>NC_084839.1:69338529-69641559 GCF_033115175.1 Lepus europaeus | reverse complement strand
TTCTTTTAAGATTTATTTATTTGAACAGCAGCTCGACAGAGAAATCTTCCCTCTGCTGGTTCACTCCACCAGTGTTTGCAACAGCCAGGGCTGATCCAGGCTGAAGCAAAGCGGCAGGAACTCCATCTGTCTGGTTTTCCCACCTGGATGGCAGGAACTAACGTACTTGAGCCATCATCTGCTGCTTCCCAGGTGCATTAGCAGGAAGCTGGATCAGAAGCAGAGTAGCCAGGACTCGAACCAGCACTGTAGATGGGATTTGGGTATTCCAAGCAACAGCTTTAACCTGCTGTGCCACATGCCTACCCGTTACTGCTATTTGTGAAGGTCCATTCCTTCTAATTTGTTACTTCCCTGTTAAATGTAGTTCTTTATCCTATTAAAAACTTTCACATTTGATTTTTAGTGTTTTCATAATTTTCTACTTTAATCAGTCTTATTTAAAAGTCATTTTACTCAGGTAAAATAATAGCTACAGTTCTGTTCCCTTCCCTTCCTAGGGTAATCATTAGTTTGTTGTGTACTTTCTGTCATTTACAAAATGGGCTGTTACTGTTCATTTGGTTCTGAGTGTATTTATGTTTTGAGATCTTTATATATGAATAGTCTGTGAGTCTGCAATATTACAAACTTTGTATGTTAAGTAGTTATTTCTCTACTGATAAACTTTAGGATTATTTCTAGTTTTTTTTTAACCTCTTTAGGCGAGATACTGAGAAGTGGAATGGAGGATAGATGGCGGGGTTGTTGGTGTTAGCAGATACTGCCATATTGTTCTACCAATATATTATATGGCTTTACACTTCCACTGAGAGTGTATCAGAGTACTAATCTCTATACCTTAGTCCACAGTTAATAATGTAATCTTTGACATTCAGATTAGGGTAAAAATATATCTTTCTTCGGTTGAACAGTTTTTCACATCTTTGTTGACTGTAGCACTTCTGAATTGCTATTCATCTCATTAGCCCACTTTTCTAAGAGTTCCTTATATTCTTACTAAGTTGCTGAAGTCCTTTAGTATCCAGCTAATCCTTTTGTTTTTTTAACTTTTATTTAATGGATATAAATTTCCAAAGTACAGCTTATGGATTACAATGGTTTCCCATAACTTCCGTCCCACCCACAACCCTCCCCTCTCCCGCTCCCTCTCCCCTACCATTTACATCAAGATTCATTTTCAATTTTTTCTATATACAGAAGATCAATTATAGTATATATTAAGTAAAGATTTCAACAGTTTGCACCCACATAGAAACACAAAGTGAAACATACTGTTTGAGTACTAGTTATAGCATTAAATCACAATGTACAGCACATTAAGGACAGAGATCCTACATGAGGAGCAAGTGCACAGTGACTCCTGTTGTTGACCCAACAAATTGACACTCTAGTTTATGGCGCCAGTAACCACCCTAGGCTGTCGTCATGAGTTGCCAAGGCTATGGAAGCCTTCCAAGTTCGCCAACTCTGATCATATTTAGACAAGGTCATAAAAGACAGGGTGAGGATAGTAACCAATGATCCTAAGAGTGGCATTAACCAGGTCTGAACAATAATACAGCATTAAGTGGGGAAGAGGACCGTCAGTACACACAGGTTGGGAATAGAGCCATTGGAGGTAGAGTAGAGGTTATGATTACAAAGGAATGAGGCCCAAGTGCACTAGACAGGGTCTAGAACAAAGGACAGAGTCATTATTAGAGGAGCTAAGAAAGGTGCTGTCTAAGCTACAATTAAGTTTTCTGATTGAGAGGCAAATAGAACCTGACAGAAGGGGCTTGATAATAATCTGTTGGGCTTTAGGCCTTCTAAGAGGCCCAGACCTATCTATCTCTTCACATGGGGTATATCCTAAGGGAGGTGTGAACCTCCTAGGGGAAGGCACTCTGTTGACTTTCATTACTTGGCTGGCCTGGGAGGAGAGCTGGCCAGGTAAAGGCAGGTGGCATCTCTAACAAGAAATTTACAGCTCTGCCTTCAATGTTGCTGACCCTACTTGGCTGTCCCCTCAGCTGCGGTGGTCACTTTGGAAGCTGGGCTGAGTGAAGGGCTTTTCAGCTTAGAGCCAATAAGATCTGTGGCTCTGACCTGGGCATCCTTCGACTCCAGGGCAGGTCCATTTCCAGTGATCCAACTCTTGGCAGAGCTGCCAGGGCTCTTCACAAGCTGACTTCTGCTGAAGCCCAGGCTTACCACACTGAAAGCCACTGCAGTGGACTGGCCTGTTGGGTCTCCTTGAGGGCAGATCACTGTACGGATCAGCCATTAGTAGGCCTGCCACCCATTGCTTCTGATGCCTAGCTTTCTTTTCCTCCTGGTTTTTGTTAAAGCAGACCAGAGGATGCAAGTCAAGGGAGTGTCCAAGTCCCATCTCTAATCTTCAGTGGCCTGAACTACAAGTCTATAGTCACAGGCGTGTTCTGTAGTAGTTTTTCTAAAGTAGACAATGCCCATGAGGAAAATTATATTCTCACTTTAAAACTTTCTTTCCCTTTGGTCTGAAAGGGAGGTTTTTTCTACTTCCTGTTTACTTCGATGATGGCGAAGTAAATCTAGCTATGAGATTATAATTTAAGTTCTTATTTTGGCTATGCTATTACAGAAAAATATTAGCCATCTCTTTTATAAGGTCTAAAGATTAAATTGTGCGTCCTACAGATTCCTTCATAATAGAATTAGTTTCCTACCTTGAGGAGAATAGAGAAATGAAAGAACAAGTTGGGCTTAGAATAGAGAAATGAGGGAGCAAGTCCTAGATCGCTTGCTGACAATAGCAATATTACATGAATACTTAGCAAACCGTTTCAACCATTAGATAACAACTTAAGAAAACATTTACCAGAAGGTCCAATGCCTTCTATAAATTTTAAGAATTTTAAGTATTTGAGAACACCTCTTAAATATCTGATTCTCTGTTAAAGCAATGTGTTAAAGTAATCTATTATGTTCTCTTGATATCTGTTAAATTCTAATTGTTCAAAAACAGCTGAATTTTTATTAAGAGCTATGGGTTATTTAAATATTTGCTTATTTTCAAAGATTTGAATAATTACCTTGTAACAACGATCAAATTTGGTCTATGTTATGTCATGATTTTAAGGAATCTTATTTCAACCAGATATTTTGGATTTTGAGCCTTCTTGCCATTCTTGACAGGCATTCAAAAAATCAAAGTTTCAAACAATCTGGACTCTAAAATTTCCAGTAAATCTTGGACTTTAGTTTTTCCAGTTTGGGCCCAACTGAAAAAATCGAAGGACCTATGTCTCTCATCTTATAGAAACACCAACTAATCAGGCTATTTGGATTATATTAGAAGTCCTGTCAAGATGTGACGTGGTACTAAATTTTAAGTTTCTATAATGGAAAATGCTATTAATACAAATGTTTGAGAATGAAAAAGTCAAATGATCTTGTGTTACTAGACATGATAGTTATCTTAATGAAAAAGCCCCAGAGGACTAGAGGGTTAAATACTTGTAAAATCCTACAGGTGCTTTCAAAAATACTGTGAAGTAAGCAAGTGCCTCTTGTTGGTTGATGAGTTTATAATTTTAAACATGGCAACTTAAAGTCTTTTGTCATCCACAGTTATATATGATTTGCTGCTCATAAAACTAAAGCATTGTTGGTTCTGTGTTTAGCTGTCCTCCTATAGGTTCCTATGGACTTTTTCCAGGCACCTCTATTGTATTCAGTACTTTGGGATGGCTCTGTGAACAGATGAAGCCAATAATGTATTAACAGTACCAACTGAGAGAAAGTATGGTTAACTGAGGTTACTAAAAACAAAAAGCAATTCAAATCAATTGGCAATCTATAAAAAGAGTTAAAGATTTTAAAAGCTATTATTAAAATTGCTATATTGGTCTATTATGTTATGTTATATGTGTGTACATATTATATGTCCACATGGGAAAATTTTATTAAGAATTTTATTTTAATTGGCTTATAGATAAGATTGTCCATAAATTTAAACTGCTAAAATTAATCAAAGATATATTTTAATTCGTGTGACCTGAATCTCTGCATCATATGTTTTAAACTTGTTGGTAGAAAGAAACTAAAAACATTTTATATGGTTGTGCGTAAGTTTCCTGGTTAAACAAACTCCAGCTAATCCTTTGTACTATATGTTTTAAGTACTTTTTTTGCTACTTATTTCTTTGCTGTGTTATGATTTGGAATTGAACACGCATGCAGGCTTTTCCATACCACCTTCAATGCTAACCTGCTTCAGAGGGAGAGAAAAGTAGGCAAGAATGAGCAGCCACGGATTGTTGAACTGTTACCAGCACCATGCTTGTCAGCAACACTTTTACAGCAAAACCATTACAACAAACTCTCCCAAACAATCTTTAACCACCTCAAGCTTTTTTTTTTCTTTTAAGGTTTCTGGATTTTGGGAAGACCTCATGGATGGTGTAATTTGGGAATAAAGATTAGTCTCCCACCCTAAATAATTATGTCTGTCTCATATATTTTCCCTGCTAAAAACTTCTACAATGTTAGTAGTAGTTATTTTACTGTGGTTCGCTTTGATGACATTCCAAATATTTTGATATAGAAAACTGGATGTTTTTGAACTATGAGAACCTTAAGCCTACCTCCCTTCCCTGTAACATTTCTTATAGGTAGAAATTGAGATTAAAAGGATACATTTCTTAGGCAGTCAGAGTGAGTGGCAGATCAAAGCGTAGACTCTATGTTTTTTTCTTTGGTTAAAGTGTTTTACACTGAATTTATTAGCAGGACATAGTAAAATTGCCTTATTTGTGGAATTGTGCTGCTAAACTTGCTTTTATGTGTTGTGGGAAAAACATACTGGAACATTCTTTTATTGTGATCATTATCCTTCCACTTTCCCTCTCCAATTCTGGCATTTGAGGGTGGGGAGTAATTGTTTTATAGAGCAATTTCTATGCCTAAAATAATGTCATTTTGGTATATTCCTAAAAACTCATATGCTTTTACTTTTAACCTAACAGCAGCAGCCGTTCTTCGAAGACATTCAAACCAAAGAAGAATATCCCAGAAGGGTCTCATCAGTATGAACTCTTGAAACACGCAGAAGCAACTCTAGGAAGTGGGAATCTGAGACAAGCTGTTATGTTGCCAGAGGGAGAGGACCTCAATGAATGGATTGCTGTTAACAGTAAGTTGTGTTTTTTGTTTTTTTGTTTTTTTTTTTAAGATTTTTTTATTTATTTGAAAGCCAGAACTACAGAGAGATCTATCTTCCATCTACTGGTTCACTCTCAATGGCCAAATCTGGTCCAGGCTGAAGCTAGCAGATGGAAAGTCCATCCTGGTCTCCCGTGTGGGTTGCAGGGGCCCAAGTACATGGGCCACCATCTGCTTCCTTGGCAGAAAGCTGTATCAGAAGTGGAGCAGCTGAGACTCCTGGTCTGATAAGGGAAACCTGCATTGCGAGCAGCTGCTTAACCCACTGTACCATAGTGCTGACCCCAACATTAAGTTTTTGATGACATACAGTTGGTTTATAAAAGATTTTGCCAAAATCTTTTTGTTAATTTTCTTTTACAGGTATAATTATTGTAATACAGCAGATTATCTGTAAAGAAACACATAAGTACAAATAAATCCAATAATGTTCTCTTCAGAATACTTGGTAGTAACTTGTGCTGAGTAGAGACCTGAGGAGAAATGGTGAGTCCTATGGGTTAGAAGTTTCTGAGGAGACGAGACTGCAGAGTAAAGTCACCTGAGAGACTGACAATACAAAATCCATTCGAATTCTTTTGCCCCTAAGCCCAGCTGCACTCATTGGCCTATTCATCAGAAAAGTCAGTTGTAGTTTATATGGTTGATTGTTGTGACTTGCGAAGTCAGAAGGAAATTGAGAACCTGAGAGAAAATGGAGGAATAGTGGGCTGAAAGTCGCTGAGTCCAAGAGAACAAGGGCAGGACATGGCACAGTCCTGCTAGAGATTTCAATGTGAGTCATTTCTTTTTTCTTTCTTTCTTTCTTTTTTTTTTTTTCTAGGTTTATTTATTTATTTGAAAGGCAGAGTTGCAGAGGCAGAGAGACAGAGGTCTTTCATCCTCTGGTTCACTCCCCAAATGGGTGCAATGGCTAGAACTGTCCGATCAGGAGCCTGTAGCTTCTTCCAGGTCTCTCACTTAGGCCATCTTCTGCTGCTTTCCCAGGCCATAGCTGAGAGCTGGATTGGAAATGGAGCAGCTGGGACTTGAACCGGCACCCATATGGGATGCTGGCGCTGCAGGCGGTGGTTTTACCCACTACACCACAGTGCTGGCCCCAAGTCTCTCATTTCTGAGATGAGACTGGTTCTGGGTGATAAAATTTAACTCTATTAGAAATTTCAGATGTTCGGGGGCTGGCACTTTTTCGCAGTGGGTTAACGCCCTGGCCTGAAGCACCAGCGTCCCATATGGGCGCCGATTCTAGTCCCGGCTGCTCCACTTCCAATCCAGCTCTCTTCTGTGGCCTGGGAAAGCAGTAGAAGATGACCCAAGTCCTTGGGCCACTGCACCCACGTGGGAGACCCGGAAGAAGCTCCTGGCTTCAGATTGGCGCAGTTTAGGCTGTTGCGGCCAATTGGGGAGTGACCCAGCGGATGGAAGACCTCTCTCTCTCTCTGCCTGCCTCTCCTCTCTCTGTGTAACTCTGACTCTCAAGTAAAAAATAAATCTTTAAAAAAAAAAAAAAGAAATTTAGGCCGGCGCCGTGGCTTAACAGGCTAATCCTCCACCTTGCGGCGCCAGTACACCAGGTTCTACTTCTGGTTCGGGCACCGGATTCTGTCCCAGTTGCCCCTCTTCCAGGCCAGCTCTCTGCTATGGCCCGGGAAGGCAGTGGAGGATGGCCCAAGTCCTTGGGCCCTGCACCCGCATGGGAGACCAGGAGAAGCACCTGGCTCCTGCCTTCGGATCAGCACGATGTGCCGTCCTCAGCTGCCATTGGAGGGTGAACCAACAGCAAAAAGGAAGACCTTTCTCTCTGTCTCTCTCTCTCACTATCCACTCTGCCTGTCAAAAAAAAAAAAAAAAAAGAAAAAAAAAGAAATTTCAGATATTCTAGGAGATTTTAAAACTTTTTACTGGAAAATTATAAATGTAAAAGTAGACAAACTAGTACAGTGAATTTCCCGGTATCTGTCATCCTCTTTCAGCCAGTATCAATTTGTGACCAATTGTGCTTCTTCTATATCCCAACTTGATTATTCTGAAGCAAATTTCTGACATATTAATTAATTTGTAAATCAGTTAGTATCTTTTAAAAGACAAAATCTGTGATCTTTTTTAAATATTTAGAGGGGCTGATGATGTGGCGTGGTAGGTTAAGCCTCCACCTGCAGTGCTGGCAGCCCATATATGTGCTGGTTCTTTTCCTGACTGCTCCTCTTATGATCCAGCTCCTTGCTGATGGCCTGGGAAAGCAGTGGAAGATGGCACAAGTGCTTGGGCCCCTGCACCCATATGGGAGACCCAGAAGAAGCTTCTGGCTTCCGATCAGCCCAGCTTTGGCCTTGCTGCCATTTGAGGAGTGAACCAGCAGAGAGAAGACCTCTCTCTCTGACTCAGCCTTGCCGTCTATAACTCTCCTTTCAAATAAATAAATAAATCTTTTAAAAATATATTTAGAGTCAGAGAAGAGAGGGAAAGACAAACAGATCTCCCACAACAATGGGATTGGGTCAAGTTGAAGCCAAGTACTCCATCTAGGTCTCCCACAAAGGTGGCAGGGACTCAAGTACTTGAATCATCATCTGCTGGTTTCCCACACATTAGCAGGAAGCCGGATCAGAAGCAGAGTAGCCAGGACTCAAATAGGCACTCCGCTACAAAATGTGGGCTGCAGGTAAGCAGCTTAATCCACTGCACCACACTGCCTGCCCCTCCCATTGTTTTTTATTTATTTGAAAGAGAGAGGGAGAGACCGAGAGAGATCTTCCATCTCTGGTTCACTCCCCAAATATCCACAACGGCCAGAGCTGAGCAGATCCAAAACCAGGAGCCAAGAGCTTCTTCTAGGTCTCCCACACAGACGCAGGGGCCCAAGGACTTGGGCCATCTTCTATTGCTTTCCCAGGCCATAACAGAGAGCTGGACAGAAGTTGAGCAGCCAGGACTCAAACTGGTGCCCATATGGGATGCCAGCACTGCAGGCAGAAGTTTTACCCTCTGCACCACAGTGTCGGCTCCATCCAGTGAATTTTGCTGTTTATGTCCCCCAAGACATCATGATCGTGTTCTGTTCCTTCATTTGTTTTCTATAAATGCTAGATCCAGAGCTTTATGCAATGATGAAAATGTTCTTTTTTTTTTTTTTAAATTTTTGACAGGCAGAGTGGACAGTGAGAGAGAGACAGAGAGAAAGGTCTTCCTTTTGCCGTTGGTTCACCCTCCAATGGCCGCCGCGGTAAGCGCGCTGCAGCCGGCGCACCACGCTGATCCGATGGCAGGAGCCAGGTGCTTCTCCTGGTCTCCCATGGGGTGCAGGGCCCAAGGACTTGGGCCATCCTCCACTGCACTCCCTGGCCACAGCAGAGAGCTGGCCTGGAAGAGGGGCAACCGGGACAGGATCGGTGCCCCGACCGGGACTAGAACCCGGTGTGCCGGCGCTGCAAGGCGGAGGATTAGCCTAGTGAGCCGCGGTGCCAGCGGGAAAATGTTCTTTATCATTACTGTGGCCATTTTTTTTTAATTTTTAATTTTTTAAAAATATTTTTATTTATTTATTTTTTTGACAGGCAGAGTGGATAGTGAGAGAGACAGAGAGAAAGGTCTTCCTTTGCCGTTGGTTCACCCTCCAATGGCCGCCACACTGGTGTGGCTGGCACACCGCGCTGATCCGATGGCAGGAGCCAGGTGCTTCTCCTGGTCTCCCTTGGGGTGCAGGGCCCAAGCACTTGGGCCATCCTCCACTGCACTCCCGAGCCACAGCAGAGAGCTGGCCTGGAAGAGGGGCAACCGGGACAGAATCCGGTGCCCCGACCGGGACTAGAACCCTGTGTGCCGGCGCCACAAGGTGGAGGATTAGCCCATTGAGCCGCGGCACCGGCACCATTACTGTGGCCATTTAACCCTCGAAAAAGTGGCTCATGTGAGCCTTTTTTATTTATTTATTTGAAAGAGTTACACAGAGGAGAGGCAGAAAGAGAGAGAGAGAAAGGTCTTCCATTTGCTGGTTCACTCCCCAATTGGCCACAATGGCCAGAGCCAGGAACCAGGAGCCAGGAGCTTCCTCCAGGTCTTCCCATGCAGGTGCAGGGGCTCAAAGACTTGGGCCATCTTCTACTGCTTTCCCAGGCTACAGCAGAGATCAGAAGAGGAGCAGCTGGGTCTCAAACTGGCACCCATAAGGGATGCCTGTACAGCAGGCAGCGGCTTTACCCACTATGCCACAGTGCCAGCCCCTCCCATAATTTCTTTATTCTGTCTTCAGTTGATGGGCATTTGGGTTGATTCTGTGTCTTAGCTATTGTGAATTGAGCTGCAATAAACATGGGGTGCAGATAACTCTTTTTTTAAGATTTATTTATGGCCGGCGCTGTGGCTTAACAGGCTAATCCTCCGCCTTGCGGCGCCGGCACACCAGGTTCTAGTCCTGGTTGGGGCGCCGGATTCTATCCCGGTTGCCCCTCTTCCAGGCCAGCTCTCTGCTATGGCCTGGGAAGGCAGTGGAGGATGGCCCAAGTCCTTGGGCCCTGCACCCGCATGGGAGACTGGGAGAAGCGCCTGGCTCCTGGCTTCAGATCGGCGAGATGCGCTGGCCACAGCGGCCATTGGATGGTTAACCAACGGCAAAAAGGAAGACCTTTCTCTCTGTCTCTCTCTCTCTCACTATCCACTCTGCCTGTCAAAAAAAAAAAAAAAAAAAAAAAAGATTTATTTATTTGAAAGAGTTACACAGAGAGAGAGAGGTCTTTCATCTGCTGGTTTACTCCCCAATTGGCTGCAACAGCCAGAGCTGCGCCGATCTGAAGCCAGGAGCCACAAGTTTCTTCCGGATCCCCTATGTGGGTGCAGGGGCCCAAGGACTTGGGGCGTCTTATACTGCTTTCCCAGACCATAGCAGAGAGCTGGATGATAAGTGGAGCAGCCGGATGCGAACTAGTGCCCATATGGGATGCCAGCACTGCAGGCAGTGGCTTTATCCACTATGCCACAGCACGGGACCCTACAGATAACTCTTTGTTTACTGATTTCATTTCCCTTGATTAAACTCCCAGGAGTGGGATGGCTGGGTCATATGGTAGGTCTATATTCAGATGTCTGAAGTATCTCCACACTGTCTTCCATAGTGGCTTTACCAATTTATGTTCCCACTAACAGTGGATTAGGGTACCTTTTTCCCTACATCCTTGCCAGCATTTGTTGTTTATTGATTTCTGTATGAAGGCCATTCTAACTGGGGTGAGGTAAAACCTCATTGTGGTTTTGATTTGCATTTCCCTGATGGCTAGTGATCCTGAGCATTTTTTCATGTGTCTCTTGGCCATTTGGATTTCCTCTTTTGAAAAATGTCTAGGCCGGCGCAGTGGCTCACTTGGCTAATCCTCCGCCTGCGGCGCTGGCACCCTGGGTTCTAGTCCCGGTTGGAGCGCTGGATTCTTGTCCCGTTTGCTCCTCTTCTAGTTCAGCTCTCTGTGATGGCCCGGGACTGCAGTGGAGGATGGCCCAAGTGCTTGGGTCCCTGCACCCCATGGGAGACCAGGAGAAGCACCTGGCTCCTGGTTTCAGATCGGCATAGCGCCAGCTGTTGCGGCCAATTGGGGAGTGAATCAGTGGATAGAAGACCTCTCTCTCTCTCTAACTCTTTCATATAAATAAAATCTAAAAAATATTTACTCTCAGCATATAGTTTTTTTTTTCTCTTGACATGTCTTTTGCAGAACAAAACTGTATATTAATAAAGTTCAGCTTATCAGTATTTTTTATGAATTAGGCCTTTGGTGATGTATCAAAGTCATTGCCAAACCCAAGGTCATGTAAATTTTTTTAAGATTATTTATTTAAAAGAGTTACAGAGAGAGGAGGGAGAAAGCAATCATCCATCTGCTAGTTCACTCCTCAAATAACCACATCAGCCAGGGCTGGGCTAAGCTGAAGCCAGGAGCTTCTTCGGGTTTTCCCACGTGGGTGCAAGGGCCAAGGACTTGGGCCACCTTCGCTGCTTTCCCAGGCACATTAGTAGGGAGCTGGATTGGAAGTGGAGCATCCAAGACTTCAACCAGTGCCTATATGGGATGTAGGCACTGCAGACAGCAGCTTAACCCACTGTACCACAGTGCCGGCCCCATCTAGATTTTCTCTTAAGTTTCTCCTATACATTCTCATGTTTATACTTCTACATTCTACATTTAGGTCTGTGATCCATTTTGAGTTTTTTTGTCTATGGATATCTCAATTGTTCCAGCACCATTTGTTGAAAAGACTGTCTTTGCCTCAGATTTCCTTTGCTCCTTTGTCAAAGATCAGTTGACTGTATTTATGTGGGTCTGTTTATGGGCTTATTATTCTGTTCTATTGATCAATTTGTTCTTTCACCAATATAATACTATCTTGATTAATGTAGCTTTAGAGTAAATCTTGAAATTGAGTAGTATTAGTTCTCCCAACTTAGTTCTTCATTCAGTGTTGAGGTAGCTACTCTGGGTTTTTTTTATTATTATTATTATTATTTTTTATTTTTGACAGGCAGAGTGGACAGTAGAGGGAGACAGAGAGAAAAGTCTTCCTTTTTGCCGTTGGTTCACCCTCCAATGGCCGCCGCGGTAGCACGCTGTGGCCGGTGCACCGCGCTGATCCGATGGCAGGAGCCAGGTGCTTACCCTGGTCTCCCATGGGGTGCAGGGCCCAAGGACTTGGGCCATCCTCCACTGCACTCCCTGGCCACAGCAGAGAGCTGGCCTGGAAGAGGGGCAACCGGGACAGGATCGGTGCCCCGACCGGGACTAGAACCCGGTGTGCCAGCGCCGCAAGGCGGAGGATTAGCCTGTTAAGCCACGGTGCCGGCCACTACTCTGGGTTTTTGGTTTCTCCATATAAAATTTAAAACCAGTTTGTCAATAACTACAATTAACATGCTTGGGATTTTGATTGTCTCTAGCTTTTTTGTTTTTTTTAAATAATGTAAGTGATATATTCTCTCTTGTGTCTGTGTTGTATCTTTTTAAAATTTTTTCCTTTTTTTAAAAAAAATTTATTTGAAAGCGATACACAGGGAGAAGGATCTTCCTACCCCTGGTTCACTCTCCGAATGCCTTCAACAACTAGAGCTGGACCTAAAACTCACTTCGGATCGCCCAAGTGGGTGGCAGGGACCCAAGTATTTGAGCCATCATCTGCTGCCATAGTGTGCATTGGCAGAAAGCTGGGTCAGAAGCAGAACTAGGACTCAAACCCAGACTCTTGGATATGAAATGCAGGCATCTCGACTGCTAACATCCACTTGTTTAGTTGTCTTTTGTGTCTTTTTTTAAATTGGCTATAATCATTGCTTTAATCAATACAGTTTGATAGAAATTGAATGTGAGCTATATATATAATATAAGTTTTCTGGTAGTCACATTTAAAAAACATTTTTTTTTTTTTTTATGATTTATTTATTTGAAAGTCAGGGATAAAAAGAGAGAGCTCTTCCATCTGTTGGTTCACTCCTCAAATGGCCACAACAGCCAGGACTGGGCCAGGATGAAGCCAGGAGCTTTTTGGTCTCCCATATAGGTGGCAGGGGCCTGAGCACTTGGGCCGTGAACCACATGAAGTGGCACCCATTTGGCAGTGGCACAACTTGCTACACCACAGTACTGGCCCCTAAAAATTTGTTATTCTTTTTTTTTTTTTTTTTTTTTTTTTTTTGACAGGCAGAGTTGAGAGAGACAGGGAGAGGGCCGGTGCCATGGCTCACTTGGCTAATCCTCCACCTGTGGCGCCAGCACCCCAGGTCCTAGTCCCAGTTGCTCCTCTTCCATTCTAGCTCTCTGCTGTGGCCCGGGAGTGCAGTGGAGGATGGCCCAAGTGCTTGGGCCCTGCACCCGCATGGGAGACCAGGAGGAAGCACCCAGCTCCTGGCTTCAGATCAGCGCAGCACCGGCTGTGGCAGCCATTAGGGGAGTGAACCAACAAAGGAAGGCCTTTCTCTCTCTCTCTCTCTCTCTCTCTCTCTCTCACTGTCTAACTCTGCCTGGCAGAAAATAAAAGAATAAATTAAAAAAAGAGACAGGGAGAGAGTTATAGACAGAGACAGAGAGAAAGGACTTCCTTCCGTTGGTTCACTCCCCTAGCCGGTGCTGCACCGATCCGAAGCCAGGAGCCAGGTGCTTCCTCCCGGTCACCCATGCAGGTGCAGGGACCCAAGCACTTGGGCCATCCTCCACTGCCTTCTAGGGCCACAGCAGAGAGCTGAACTGTAAGAGGAGCAACCAGGACAGAATCAGGCGCCCCAGCCAGAACTAGAATCTGGGGTGCTGGCACTGCAGTTGGAGGATTAGCCAAGTGAGCCATGGCGCCGGCCAAATTTGTTTAACTCATTAAAAAACCATATTTATGTTGCTAAAAGGAAAGTATGAAACTGTAGTATATTATCTTTTGTGTAAGAAAAAGTAAAGAAACTGGGAGGCAGAAGATTAATAAAGTGGTTACCAGTGTGTGTGGCAGGGGAAGGTAGAGTGGTTGCCATTTAGAGTTGTCACTCTATATATATTGTTTTGATATTTGATCTATGTGAAATACAAGTTATTCCAAAATCAAAAAACCTTTTATTAACCTTACTGAAATTATCAAATTATCTTGTTATCTGAAGGCATTTGTTGTCCTTCTTTAACCTTAGATTTTTTTTTCTTTAATATTTAACTGCTCTAGATCAATAGTTCTCAAACTTTTTGGTCTTAGGATCCCATTATTCTCTCTTTTTTTTTTTTTTTTGGACAGGCAGAGTGGATAGTGAGAGAGAGAGAGATAGAGAGAAAGGTCTTCCTTTTTGCCGTTGGTTCACCCTCCAATGGCCACTGCGGCTGGCACATCTCGCTGATCTGAAGGCAGGAGCCAGGTGCTTCTCCTGGTCTCCCATGCGGGTGCAGGGCCCAAGGACTTGGGCCATCCTCCACTGCCTTCCCGGGCCATAGCAGAGAGCTGGCCTGGAAGAGGGGCAACCGGGATAGAATCCGGCGCCCCAACCGGGACTAGAACCCGGTGTGCCAGCGCCGCAAGGCGGAGGATTAGCCTGTTAAGCCACGGCGCTGGCCGAGGATCCCATTATTCTCTTAAAAATTGAGAACTTCAGGGCCAGCATTGTAGAGTAGTGGGTAAAGTCACTTCCTGAAACGCTGACATCCCATATGGGTGCCAATTCATGTCCTGGCTGCTCCACTTCTGATCCAGTTCCCTGCTAATGGCCTGGGAAAAGCAGTGGAGGTTGGCCCAAGTATTTGGCCCATGCCACCTGCGTGGGAGAACCAAATGAAGCTCCTGGCTTTGACCTGGCCAAGCACTGGCCATTGCAGCCATCTGGCAAGTGAACCAGCAGATGGAAGATATCTTGTCTCTCTCTCTCTAACTCTGCCTTTCAAAATAAATTAATAAATCTTTTAAAAAATTAAGACCTCCAAAGAGCTTTGAATTAATATAGGGTATGTCTAGAGATGCAGTATGATGTAGTATCACTAGATATATCCTATATAAATTTTAATATGCCCTATTTTTTAGTTTTTTTTTTTTTTGGACAGAGTGGACAGTGAGAGAGAGAGACAGAGAGAAAGGTCTTCCTTTGCCGTTGGTTCACCCTCCAGTGGCCGCCATGGCCGGCGCGCTGCGGCTGGCGCACGCGCTGATCCAAAGGCAGGAGCCAGGTGCTTCTCCTGGTCTCCCGTGGGGTGCAGGGCCCAAGCACTTGGGCCATCCTCCACTGCACTCCTGGGCCATAGCAGAGAGCTGGCCTGGAAGAGGGGCAACCAGGACAGAATCTGGCGCCCCGACCAGGACTAGAACATGGTGTGCCGGCGCCGCAAGGCGGAGGATTAGCCTATTGAGGCACGGCACCGGCCCTATGTTTCAGTTTCTAAAGGAAATTCTAAATGCCTATTTTAAAAATTCATTTAAAAATAGCAGTAATAAACACATTACATGACTGTGACAAAATGATTTTTTTTTTCTCATGGAGTTCTTCAGTTTTAGCCCCTGGAGGCATGAGGTGAACTTTGCACCCAGGATCTTTTTTTTAATTTTAAGATTCATTTATTTGAAAGTCAGAGTTACACACAGAGAGAAAGAGAGGCAGAGAGAGAGAGATAGGTCTTCCATTGGTTCAGCCCCCCAGTTGGCCACAGTGGCCAAAGCTGCGCCGATTCAAAGCCAGGAGCCAGGAGCTTCTTCCAGGTCTCCCACACAGGTTCAGGGGCCCAAGCACTTGGGCCATCTTCCACTGCTTTCTCAGGCCATAGCAGAGAGTTGGATCGGAGGTGGAACAGGCGGGACTCAAACCAGCGCTTATATTGGATCCCAGCACTGCAGGCGGCAGCTTTCCCTGCTATGCCACAGTGCCAGCCCCCAAATGACTTATTTTCCAAAATAAATTTTAGTGAGACATATGGCACTGTTTCATGTTTTTGCAAACCAGCTTAATGGACAGTTGGGTTCTCCTGTTGGTGGCTGCATGTGATCTGCTGTTATATCACACATCATAGAGACTCTGGAAAACCCCACTGTGCCCTTTTAAGAGAATGAGAGAAAAACAGTAGTTGAAATAGTTTTGACCTCATAGATCTACCCTGAGACGGGGATTCCTGGACTGCATTTTGAGACCAAACTACCTACCACCTGGGCACTTTGTATGTTTCGAGTGAGTTTGAGGGCCCAAGTGTTAACTTTCCTAGAAATATGACTAATTAAGAGGAAGCTTTATATCTGAGGGAGTTTTGTATAAAACTCCTTTTGACAATGGGATTTTTTTTATCTACTTGTTTTTTAAGAAACTTGGAAAAGCCATCATTGATTTTTTTTTTTTTTTTTTTTTTTTAGGTACTCCTTTAGGCAGGAACCAAAGCATTTTTTAAAGCTTCTCGAGGCTTATGTGGTTCTCTTTGCACAAAGTAATTGTACTTCACTCAGTTATGACTCACCCTGCTCCTCTTCCATTTTCCTCCGAGCCTAGCTGAAGCTCCTCTAGGAAGTAGTCCCTCACTGCCTCACTTTTCATGTCTTGTCCCTGAACTCTCTCATACTTACTGCTGGTCTTTGAGTCCTGTCTTACTATATCTTGTATTGTTTCTGTCTCAATTTTGACCCTTCTGTTAGCTAGAGACACCAGGGAAGGCACCTTATACCAAAATTTTTTTTATGTCCTCAATGTGCTGTGGGCGTCAAATATTTATGCTGAATTCGATTTTTTAATGCCTCTTAATGCACCTGATAACATCTTCCTCCCTCACAGTATATTCCACAACACATTTTTTTTTTCTTTCCTAACATAGGTGCTATTATTTGGTCCACAGTGACAAGGAGCTATGCATTTTTCATTCCCTTGGATATAATCAAATTGTATATTCTGAGATGTAATAGCTACCATTAAGTTAGAATTATTGCCATTATTTTACTTTCCTATTGTTACACGCTGGATAAAAGCTTAGTATATAAAAAGTTGACTTTTGTTAGGTGTAACAACTTAAGAGAATTTATAGTGTCATTGAATTAGTGGATTTCCTAAGGTTTCAGCCAATAATTGAAGTGTATTATCTAATTTTTCCTCAACTGAGTCTGGTGTTTTGGCATATTATACAGATATAACACAATTCTGGTCTCTCTGCAGCTGTGGATTTTTTCAACCAGATCAACATGTTATATGGAACTATTACAGAATTCTGCACTGAAGCAAGCTGTCCAGTCATGTCTGCTGGGCCAAGGTACAAATATTGCCTGTTACATAGGTGTTTGGATGACTTTTGCTTTATCACTAATTTATAGTAAGTTGATTAACAAAGTCTTTTTGTTTTTATTATCTGTTTGTTTATGCCAATGATTCAGTCTGATAGTTTTTGAATACTCACCTATAAACTGTAATTATGAAATACCTTGGTATGTGAGTTCTTAGGTGCTTTGATGTTTAGTGCATCAAAGTAAGTCTGACTGTTAGGTTATAGGAGTAAAAGTATAGAAATTTGAGGTCTGTTTATCTTGTGTAGCAAAAATTCTGTTTTTGGAATTTCATTGACATTTATAGTTCTTGTTTCTAGTTTATAAGTCAATTTCTTGGAAGAGTTTGTTGACCATTTAACACTTCATTTAATTCTGTGTGCTTATTCAGTGTTGATAAGGCAGCACAATTTAGAAGTAATTATCTGACTAAAAAGGTGTTATTTCAAAGAAAGCACTGAAAAAGAGATGAAACTTATCACCTACAGTTGTAAGTCAGTGTATGGTGGAATTACTGTTTGATGTGTTTCCCTCCTGTCTTGTCTTCTAATAAATGAGTAGTATTTTTTGATGATAGGTGATTTCCCGAGGTGTTTGCCTCTTAGAAAAGTTTGTCCTCTTGACACTGCTAAAGGTATAAAAGAAAAAAGATCCACAATTTGTTCGTAGTCCTTTTTTTGTTACCGTATTTCAGGAGGAATGTTTTTATTTTGTGTTCAATTTTTGTTCCTCAAACTTTAAAATAAATAAAAGTAAATAGGAAAATTAAACTCATTTATGGATTAAATGCTTTGTACATGTTAATTGTCCCAGCTGAACAAAGGTGAAGGGGCAAGGAAGGTATGAATGCCTAAGAGTATTTCTCTAACCACCCTCTTTAAGCATCAGGTTTATAATGTTGGCACCACTGATGATAGTAACTTGATGGCCAGAGATCTGCGAGTGAGGTGGATCTGTCAGCTTTTTACCTTGTCTTCAGCAACTTTCTGCCTTAGATAGGAGTACAGATCTTTAATCTTTCCCAGGGCTTTGTTACAAAACATCCAGTCTGGCACTGCCGGCTGCCACATAATTCCCCTTTCCTCTGCTGATTGTAACCATCTCGTTGTAGAAATGTTCTATAGGGAATTTTTAGTAATCTTCAGCAGAACTTTAGATAATTCTTGAAGACACATACAAGGTTCATTGACAGAACATGAACCTGCTTTGATTACAAGTTGTAGATTTGTTAATGTTTTTGAAGACCATCGGTAAAATATTTTTCTCTCCAGATATGAATATCACTGGGCAGATGGTACTAATATTAAAAAGCCAATCAAATGTTCTGCACCAAAGTACATTGACTATTTGATGACTTGGGTTCAGGATCAGCTTGATGATGAAACTCTCTTTCCTTCTAAGATTGGTGAGTTAATGTAGAACTATTTTTCTTTTTGAATGATGATACTTTTGACATTCTGTTACTTTAAAAAAACTGTGATATAGACTGCCAAGTTCTTGTCCAAAAATATATACCAGTATATACTCCTTCTAGTCATGTTTGAGTCTGCCTGAATTTCTTTTTTTCTTTCTTTCTTTCTTTCTTTCTTTCTTTCTTTCTTTCTTTCTTTCTTTCTTTCTTTTTTTAAAGATTTTATTTATTTAAGAGGCAGAGTTACAGACGGAGAGAGGGAGAGACAGGGAGATATGTCTTTGATCTGCTGGTTCACTCCCCAGATGGCTGCAAAGGCCAGAGCTTAGCCAATCCAAAGCCAAGAGCTAGGAGCTTCTTCCAGTTCTCCCATGCAGGTGGAGGTGGGGGAGGGTCCAAGCACTTGGATTATCTTCTGCTGCTTTCCTAGGCCACTGTCAGAGAACTAGATAGGAAAAGGAGCGGGCGGGACTTGAACCAGAACCTATATGGGATGTCAGTGCTGCAGGCTGAGGCTTAACCTACTATGCCTCAGTGCCGGCCATCTTTGTTTTTTTTAAATATTTATTTATTTGAGAGGCAAGGTAAGAATGAGAGAGACAGATCTTCTACTGGTTCACTCCCAAAGGGCCACAACAGCCAAGTCTAGGCCAGGCCAAAGCAAGGAGCCAGGAGCTCCATCCTGGTTTCCCACTTGGATGGCAGGGGCCCAAGCACTTAGGCCATTTTTGCTGTCTTCCCGGACACATTAACAAGAAGCTGGATCTGAAGCGGAATATATGGGACCACCAGAACTCCAATATGGGATGCCAGCATTGCAAACAGCGACTTAATCACTGTGCCGCCATGTGGTCTCTGCTTGAATTTCTTTACCCATGCTGGTTATTACTCATTTTCTTTTTTCTAATTTAGTTAAATATATTTCTGTTTTAATGTACACTTTGAAAATATTGAGATTGAGCATTTTTTGATTTGTTAATCATGTATGTTTTCTGTTTATTTCCTTTGTTCATGTCTATGGTGGGGATATTAGCTGTTTGTCATACATCTACGTATTTTTCCCCAGGTTGCCTTTAGCTTTATTTTTTTGTTCATGGTATTTTTTACTATATCCGTCTTTCTTATTTTGTCCCATTAATCATCTCCTTTCATGCCTTGTGGTTTCAATATGATGGTTAGAAAAGTGGCTTTTTGCTTCAAGTGTTTTTTAAAAATGTATGTTTTGGGGGCTGGTGCTGTGGCATAGCAGGTAAACCCACTGCCTGCAGCACCAGCATCCCATATGGGCGCCAGTCCGGGTTCCAGCTGCTCCACTTTTGATCCAGCTAATGTGCCTGGGAAAGAAGTGGAAGATGGCCCACGTGCTTTGGCCTTTGTACCCACATGGTAGACCCAGAGGAAGCTCCTGATGCCTGGCTTTGGACTGGCCCAGCTCTGGCCTTTGAGGCCATTTTGGGGATGAACCAACAGATGAAGACCTCTCTCTGTCTCTGTCTCTGTCTCTGTCACTGTCTCTCCCCTCCCCTCCCCTCTCCTCTCTCTAGCTCTGCCTTTCAAATAAGTAAATAAATATTAAAAAAATAAAATAAGAATATATGTTTTCTTTCTTTCTGTCTGTCTGTCTTTCTTTCTGTCTGTCTTTCTTTCTGTCTGTCTTTCACAGGCAGAGTGGACAGTGAGAGAGAGAGACAGAGAGAAAGGTCTTCCTTTTGCCGTTGGTTCACCCTCCAATGGCTGGTGCGCTGCAGCTGGCGCACCGCGCTGATTCGAAGGCAGGAGCCAGGTGCTTCTCTTGGTCTCCCATGCGGGTGCAGGGCCCAAGGACTTGGGCCATCCTCCACTGCCTTCCCGGGCCATAGTAGAGAGCTGGCCTGGAAGAGGGGCAACCGGGATAGAATCCGGCGCCGCGAATGGGACTGGAACCCTGTGTGCTGGCGCCGCAAGGCGGAGGATTAGCCTGTTGAGCCACAGTGCCGGCATAGAATATATGTTTTCATCATTTAATTCTTCTGTAGTTTTGTTTTTACATCATTTAATTTTTTGGTCTGTGTTTTTTTTTTTTCTTTCTTTCTTTCTTTGTTTTTTTTTTTTTTTTTAAAGATTTATTCATTTATTTCAAAGTCAGAGTTACACAGAGAAAGGAGAGGCAGAGAGAGAGAGAGGTCTTCCATCCGCTGGGTCACTCCCCAATTGGCAGAACGGCCAGAGCCGTGCTGACCCGAAGCCAGGAGCCAGGAGCTTCTTCTGGGTCTCTCATGCGGGTGCAGGGGCCCAAGGACTTGGGGGCCATCTTCTACTGCTTTTCCAGGCCACAGCAGAGAGCTGGATCAGAAGAGGAACAGCCAGGACTAGAACTGGTGCCTATGTGGGATGCCAGCGCTTCAGGTCAGGGCGTTAACCCACTGCGCCACAGTGCCGGCCCCTGGCCTGTGTTTTTCTGTATGCTACCTTAATTCTCTCCAAATCTGAATGCAGGCTTGTTTGGCTCAACAAATTGTTGTATGTATTGGGATTTTTTTAATCTCTATCTGTTCATGTAGAAATTTTGCACTTTTTTTTTCTTTAAACTGTGGCTCTGTATCTTTCATTATCTTGTAGGGCTAGTATCTCTTCATTTTCAGAGTATTCACATCTATTCTGGTATATTTGTTCTCCTACAGCACCTAAGCAGTATATTCTCAAGATTAAAAAGAAAAAAATCAGATGTTAATTATGCTTCCATTCAGTTTTTGTTGATTACGTAAGGATTCTTGTTCTTCCTGCTGAGTCTTTCTACGCAAGAACAAAATATATTGTTCTTCATTTATTCATGTCTTTTATTTATTCTAATTTCCTCTTGTAAAATCCTATAGTTTGCTTTATATTAGTCCTTCAAGTTTCTTAAGTTTAGTCCTAGTTTTGCATCAGTTTATTGAGTATTTTAAGTGTATGGCCTCATTGTGATATGACTGTTACATTTTTTTTAAAGATTTATTTATTTATTTATTTGAAAGCTACAGAGTTGCAGAGAGAGGGGGAGAGAGAGAGAGATCTTCCCTTCACTGGTTCACTGCCCAGATGGGTACTAGGGTCAATTCTGGGCCAGTCTGAAGGCAGGAGCCAAGAACTTCATTCTGGTCTCTCATGGGTGGCAGGGGCTGGAACACTTGGGCCATCCTCTGCTGCATTTCCCAGGTCATTAGCAGGGAGCTGAATCAAATGCTTGGGGCCTGCCATCCACATGGGAGACCCAGAAGGAGTTCTGAGCTCCTGCCTTCAGCCTGGTCCAGCCCTGGCTGTTGTAGACATTTAAGTGAACCAGCAGATGAAAGTGATATCTCTCTGTCTTTCTCTTCTTGCTATACCTTTCAAACAAATAGAAAAAAAAAACATTTAAAAAATTTTTTAAATTTTTTTAAAGATTTTATTAATTTATTTGAAAGTCAGAGAGAGGAGAGGAGAAGAGGCAGAGAGAGAGAGAGGTCTTACATCCGATGGTTCACTCCCCAGTTGGCCACAATGGCTGGAGCTGCGCTGATCTGAAACCAGGAGCCAGGAGCTTCTTCCGGGTCTCCCATATGGGTGCAGGGGCCCTAGGACTTGGGCCATCTTCTACTGCTTTCCCAGGCCATAGCAGAGAGCTGGATTGGAAGTGGAGCAGCCGGGTTTCGAACCGGCATGCATATAGGATGCTGGTGCTTCTGGCCAGGGTGTTAACCCGCTGTGCCACAGCGCCAGCCCCTAAAAAAATGGAGCAGCCGGGACATGAGCTGGTTCTCAAATGGGATGCTTGCATTGTTGGTTGCGGCTTAACCCGTCACGCCAGCCCTGCTTCTTCTTTTTCTGATACATTTTCTTCTTGTTTTAAACTTACCTAATCGCACTAACTTGTGCTTTCAGATATTGCTGAGTAATGTTCTTTTTTGTCTCTTGTTTTATGCATGTACCCTAGTTCATATTTCAGCATTAAGCAGGAATCTGATTGTGGTTAGAGGCTTATGGATTTTTTAAAAAACGTATTAATGAAATATCCATCCATTTCTATTAAGCAAAGGTTGTTTGTTTGTTGTTGTTGTTTTTTTTTTTTTTTTTTTTTTTTTTTTGACAGGCAGAGAGGACAATGAGAGAGAGAGACAGAGAGAAAGGTCTTCCTTTGCGGTTGGTTCCCCCTCCAATGGCCGCCGTGGCTGGCGCGTTGCGGCTGGTGCACCGCGCTGATCCAAAGGCAGGAACCAGGTGCTTCTCCTGGTCTCCCATGGGGTGCAGGGCCCAAGCACTTGGGCCATCCCCCACTGCACTCCTGGGCCATAGCAGAGAGCTGGCCTGGAAGAGTGGCAACCGGGATAGAATCTGGGGCCCTGACTGGGACTAGAACCTGGTGTGCCGGCGCCGCTAGGCAGAGAATTAGCCTATTGAGCCACGGCGCCGGCCAGCAAAGTTTTTTAAACATCAGGAATGGTCGTAGAGTTTTATCAGATACTATTCCAATATCTGTTGCTGACCTCAAGATTTTCCTTTCTTTTCTTTTTATTTTTTTTTTTTAAAGATTTATTTATTTTTATTTTAAAGTCAGAGTTACACAGAGAGAGGAGAGGGAGGGAGGGAGGGAGGGAGGGGGAGAGAGAGAGAGAGAAAGGAAGGTCTTGCATCTGCTGGTTCACTCCCCAGTTGGCCGCGACAGCCGGAGCTAAGCTGATCCGAAGCCAGGAGCTTCTTCTGAGTCTCCCACACGGGTGCAGGGGCCCAAAAAGCTGGGCCATCCTCTACTGCTTTCCTAGGCCACAGCAGAGATCCACAGAGGCCACAGCTGGATCGGAAGTGGAGCAGCCGGGACTAGAACCGGCACCCATATGGGATGCCGGCGCCCTAGGCCAAGGCATTAACCTGCTGCGCCACAGTGCTGGTCCTGATGACCTCAAGATTTTCTTCATTTAAAAGTGTTCTGCTCGGCCGGTGCCGTGGCTTAACAGGCTAATCCTCCACCTTGCGGCGCCGGCACACTGGGTTCTAGTCCTGGTTGGGGCGTCGGATTCTATCCTGGTTGCCCCTCTTCCAGGCCAGCTCTCTGCTATGGCCCGGGAAGGCAGTGGAGGATGGCCCAGGTGCTTGGGCCCTGCACCCGCATGGGAGACCAGGAGAAGCACCTGGCTTCGGATTGGCAAGATGCGCTGGCTGCAGCGGCCATTGGAGGGTGAACCAACAGCAAAAAGGAAGACCTTTCTCTCTGTCTCTCTCACTATCCACTGCCTGTCCAAAAAAAAAAAAAAAAAGTGTTCTGCTCAAATAGTACTTTTTTTATTTGCTAATACTTTGAGATTTTGGCATCAGTGTTGATGCATGCCTTTGTCTTTTTCAATTCAGGATGTCTTGTGATCATTGTGTTATTGGATTCCTTTTTGAAAGATCCTGATTAGAGGCTCTTTGGAAAGAAAAATTTATATCTGGGAATTATATTTGATCTGTTTGATGTTGGTCAGTTTTTTCATTGTTATTAAACTTTTTATTTCCTTTCTCAGATCCTTTATTATGTATTGATTATGCTTAAATATATCTGATCAATCCAGCTTGGAAGATACATTGATTAAAGCAAATTATTTCTTTACTCATTGAAGTCTCCCTCTTATGGAAGATAAAGAATTCTTTTGACTTTATCCTCTTTCTCAGCTTCCCATCCTTCAGTAACTTATTCTGATGTTCTGGAATCTTTGTCTCTCCCCTCACAAGGTCATTAGTGAAATCTTTTCCCAGTTACTTAATCTTATTAGAACTGGTTTTTTTTTTGTTTTTTGTTTTGTTTTTTTTTTTTAACGCGAATTATTGTTTCTTCTATTAACAAGGCACCCGTTTGTACATTCTCAGGGAAAAGGGGTTTGATTCCAAAATCTACATTTTAAAATATGGTAATACCAGATTTTGCCCAGGAGAACATACCGATAAACTCTATATAATGTTTAAAAAAACAAGTGAGCCAAGATTGGGGGACTTGAGAGATAACCTCTAAATAGCAAAATACACTGAATTTCAAGTTACTAGGAAAGTGTGTTTTAAGCCTTTGTTTTCTAAAAGATTGCAGAAAAGAAAGTGTTTCAAGAGTAGTGTTGCGGAACAGACTAAGGCCAGCCTATCTAGGTTATTTTCAAAACAGATACTCTTTATGTGTTTGCCAGTTATATTGTCCTTTTCTGTCCTTGTTTTCTAAGAGACTGATACTGTCAACCACAGTTCTATTCTCCACACCTTGAAGAGAGGTCATGAACCCTTCCTTCCACAGTTTTGTTCTTCTTTTGTTTGTTTTTGGTTTGTAACATTTACTTATGTATTTGAAAGGCAGAATTACAGAGAAACAGAGGCAGAAAGAGAGATCTTCCATCCACTGGTTACTCCCCAGATGGTTGCAACAACTAGAGCTGGGCTGATCCAAAGCTAGGAGCCAGGAGCTTCTTCCAGGTCTCCTGCGTGGGTACAGGGGCCCAAGGACTTGGACCATCTTCCACCGCTTTCCCAGGCATGTTAGCAGGGAGCTCTATCAGAAGTGGAGCAGCCAGGACTTGAACTGTTGCCCATATGGGATGCTGGTACTGCAGATGGCGGTTTTACCCGCTACGCCACAGCGTCAGCCCCTCCACAGTTCTTTTCTAAACAGGTGTTTATTTTCTTTTAAAGATATAGACATTTACCCCCTTGCTTTTCCAAGAATCATATCCCTGCCCTTTTAAAAAAATTTTTTTATTTTATTTATTTGAGAGGCAGAGTTATATAGGGAAAGAGAGAGACAGAGGGAGCTCTTCCATCTGCTTGTTTACTCCCCACGTGGACACAACCACCAGGGCTGGGCCAGGCCAAAGCCATGAACCAGGAACTTCCTCTGGGAGGAAGGACCTGCTGCTTTCCCAGGTGCATTAGCAGGGAGCTGGATAAGACGTGGAGCAGCTGGGACTCGAACTGGTGCCCATATGGGATGCTGGTGCTATAGGCTGTGGCTTTAACCCCCTGAGCCACAGCACCGGCCCCTTAATACTCCCTTTTTAGGCTAGAAGAATATGAAAATAGCTTTTTAAAAAAGTTAGGACTCCTACTTTCAGAAAGAAAACTGGCTTTCCAGGGTGATTTGGAAGATAAAATACTTTTTGTATTGATAGATTATAATGCCTGAGTGTGCTGTGCTTGCCTTTTCTTTTGTCTTTTCCTAATTAAGTGTGTGATTTCTTTTAAGTTACAAATGACAAAAAATTTTCTATTTATAATTAAAATACTCAAATTCTTGTTGCATTTATTCTTAGGGATACACTGAACACTGAAACAACTAAAAATGTGCTTATTTGAACTTTGACTTAGCAATGTCCTGTGTAGTTTAATGCCTGTGCCTGTCTTAAGGCAATGAAAAAAGTATGTACGGGTATAGTTCGGTTTGGATTTATTTTCCCTTGTCTTTTAAAAAACACAGAGGAATAGGCTTGTGTATTTGTACATGTGTGCATTTATGTGTTATAATTGCCAATGGCAGTATCCAAGCATTCTGTTCAGTCAGAGAAAAGACTAAGTAATACCTGTGAATATTTGATTACAGGTGTCCCGTTTCCCAAAAACTTCATGTCTGTGGCAAAGACCATTCTAAAGCGCCTGTTCAGGGTCTACGCCCATATTTACCACCAGCACTTTGATTCTGTAATGCAGCTGCAAGAGGAGGCCCACCTCAACACCTCCTTTAAGCACTTTATTTTCTTTGTTCAGGTGAGTTGAACCAGATTAATTTCTGTGTCCTGTGACTTGGACTTTCTTGGATTGGAAACTCTTATTTATAGACCTGGAGCTAAGTTCAGGCAGGAGTCTCTTCAACTACACTGATGTATTGAAATGTAAAAAGGCATCACCCTGGTTTAGATCCCTCTGCCTGTGGCTTCCATGGGTCTCTGGTTAGGATGTATCATTTAGGGATATGGCCTATTGCCTTATGCGCCCTTAGTTAGACTTGGAACTTTTGAAAATATTCATATTGTTTGAGGAGGATATCAAAGAATCAGGACTCCTAAAGCCTGACTTTAGAGATACATAATTTTGTATGGAAAATATAAATGTCTTTCTAGATATCATTTTATGGTAGAAAAATTTGGTAGCTATTGGTAGTAGATATTGTGTATTAAAGTTCTGTGTACTACACAAAGTAGAATGTGCTACACTCTTACTGGTCCTCCTTATGAGTTACTGCGTGATGGGTACATGTATGCATGAGTAAAATCTCCACTGCCCCAGAGATGGCCACAGTCGCAGGTGCAGTTTGTAGTTTGAGGTGATTTAAGATTTATTTATTATATTTGAAAGGCAGAGTTACAGAGAGGTAGAAGCAGAGAGAGAGAGAAAGGTCTTCCATTTGCTGGTTTACTCCCCAGATGGCTGCAACGGCCAGAGCCAGGCTGATCCGAAGCCAGGAGCTTCCTCTGGGTCTCCCGTGCATGTGCAGGGGGCCAAGGACCTGGGCCATCTTCTATTGCTTTCCCAGGCCATAGCAGGGAGCTGATCGGAAGTAGAGCAGCTGGGACTTGGAACTGGCCCTCATATGGTATGCTGGCACTGCAGGTGATGGCTTTACCCACTATGCCACAGTGCCGGCCCCAAATATGCATTCAATTTTGATTTTAATGTTTGAAAACACAGAATCATATCTAAAACATACTGTTGCTGACTTAGTAAGTCCCCTGTTGTAAGGATATATAAGCAAATCACTTTGCTTTGCTGCAGTCAAATGTGAGGGGTTTGCCCACATACCAAGCAAGCAGTCAGTTCTACAGTGGACGCCACCTAGCTGTCCTCTGTAAAGTTCCCATGACCCCTGCCTTTTATTGGTTAATTTGCTAGAGTGGCTCATGGAACGCAGAGGAACAGTGTTTGCCAGGTTAGTATAAAGGATATTGCAGAGGATACAGATGAACAGCCAGACAGAAGAGATGCTCAGGGCCATGTGTGGGATAAAAGGTAAGGAGCTTCAGTGCCTTCACCAAACATGACATTCTGCAAGAACCAGCACGTGGTAGATCTCCAGACGCTCTCGTGGGCTACATCCTTTTGGGTTTTTGTTGGGGCTTCATTACTTGTCTGTGATTGATTACGTCCTTGGCCACTGGAGCTCTGCTGCACATTTCACCACACTCCTCTCCTCAGGGAGTCGGGGTGGGACTGAAAATTGCAGCCCTGTAATCAAGCCTGCTGTGGTCTCTTCACTGACCATGCCACATCCTGCATTTCTACAGGGATCCCGGAAACAGAACTGAAGACCAAGTATCTCTCACAGCATCATGCCTATGTTCTCTAAAAGGAAGTGGAGACAGTCCTATTTTAACATGTTCACAGAGATCATTTGATCCTTCCAGAAAACTACAGCTGGGAATACCTTCTCTAAAATATATTTGAAGAGTTTAATTGTAGACATATTTAAAATTTTTTTCTTCTCTTTTTAGGAGTTTAACCTGATTGATAGACGTGAGTTGGCACCTCTTCAGGAATTAATTGAGAAGCTTGGATCAAAAGACAGATAAATGGTTCTTTTAGACCACATTTACCTTCCTGCTTCCTCTACTGCTAGAGCTGTCTGAGTGCTATCTGTTATAGACTAGTGATACAAACTTTAAGAGAACAGAATAAAAAGACACCCATTGTCTGTGTGTCTACAGATAAAATTGTCCCAAAGGTAGGTTTGCCTGATAGCTTCAAAGTGATACCCACAGGACACAGCCAAACCTGAGTTACTGTGTGATGACCATTCCTGTTACTGTCAGAGACATACATGTGACTAATCTGTAGCGCATTTAGTTTACTTATTATTTTATTCAGGAAAATGATTGAGTCTATTTCAGGTGGTAGCATAGTGTATTCCACAGTAATTTATTAGTAAGTTTCCAGAACAAATTTCCAAATAGCACAATCAGATTGATTTTATTCTGCTTTTAGTTTTTGAATAGAAAAGATATTTTTAAGTTTTTTTTAAGATATAGAACATTTGCATCACTTTCAATAATCCTTTAGTTTCAATCTGTATGCTAGTGTTTTTATAGATAAGAATATATGTATTTTTTCAAAATCTGTGATTGCAGTTTAAATCACATGGCAAATATGGAATGGGATTAACCAAATTATTTTAAAGTGACTATTTTTTAATCTTTATTTGGAATTTTATTCATATCTATCTAAATTATTAGGAGTGTGTTTATTAAATAATTTTTTTACAACTTCTAAGGATAGTCTTGAGGTTTTATTTTGAAATGCTTCACTAAAGTTAGTTTAATATGTAGCTTTTGGCTGAGAAAAAGAGAACTTCCAAGAAATTATGGCAGACTTAGGTCTCAAAGCCATTATTTTCATTCACATTATTTTTCAGAGGCCATGTAATTCTGGATAAGAGAGTGGAAGAAGTACTCAGTGCTTAATTATTTTTTTTTCTTTAATTCTATGTTTTTATTGTGACTTGAGACTTAGTTTAGAATAGTACAGAAGTACACAAAGTTTATCCTGATAAGGATAAGACTTAAGCAAAACCACAGTAAAAAACTTTGAAGGTGTACACATTTTATAATAGCTAGTTTGGTGTACTACTTGTTTGTGTTCAAGGGTGTGTGTGTGTGTGTGTATCTAAAGGAAACAAAATGGGAGAAATAATTTTTTAAAAAAATTTACTTTGTCCTATTGTTATTCAAAGGTTGAATTGAGCCCACCACAGGGGTTTTATCTAGTTTGAATTGTGTCTGTCTCAAAACTCGAAATTCTGTTTCTATTAGGGTAAAAGAATCTTCCCCTTGAGTGAAGAAAACATCTATTTTTCAGTTGGTCCCTAGGATTTAGTCAACTCCAGCTGACTATTTAAAATGTACTGAGGAGTAGCAAGAGTGCTGGAAGCTGCCAGACCGGCAGAGCTTTCAGTGGTCACATGCTGTGTCTCAGAGCTGTAATTCTTACCAAAATAGCACCTCTTTTATGTGTTGATAAGGGGTAGGTTTGATTGTTTATTTTTACAGTCTCTCGAGAGCATAAAGAATTACTTAGAAACATCCCTTTTAATAATTCAATTTCAATAAATTCTTAAATATATACAGAATTTTTCATTTGCTCTAATTATGCTGAAACCATACAATGTTTGAGGAACTGAAGAATGGGATGGTCACTTAGGATAAAAAGAGAAAACCCTGCCTGAGGCACTCGGGCTTGCTGGAAGGTGCAGAGGTCGGCCACACTGCATGCTCCTTTGACCGCTGGCAGATGGAAGCAGGCATCTGGTCTGGGGATGCCGCCTCGATGCAACTGCCCTTGACTGTAAACCTGTGACTGCAGCTGTTTGTGTCGCAAGGACTGTGTTAAGCGGTGTCTCTCAACCAGAGTTGTGCTTTCATTTTCACATCCTCAAACAACAGCAGCCTCACTTTTCTCCATTCGTTTCCAGTGGTAGGTATCCTCCCTTTCTTCATGACTAAAGCCCCAAACAAACCAAAGTCGGTCAGGCATGTTCTAGGGCAGTAATAAAGGCAGCTTATTAATGAGACATAAATCAAAACTTTTTGGTAATTTGAGACTCAGAATGTCCTTTTTCCCTCTTAATAAAGACGTTCTCAAGTTCCCAAGCCACTGGCATAACCAGCAGGGCACCTGACTGTGGCTGTTTACATTATTTGTTTACTTCCAAGGCCAGGGAGTCCAGGGCAAGAGGAGGACTGGAGGCAGGGAAGTGGGTGGGACCTTCCGGACCTGGCCACAGGGTCAAGGTTTGATAGGAGTCTAAAGAAATCAGTCTGTCTTGGACTCCTCTCATTTGTGATGTTCATCCCCGTGCCCTCAATCTGCCTGTGCCACACGCACTCCCTTACCCCACTCCTGTCAGAAGTCAGCTGTTGGTATATGAACTCTGCTTCTCGGAGGTGATTACTACAGTCATGGGGTGGAGAGGACTAGCTACATTATGTGGCTAATCTTCTGGTGCTGTAGTCTTCGGGCCTCTTAAACAACTCGGGCAATAATTTTTGTTTATTCAAACTTTCTTGTACTCCAGTTTTCATAGTGATGGGCATATGCATCCTTTCTTCAGATTGTGAATAAAGTGATTTATAGGGCTGCCAACTAACAAAAGTATTTTCTTTGTAGCTGCATACTTGAGAAATACAAATCGGTGTTCGCTATGACTTTGTTAGCAAAGGTGGTTCTTTTACTAGTGTGGAAGCCAGAGGAACAATCCTGGTGGTGATAGTAACTTTTGCAAACATTGTTGAGGTTTCCATTATACTGTTGGCTTCTCTCCGAGCAGTGAAGTTAGGCCAGAAGTAGAGCCTCTCAGGAGCATCATCATCACCTCGTAAATGTAAACAAGCCAGGCCTAGACACTGTTCCTCAGCAGCCTCAGTCTTGGTGCCAGGGCTGCCATGCCTTGCTGTGGGGCGCGGCCACCTGTCAGCGAGAAGTGCTGGCCCAGACCGCAAACACTGAGCACTGCCAGCAGGCCTGTTACTTCTCCTGATACCATTGCAGGAAGTGCGTTTGGTTTCTGTCCTAGAATTCTGGCAAAGCAGAAGAGTAATCCTCTCATCTTCATGTTTTTGCATTTGAGTTTGATATATTGCTGTAAAAGACTTTGGGGGGGTGATATTAGATGTGGTAACTGTAATTTTATTGAAGCAACTGCATTGAAATTCATTTGGACATTCTCTCCATTATCAGATTCTATTCCAAACAAGTGTTCTGTAAATCCAAATGGATTACCAGTGTGCTATAGACTTATGGAACAGCATTCTGTATTTGGTGTGCATTGAAAATAGTTTGCATAAGTTAGTCTTGGTTACCATTTAAAATATTTTTAAATGTTCCTTACATAAAAAGTTATGTTGTATTTTTAAACTTTTAGGGGGCTTTATCTATTTTTCTAAGTCAGTTAACTGTACTTTTTGAAAAAGTATTTTGTATCTACTTTTGTAACTTCATCAAAATAAAATATATTGAAGCAAAAAATATGTATGTGTCTCAACACCCTTGTTTTTTAAAGGTTTATTTATTTAATTGAAAGTCAGACTTGACAGAATCTCCCATCCACTGGTTCACTCCCTAAATGTTTGCAACAGCTGGGGCTAGGCCAGACCAGAGTCAGGAGCCAGGAACGCCACCCTGGTCTCCTGTGTGGGCAGCAAGGACTTGAGCACTTGGGCTGTCTTCTGCTTGCCCAGGCACATTACTAGCAGGGAGCTGGATCAGAAGTAGAGTAGCTGGAACTCAAACTTGTCCTCTGATGGAGGATGCAGCTGTCCCAGGCATCCCAGGCAGCAGCTGAGCCTGCTGTACCACAGCACCTGCCCCTCTACAATCAATCTTCTATTTAAATATGGAACTTGAGGTTTGGTAGGTTCTGTGGTTCTCCAGTCCATTTTAAATGTGGAAAATTATCTTTGTGTATCATTTAGTAGCTAACATTTTCTTAAAGAAAACCCTTGTAGAAAGGGAAGTTCCTAAATAAACTAAATAGAATACTAGGGCCCCATCTCCCAAGGAACAGACTGTTATTCTGATCGTAGTGGTGGAAACCCATCTTGACAAAAATGCCGCCAACCAAGCTCTTGGCCTTTTTTGAACATTGCTGGTTGTAAAGGGAAGAGTCACAAATTTTTTGCCCTTGAAACTGATTACTCAAGCACATAACCTTAAAACAGCCCTCTCCTCAAATGGCATTTTGTCATTACAGTAGGAGAAATATTAAGTCTTTTTAGAAAAGGTCCACATTACAGATGCATTTTAGGTCTATTTAAAATAATGCTAGAATTGTTTAGACAATTGTTCAGAGTTTTAAAATGATGCATGTAGATAAACAGTCCCGGATTGACACTCATTTTGTGTCAGACATGGGTCAGCTATCATTCAGCTTGTTTGCAATTTCAGGCTTAAAAGAGATGGCAAAAGTGGTAGGTTTCTAGAGGTATCTAATGGCTGTCTTTGACAGCTGTTTTTAAGTTAACTATTTATCTGAGACATCTTTCACCTGCTGATTTACTCAAATGCTCAACAACAGGCTGGGCCAGGCTGAAAGCAGAAGCCTAGAACTCCTATTGGGTCTCCCACATGGGTGCCAGGGACCCAAGTACAGGAGCCATCATCATCTGCCTCCAGGGAGTGTGCCAGCTGGAAGTGCAAGCAGGCTGGACCAGACCCCAGGCCCTCTGATACTGAATGGAGGTGTACCTTGTAGCTGGCGGCTTAACCGCACCACCAAACATCTGCTCCTGAAAGCTATTTCTAACTTACAAAAACAGTAGTCCAGTCAGTCTCTGAGAGGGCCAGGGTCAGGCTTCAAAACCTTCACAGCCAGAACCTTGACCAAATCTAGGGAGACAGACACTGCAGCCTGCACTGTTATTGTTGCCCACTAGATGTCAGTGTCTGCCACGATGCCTCCCTAGCAGCTTCTGCCCTGTGGAGAGAAGGGTTTTATCCAGCACCACCTCTGGTGTGTCTTCTTGGTAAGTTGCATGGGTGCCTTTTATTGGCAGATCCTAGGTCATACACTTCTGTCCTGGCTACAAGAAAGAGGAACAAAGACTCCGCTTCCCTTGGGGGTGTGGAGCAAGCTTGTTTTTTAAAAAACCCAGAAGCTAGACGGCACGTGCTGCCGGGTGGGCTTCTGTTCTTGCACTGAGAAGATGTGGGGTTTTCACAGGAGTGCTGGTAATGAGGTGCACGGGTTTAGCTCAGCTGATTATTCTTTTCTTTTTGTAGCAGCGTTGCCAACTCAAGGAAATAGGTTATTGAGTTAGACTCTGGCCAAGCTCCTTACTTTGTGGCCAGCCAACACGTTGAATATGACGTCCTTGGGGAACCTACCTTTTTAGGGGAGTTCTTCAGCTTATCTTGTCTCATCCTTGCAGCAGCCTGGTGAAGTGGCCACAGTTCACTGGGCATTTTTCAGTGTTTTTTAGACCATGTCACAAAAGCTCAGACAAGTTCAGACAGCTAACACATGGCACACTAATCAGTTGCATTTGCAAGAATTCTGTATGGTCGAGTGCTAGCAGGCTCTAAAATGAAAATGACTGTGCAATTAAAAGTCGTTCCAATGTGGTAAAAAGAGAGAGACACCCAGAGAGAGCCTGCCTTCAGAGTCGTCTGCAGCTGTGTCAGATCTGTTACACATATGAAGATGGAGTGATCCACAGGAACGACAATAGGAGAATCTCAGGTTTGCAGCAAATAATAAAATGCAGAAAGAATTGACCATTTCTGAGGCCAAAGACGTTTCACTTTTAATCATAAAGCAAAACTTGCCTATTGTTTGCTTCTGTCGTAAAAAATATTACACCTCAGCTATTATGTGGAATTGATCTGGAAGCCCAAGACTGGTGAGAACACGCAAATCTTTTTCTAAAATGGTTCGAATGTAGACTTGTGAAACTGACGTTGCTAAACCTCTGTCGTGTTGTGCTCAGTAATTTCAGTGCATGCACTTTTTTTTTTAAAAAAAGATTTACTTAAAAGTCAGGGAGGGACAGAGGAAGAAAAAGATCTTCCATCTGTTATTCACTCGCCAAATGGCCACAACAGCCGGGGCTGGGCCAGGCCAAAGCCAGGAGCCTGGGTCTCCATCCAGGTCTCCTACATGGATGGCAGGGGCTCAAGCACTTGGGCCACCTTGCACTGCTTTCTCAGGTGCATTAGCAGGGAGTTGGATCAGAAGCGACGTCAGCATCCGACATGGGATGCTGGCGTTGCAGGTGGTGGCTTCACCCACTGCACCACAGAGGCCCATGAGTGCAGTGAAAGTTAAGCACAAGTTTGGGGCCATAAGCTTGCTGTGGGGTGGTCAGAGGTAGCTCCCTGGAGAAGACACAACTTGAACTGGCTTAAAAAATAGGTAACTGAGGTGCGCATTTAAATTAGTGATGAAGATGCTGGTTGGGACGTCCATATCCCATCACGGAGTACCTGAGTTCCTGGCTCTGGTTCTTAGTTCCAGCTTCCTGCAAATGGGATGACCCAAGCGTTTGGGTTCCTGCCACCCACATGAGAGACCTGGATTGCCTTCCCAGTTCCCTGCTTCTACCCCACTGCAGTATTGGGGGAGTGAACCAGCAGATGGAAGCTGTTTTACGCTCGCTCTGCCTCTCAAATAAATATAATACACTTTTTTCTATAGATGTGTGTGCAGTTTTGGAGGTTGTGCAGGGAAGTTCAGGTAGGTCAGTGTTATTGATGAGTGGCTTTCGGTTGTGTGGGGAACCGCAGGCTGGCCACCTGTGAGAACCTCCTCATCTACATAGTTTGCAGCAATCAGTCGACCACAAGGCCTACAAAAACAACCAGGTGAAACGGATGAAACAGAATGGACTCTGCATAAACTAGGAAGAACCAGGTGAAACAGATGACCTGAGGCTATACGCGCCCTTTCATCTGATTGGACGATATCAGCATAAAGGGACATTGGGATTTGGGCGGGCCGGCGCCGCCGCTGCTGCTGGCGGCCGCCGCTGCGGCCCCTCTTCTTTTCTCCTCTCCTCGCTTTCCTTCTGCCCCCACAAGTAAAAGTTCCTTGAGAACCGATGAACAGTGACCGTGCCGTGACTGCGTTGGACCCTCGCTGGCGAGGGTCCGACATGGTGCTGTGACTCGGATAGTCGGACCGGTCACTGGAAGCGGGAAAAAAAACTAGAACGTGTGGAAAACACGGGAATCTAGGCGGTAAAGTCTAGGGCTGGTACTGGGGGAAAAAAAAGTAGAACGTGTGGAAAACACAGGAATCTAGGCAGTAAAGTCTAGGGTCGGTACCGGGGGGAAAAAACTAGAACGTGTGGAAAACACGGGAATCTAGGCGGTAAAGTCTAGGGTCGGTACCGGGGGGAAAAAACTAGAACGTGTGGAAAACATGGGAATCTAGGCGGTGAAGTCTAGGGTTGGTACCGGGGGGAAAAACAGAACGTGTGGAAAACATGGGAATCTAGGCGGTAAAGTCTAGGGTTGGTACCGCAGAGAAAAGGAATTCCTCGACAACCAAGTTGTCTTTTAAAGTAGCGGGGATGCCTGTGAAAGTGGCCGCTGTAAAGCGGTGAGTTAGGACAACTGAGGGTAGCAGAGAAATCGCCTGTAGTCCTTAGGTTATGGCAACTGATCGACCAAGCTCTCGGTAATGACTCAAAGGAAATAGCAGCCCTCTTAGATGAAGGGGCTGATTTACTAGAGGAAACAGAAGCTCAATCTGGGAGCCTAGACGGAGACAAAGAGGATGGAGACAGAGGACCAACATGGGTTGGGACAGAGGTAGATAGGGTGAGAGACCCCTTCCTTCTGCAGCCCCCTATTACCAGAGGCAAAAGGCGGGGGCTTTCCCCAGAACCTCCTCGAGAAAAACGGGCAGGAGGACGAGGCACTCCCCCTAAGTGGGAAGAATATCACCGTATAAACCAGGCTTTCCCTGTGATAGTGGACGCGCAGGGCAACCGGGCATGGACCAATGGACTAGTCCCAGAGGACTGGAGGAACCTAGCTAAGGCAGTGCTTGGTGGGGGAGACTTCCTCATCTAGTCCTAGGCTTACAGAGAGCTCTCGAGAGCTCAGGCCCGTGCTAACGCTAGGAACGGTCAGCCAGCCTGGAACAAGGATTAGGAGCTTTTAATGACAAACAGGCTCAGGCTATTTGCCCTAACGAGGTTTTGATGCAAGTGAGAGAACTAGCCCGGAGGGCATGGAAGGCCATTCCAAGGAACGGGCTAGGATAAAAATGTTTTAAGTGTGGAAAAGATCACATGAAAAGGGAATGTACAGAACAATTGGGACGCCAATCGGGACTGTGTCCTCGAGGTGGTAAAGGCAACCATTGGGCAAATGAGTGCTATTCCAAGCAAGATAAGGCAGGCAATTCGCTTCTATCACTCACCAGATTAAAAGGCCAGAATAGTACACTCCAAAAAAGTGGCGAGCCCCCACACCCAGGGGCCCGAAAACTCGATGAGAGAACAAACCATGTGAGGAGTAGGACCGTCTCAAAAGGACCGGCAAGCGTCTACTGCACAGAGCTGCGAGCCACCAACTATTTAGTATGAACACCTCAAATGGGAATCCAGGCAATAAATGTGGAACCTCAGGAGCCCATGGACGATATCAACGGTTTAGGTTTTACTATAGGAAGGGCTACAAATTCATTAACGGGGCTTATCCAGTTGCCTTGCTCAAAGTAATGTTCCAATCTAAGGGGATAGTGCAGCTGTTGTCATTACAGCCCATTGCTCAGCTGCTAATAATAGGCCTTGTAAAGGATACTAGAGGTAATCAAGGAAAGCATTTTGCAGCTCACTATGACTCTTGGCCAGCGCCCACTATGGACTCTTATCAAAAGAAAGGCAATCAAGGGGCTGTTAGATACAGGTGCAGATGTTAGTATTATCTCCAAACAAGACTGGCCTCCTTCATGGCCCCTCCAGGAAGGAGATAACACCTTGGTAGGATTAGGCATTGCTGTTGCCCCATCCCGAAGCGAGCAAGTGCTAGATTGGAAAGATCAAGAAGGCACCACAGGCAAAGTACAACCTTGTGTGTGTGCTATCCCTGTAACTTTATGGGAGAAGGATGTCTTAGAGCAACTTCATTTGCAGACCTGTTGTTGGCAGCTGTGAGAGGACACCCTAGAAAGAGCGTTTACCATGCTAACCTCATGCTTGCAGACGGCGGGGTTACAAATTGCACCAGAAAAGATTCAAAAGGGCACGGTGGTCCAGTACCTAGGGCTAAGGTTAACACCAACTACTGTGGCCCCTTTAGATTTTGTCATATCCACCGCAGGACCTAAGACCTTAAATGACTTCCAAAAATTATGTGGTAACGGCCTTATTGTAAACTAACCAATGATGACATCTTGGAAGGCGATTCACAGCTCGCCTCACCTCATACGTTGACCCCAGAGGCAGTTGCAATCTTACAGAAGGTTGAAGAACGCCTTAAAATCACGCAGATTCAAAAATGCCAGAGCAGTTTGCACATGTCGGTGGACACACTCGAATTGTCAGCCACGGCTCTAAAAGAAGGAACTCAACAGGTTATTCAACACTGTCTACAGTTCTTTGCCGCTTGGGGGTGCCCAAAATTATCAAAACAGATAATTGGCTGGCATACACTTCGGCCTGTTTTGCTACATTCTTAAAAGAACTCAGCATAAAGCACGTTACAGGTGTGCCCTACAATCCCCAAGGGCAGGCAATAATTGAACACTCACCTGTACTTAAAAACCTTAATAAAGGGGGAATAGGAGAATATACGGTAGCTAATCGCGCTGCATTGGCTATAGCTCTATATACTATAAGTTTTTTGAATAGGAAAAAGTGTGGCAAAACTCCTGAGTTCATGGTGTCTAGTGGCGTACTTGCAGTATTGTTTGAAGAATTTTGTCTTAAGGAAAAGACGTTGCACGTGACTTGTACTGCAGCAAATCAGCAGAGTGATCTGAGATATATCGAAGGTATTTTGAAAGTTACATTCAAGGCTAACACCTAAGCTTTGTGTAATGTAAATAAGATTGTTTTTGTATCAGTTTTTTCCTTTGTAAGTGGTATTAACATTGTTACTTGAGGTCTTGCTGAAGACAACTTTTGTTGTCCTGAGGACTTGAATTTCAAATTTCCTTACACTTTTCATACAAGAATCATATCTGTAGTGGTCCGACGGGCTATGCTTGTCATGTATCGCTCTGACCCTCAGCAACAGATATGGCTTGGCATGATGGAGCGGTAGCCAAAGACGGGTAATCACTGGCGAGTGCCCCTAGCAACTTAAGAAGCAAGTGGAGCGTCGCTGGGAACCTAAGACGGGCACAACTACGCGCCATAAATAACAAAAAAGGGAGCTGTGGGTAACCGCAGGCTGGTCACCTGTGAGAACCTCATCTACATAGTTTGCAGCAATCAGTCGACCACAAGGCCTACGAAAACAACCAGGTGCAACGGATGAAACAGAATGGACTGCATAAACTAGGAAGAACCAGGTGAAACAGATGACCTGAGGCTATACGCGCCCTTTCATCTGACTGGACGATATCAGCATAAAGGGACACTGGGATCTGGGCGGGCCGGCACGGCCGCCGCCGTGGTCCCTATTTTCTCCTCTCCCCGCTTTCCTTCTGCCCCCACAAGTAAAAGTTCCTTGAGAAGCGATGAACAGTGCCCGTGTCGTGACTGTTGGGCCCTTGCTGGCGAGGGTCCGACACGGTTGGAGAGGTAGGTAGGGTTAACTCATGTCAGAGGGCTTGGGGCTCTGCCTGTAGGGGAGGGGGGTCTGGAGGCCTTGAGGTGGGACGTGCTTGCACTGCAGATGGCTCTGAGCGGAGTGGGAGCAGAAGGCAACGCGAGGACTGTGGGGCCGAGCGACTGCGCTTCACAGCAACAGGGCGTGTGGGCAGTTGTCAGTACGGGAGGAGGAAGCTTGGGAGAAGCCAAAGTGCAGGTGTTAGCAGAGCGGGGATCCTGCACGTACAAACCTGCGCGTTTAACGCGGGCCGCTCAGTTTACAAACGAGGAACCCAATGAAACCGGCATTAGCATTTGTTTCCAGCACTGCCAGCTTCCAGTTGTACGAGCGAAGTCGAGCGTTTCTCTCCTCTTAGCTTGCCTTTCCTTGGCATCCGCTTCATTAAAGCAACTCTGGCCACCTGTGGCAAAGATGGTCTGCAGCGGTTCCGGGACCAGCTGCACCAGTATTGTCAGCTCGGCGACCCAACTGACAAAGATCACTATTCTCTAGTTTAAGACCCTGGGTCAACTCATTGGTTAGACTGGGATCACATGACCAATCCTAAACCAACGCCTGATTGGTCAGACCTGGGTCATGTGTCCACTCCTACAGTCAGCGGCGTGGGTCTGCTTCATGGGACCCATGTGGTCTGAACAGCAGAGGAGTGGCTCGCCACTACATCCCTAGAAAAAATATTTGGGGCAATTTTAATTCTGTAGTTGACATCAGACAATGTAAAAGTTCACAAATTACTCCAAATCACACTGGCCACTATTTAAGACTTATTTATTTGAAAGTCAGTTACACAGAGAACGAGAAGCAGAGAGGTCTTCCATCCACTGGTTCACTCTTCAATTGGCCACAACAGCTGGAATAGCACCAATCTGAAGCCAGGAGCTTCTTTGGGTCTTCCACGTGAGTGCAGGGGCCCAAGGGCTTGGGTCATCTTCCACTGCTTTCCCAGGCCGCAGCAGAGAGCTGGATCGGAGGTGGAGCAGCCAAGACTCGAACCGGTATCCTTATGGGATGCCGGTGCCACAGGCGGCAGCTTTACCTACTACGCCACAGCGCTGGCGTCTGTTCTGGCTTTCCGATTTCTTGGGTTACTGTTCATAGCCTCTCTTGTGTTTTCTGATTCCTTAAAAGTTGTGGTCAGTGGGGCTGGCGCTGTGGCATAGCAGGTAAAGCTGCTGCCTGCAGTGCTGGTATCCTTCATGGGCGCCGGCCATTGCAGCCATTTGGGGAGTGAACCAGAGGATAGGAGACCTCTCTCACTCTCAACCTCTGCCTCTCTAACTTTGCCTTTCAAAATATTTTAAAGTCAGAACAAAGGGGTCATTCAAGTCACACTGGAGTGAATGAGCATATTTTTAGTCACTTTTTTTTTTTTTTTTGAAAAGCAGAGGTAGAGAGGAAGAGGGAGGGAGGCAGAGATAGAGGTCTTCTATCTGCTGATTTCACTCCCCAGATGGCCACAATGACCAGGGCTGGGCCAGGCTGAAGCCAGGAGTTTCTTCCAGATCTCCCACAATGGGGAAAGGGTCAAAGCACTTAGGCCATCTCTGCTGCTTTCCCAGGCACACTATCAGGGAGCTAGATCAGAAGTGGAGCAGCTGGGACACAAACTGGTGCCCATACAGCTTAATTCACTGCATCACAGCACCAGTCCCAAAAATCTTCATGTAGATTAAGACCATACTGAATCTTGACAAGCCACTTCAGGAGCCAGGAGCTTCATCCCAGTCTCCCACGTGGGTGGCAGGGGGCCCATCCCTCAACTTAGGCCTCCGAGTCGCATCCTGTGTCACCTTAAAGTCACTCCCTACCTAGCCCTCTGTCCGTTTCATTGTCGAAGTCAAAGCTGCAGGAGTGACCTCATGCCTTCCCCATCGTCGTCCTCCGGATCCAGTCACTCCATGCTGCTACCTCCCAAGTGTCCCAACCCACTCCTCCGTTCTCACCCGGACCATGCAGCCGTCTCTGAACTTCTCTTGTCTCCGCTGTCAGACCCTGCATTCTCTCCTTGCAGGACCAGGCCGAGCCTTCTGATTCGCAAACCGGAAAGTGCCTCCCCTCCCTAACCCGTCCTCCCCAAGCCCCTCTGGTGGGAAGCCGGGCTGCCGGGGCAGAGGCGTGGGAACGAGGGTCTCCCCGGGAGGGCAGGGTGCGGAGGCCGCAGGTGCACAGCCTCCGGGGTGCAGTTATCCCCGGTCCTGGACCAGCGGGCCCGCGGCCTCCGGGCAGCAGGGGGCGACCTCGCTCGCGGCCGCCGCTCGCGGCCCCCGGCTCTGCGCCTGCCGGGCGACCTCGGCGACCTCGGGCCGCGGGTGGCGTCGGCCGGGCATGGCGGCGTGGGGCCCGGCCGCAGCAACGGGTCTGCTCCGCGGGATCCGCGGGGTGAGCGCAGGCGGGACGGGCGGCTCCTCCCGGGCGGGAGCTGCGGAGGGGCCGCGGGGCCGGCCGATGTCGGGGTTCAGGAGCCGGCTTCGGAGTGCACGGCGCCGGGCCGGAGTTCCCCGCTTGCTGTCTCATGCACTCACTCATTCGTTCAACTCATTCGTTCACTCTTGGCTACGGGCGTTCGGACAGCCGGGGCGATCGGGGCGGGGGGGCGCTCCGGGGCTGGGCGGAGGTCGGGGGCAGGGGCACAGACGCGACACAAGTCAAATACGGCGGGCACAGGGGCGCCCGAAGACCTAGGAGTCGTGGTTCGGAGTCGAGGCGTGGGTGCCGGGGCTGCGCAGGGGTCCGGTCCTCGGGAACGCCGGCGGGCTCTGACCTTGACCGCTCAGCAGAGGGCGCGCTCCTCGACCCCCCTGACCCCTTGCTGCAGTCCTTTTCCTTCGCTGGTCTGGAACCTGCGTCCCCCGCGGGGTAGGGGCGCTCTGCCGTGCTGGCGACTTTGGTCACCTGCGGCTTTTGTCAGGCGGTTCTTGGGTTAGGGGGCGATGCCGTCGATGCGAGAGGAAGGCGTGGCTTCCCCTGAGGAGTCTGCCCTAGAAGGTGTCAGTTCTGCCTGCCATCTGGCCACCTTCTACTTTTTTTTTCAGTTTTTTGCTGCTGTTGTTAATGTATCTAAGAGAGCGATCCCCCACCTGCTGACTCGCCCTTGCTCCAGCCAGAATGACAGTAATGGCCACTCTGGGCCTGGTCGGGACTCAGAGCTGGGAACTCGGCCCAGGCCTGCCACGTGGGTGGCAGGAACCCATTACTTGCGCGGTCACTGCCACCTCCCAGGGTCTGCCGTAGCAGGAAGCTGGAGTCGGGAGCCAGGGCCAGGAATCGACCCCAGGACACGGGCGTCTTAACTGCTGGGCCAAACATCTGCCCTGGTTCCTGTCTTCCTTTGCCCTCTGATCCCAGCGTAGCCCTACCCCTGCCCCCCCACTCCCACCTCACCCCAGCAGTCCCCCTGGGCTCACGATGGCGAGTTTCTGTCCGTGTTTGTAGCTCACAGAAAACCTGACTCCGGCCTTCCCCCTGGCCTGCCGTCGGCTGCCTGCCAAGCTTCCCCCGAGTGCTCCGTTCGTCTGCCGTCGCCGAGTGCTGGGGGCCGCTGGAACAGTCAGCCTGGCTTCCCCTTTCAGCCTGGGTGCGGAGAAGGCCAGCGTACCGCTGGTTTTAAAGAAGGAGCTCTGAGACGCTGTCACATGGCACTGCAAGGGTGGGCGGCCCTGGGGTCAGCGGCCGACCACGTGTGGTCAGGGGTCGGCATCCCGCACCGCTTCCCTCTGTCCCATCTGGCTTCCCAAGGCACTGTGTTCCTTTTTTTCGGCCGGGGCTGGGCCAATCTGAACCCAGGAGCCAGGAGCTTCTTCCAGGTCTCCCACGTGGGTGCAGGGGCCCAAGGACTTGGACCATCTTCTGCTTTCCCAGGCCATAGCAGAGAGCCAGATTGGAAGTGGAGCAGCTGGGGCTAGAACCGGGATGCTGGCACTGCAGGTGGCAGCTTTACCTGCTACACCATGGCTCCGGCCCCGGCACTGTGTTCTGTCACTTCGTTTGCTACCAAGAGCCTGGGCCACGTCACCTGAGATCACCTCACGTGTCCTTTTTTTCTTAAAGACTTGTTATTCACTTAAAGTAGAGCGACAGGGAGAGACAGAATGAGATCTGCCATCTGCTGGTTCACTCCCTAAATGGCCGGGGCTGGGCCAGGCTGAAGCCAGGAGCCGCGAGCTCCATCTGGGTTCTGTGACCTCACCTGTCACGGCCCCTGCTGGTCTCACTTTTTAGTTATGTGTGCAACCCAGCCGTGTGGCTGCCGGCCCAGCTTCCTGCGCCTTGACTCCCGAGGGTTGGCACCTGTTCTGTCAGCAGTACTGATGCCCCACGGTAGGCGGGGGTGGGAGAGAGGTGGGCTTGCCAGTGGTGAAGGGGCCGGAGGTGTACCCTGTTCAGGTGGCTTAGTAGAACTCCGCGTCTCCCGGCTGGGGAGGACCAGTGCATGGGGCAGGGGCACGGCTGGGCCGTGTGCGGCCTGTTCCTTAAGGCTGGGTGGGATTTGGCCTCCGGGAGCGCCTGGCGGGACAGACTGAGGACAGGCTGCCCGGCCACCATCCTGGCCCTGCAGCCTCCTGGTGGGTCCAGCTCTGGGCCACTCCTCGGCGCCTCAGTTTCCTCCCCTGGAGCATAGGGCCTCGCATAGCTTCGTCATGTAGAGTCGGGTATCCATTGTGTTTGTCAGGGGCCTCACTGCTTCTAGACTCGAGGGCAGATGCTTCCCGGGAGCTGCCATCCCTCTTCCACTCCACAGTCCAGTCTGCGTCCCTGCTTGCCTGGCACCACCCAGCACCGTGGCCGTGGCCCGGCCTCGCTGAGCCGTGACCCTCCCCTCTGTTCTCTGGCAGCTTCCGCTTCGCTGTGCCCGTCGCACGTTTGCTTCGCAGACTGAGGGGGAGCTCAGGGTGACCCAGATTCTGAGAGAGAAGTTCCCTCGAGCCACAGCTATCAAAGTCACCGACATCTCCGGTAAGGCTCCTCTCCTGCTCCCCGCCCGGGTCCTGCCCTGGGTTGCGGCAGAGGGCGAGGAGTGGGGGGGGGGCTGGTTGCCCGCGTCTCCCACGGCGGGCTTCTCTCGGGCACAGGGCACCGGGCACCCAGCCCTCCCTCTGATGGAAAGGAGGTTTCAATGGGTCAGCTGGGAAGGCTCCCACCCAGCTCAGTCACGCCAGGGTTCAGGTGCACAGTCACTCACTTGACTGGGAGGTGGGCCCTCCCCCGACTCCCCCATACCCTCCTGATGGCCTGGGATGTCAGCGCTACACTGTCGTTGTCCCCACGAGGAGCCAGACCCAGAGAGGCCAGCGGAGCTGCCCATCCCGTCCCGGGAGGAAGCAATAGACTGCGAGCGGGGACTTGGGACAGGCTCTGTGCTGGGCCCTGCCTGTCTCATGTGGTGCTGACAGCTCAAGCTGGCTGTGTCCGGGTGCTGTACCCACAGGCGGGGGGGGAGATAGGCCCTTTATCCAGACGCTCATGCGTGGCCCAGCCCAGCCAGGGGCAGCTGATAGGTGTGGGCCTGAACCACTCCCAGCTCCGCAGCAGACACCCGTGGGCCACTCAGCATTGCCATAAGCACCCAGCGACTCCGCTGAGAGCATAGCATTGACGGAGACGCGGGAGAACACGGAGGAAGTAGACTCTATCCTGGACACAGATCCACCCTCAGGAGAGGGCTCTGCAGGGGCCCCTGGGCAGGACTGAACTTGGACCCTCAGTCTGGCTCTGCCTGGCTCTGCTGGGGTGCAGAAGGGAACTGGAGGCCTGGGCGCTAGAGCCCTCTGAGCAACCCAAAGCACATTTCCTGCCCGTGTAGGTTCAGGCTGAAGCAGCATGTTTAGCCCCAGGCGTCATTGCCAGCGCCCACCACTGGGAGGCAGCGTGTGGGGTTCCCCAGGAGCTCTGCCTTGAGGGCTTAGCTCTAAAGCTCCGGCCTGGCGAGGCCCAGGGTTAAATGCTGGATGCTGCACCGTGGACAGGGGGCGCCAGAGAGCACCCAGCCCGGTCTCAGCCTCCCTGGGTCCCAGGCTTCCTTGTTCCTTGCTTTCCTTCCCTGTGGCTGTGCTTAGCCTCAGACTGGAGAGCAGTTTAGCCTGTTGATGAGCGCAGGGCTGGGCCTCGGGAAGCTGGAACGCCGGAGCTCGGTGCCCTCCCTCTTCCTAGGGCAGGGCACACGCTCAGCCGTCCTTATCCAGGGCCCCACGTCTGGATTCAACCAGCCCGGGCCCCGAAACAAGCCTGTAAAATCAGTGTCTGTGCTGCATGTGTGCAGGCTTTGTTGTCTTGTCATTACTCCCTAAATAAGACTCCTCTTTATGTAGCACTTACGGAGTACCAGGCGTTCTAAGTAAGCTAGAGGCGAGTCTTTAAAGTATCTTTATCATCCATTTGAGGGGCAGAGACAGACAGAAGGGGAGCTCCTGTTCCCTGATTCACTTCTCAGACGCCTGCAGTGGGTAGGGCAGGGCTGGGGCTGAAGCCGGGAGCCAGGCATTCAGTCCAAGTCTCCCATGTGGGTGGGCGGCAGGGACCCAATTACTCGAGCCCTGGTGGGAAGCTGGAGTCGGGAGGCGGAGCCAGGAATTGAACCCAGGGTCTCTGATACGGGATGCCAATGTCTTAACTGCTACCTGCTCCGAAAGTTGACGGCAGGTGTGCAGGAGGCTGTGCGTGGGTTATTTGCAGATGTTAGGCGGTTTATCCAAGGGGTTTAAACATCCTTGGATCGTGGTATCCTTGATGGTGGAGGGGCGGCGGGTGGTCCTGGAACCAGTCTCCCATGGACACCAAGCGCTGAGCGAACTGTGCGTCCCCCAGGTTTCCCTTGCTTTGCGCGGCATCTTTCCCGCCCGCAGGCAATAGCCGTGGTCAGCGCCGCTGCCCGGAGAAGGGCCGAGCACGTTCTGGCCCGCGGCGGCCTCCTGGGAGGAACGGAAGCTGTGCTCCTCTCCTAACCCTCTCAGCAGCTTTCCTTTCCACGGTCCGCTGCCTTGGAGGGTGGCGGCTGGAACGGATATGCCTGTGACGTGTGTTTGTTTTAGGGGGCTGTGGGGCCATGTACGAGATCAAAATCGAGTCGGAAGACTTCAAGGAGAAGAGAACTGTCCAGCAGCACCAGATGGTTAATCAGGTCAGTGGGGGTCACCGTGCCCCTGGGCCCAGGGCCCGCTGAGCAGGGACAGCAACGCGACATCATGCTCATGCCACCCGGACCCAAGACCTGAGCCACGTACAGCCCAGGTCAGGACCAGACTGGGCAAACAGGAGTTGTGTTGCAAATCGAAAACAAGCCCCGCAGTGGGTGTCTCGCATTCCCTGTGTGTGCCATCACTGTCACACGTGGAAGAGTATTTGCAGACATAGGCAGTGCCAAAAGATGCCCTTGCGTAGACTGGAGGAGGTTTCGGGGGAGGGCTGCTTGGCCGATGGGTAGACGATCCATGCAGTGACTGAACGTGGTACCAGCTGCCCCAAACCCAGGGCGGAACAACTGCGGCCTGCGACATCCCCTTTAACCGGACCGGGGCCCAGTTTATACTGTCTCCTCCTCCTTGCTTATTTTAGTCAGAACCTGTACCGCTTTGACTCCTGGGCCTGTGTCTAGCCAGGGCCCTGCTGCACGCCCCTGCACGTTGTGAACTGGCGTGGTCCCTGCAAAGCTCTGCTCTGGCTGTCAGGGTCTCTGCCGTGGCCCCGGCACTTGGGTGTCCCCAGCTGCTGTTCAGGACCCCCCCCCCTTCTCTGCATGCCTTGCGCCTGGCCGCTGCCCGATGACCCCTCTGCACCTGCACCTTTGCCCAGCTCCAGGCTCCTGCACCAGCCCAGATGCTGCCTTGCCCACTCCCCCCGCCCCTGCCAGGGCACCCTCCACTCTGACTCCCTCTTTTGGCTGCTGGTGTCCCGGACACTTCAGCCCCGGCCCCATGTCCCTTGTGACCTGTTAGCCCTTTGTGGACTGGATTTCTCACGGGTCCTCACCCTTCACCTTGGATGTGGCACCCGCAGTTGGTGGTTTGAAGGGTGAGGCTGGGCTGGGACAGCAGCCCCACGGGATCTCAGACCTGGCCCAGACAGTCCCTAGCCCATGGGACTTTGGGTTTGTCCTCAAAGTGACACGGGCCACCTGGTGCAGCTCAGATCCCGAGGTGCAGCCCTTGGCCTGAAGCCACAGCTCCAGGAGGTTAAGGGCGCAGGTTCTAGAGCCCAGCGGCCGTGTTCCCATTCCGGCCTCTGCTGCTTTCTGGCTGCGTGACCTTAACCTGTACCCATTTTCCTAATTTGTAACCCGCTTGACCCAAAGGGTTCTAAGAATTAGTGATAAAGAGCAAGGGGCCCCCGAGAACAGCGTCGGATGCGCAGTTAACCCCACACAATGTGGGAAGCCATTGCCAGCCTCATGCTGCAGTCCCACGGGATGGGAGTAGGGTGGGGACTGTCGCCTGCACTGTCCTGGGAGTGGGTGAGTAGGAACAGGTGCCCTGGTAGGTGCATGGACACCCAGGGGCCTGAGCCAGGGTCACACTTCCCTCCTTGATCTTGCCTGGTCCCCCTTGTGCCGTAGAATCAGGCCCTGAAAACCCCTCAGGCTGGAGTCCCTCTTGATTCCCTAGGGAGGGGCGCCTCCTGCTGGCTGGAGGAGAGGGCGCCTGGGACCTGCCAGCCTGTGACCGGGGGCTCAGCCTCTGCCTCGCTTCACGGTTCACTGGCCTTGTCCTTGGCAGTACTCGCTGAACAGCTGCTTAGGGTCCAGCCCCCGGGGAGGCACCAGCGCGTGTAGACGAGGGGGTAGCATGAGGGCCAAGTTCCCCTGGTGGGATCCGAGCCTCACTTTCCTCCCTGGCAGAGACGTCTCGCCAGCTCCTGGCACGGCAGGGGCAGGAAGGCGCCTGGTGAACGGCTGTTACCTCTCCCTCCTCCCTCCCCCCTCCCCCCGGCCCCTTTCCATCTGCTGCCTGATCGCTCTCCCCTACAGACACCTCTGCCCTGCCTTTCCCCTGCTCAGAGCTTGTCCTTAGGGCCCCTGGTTGCCACCGAGTCCGGCCCACCCTTCCTAGCCTGGTGCTTACCGTCCCCTGTGTGCGCCTGACTCAAGGCCAGTCCTTCCACACCTTGCTCACCGGGCTGGTGCATAGTCCCCCGCTGGCTGGCTCCAGGGTTCAAGGACCAGGCTGGCTGGCAGTGTGCCAGCACCCATCACTGCAGGCCTCTGTGCCCCGGACACTGCTGTGAGCACGGCCACGCTCTAAAATAAGTTTATCCAAGCTCCATCCTTTTTTTTTTTTTTTTTATGAATCATTGTTTTCTTAAAGATTTATTTATTTGAAAGGCAGAGTTAGAGACAGAGGTCTTCCATCTGCTGGTTCGCTCGCCAAATGTTGGCGATGGCCAGAGCTAGGCCAATCTGAGCCTGGAGCTTCTTCCCACGTGGGTGCAGGAGCCCAAGCACTTGGTCCATCTTCCACTGTTACATTAGAAGGGAGCTGGATCGAAAGTGGAGCAGTTGGGTCTCAAACTGGCACCCACATGGGATGCTGGCACTGTAGGCGGCAGCTTTACCTGCTACGCCACAGCACCGGCCCCACCAAGCCACATCTTCTCACCCATGGGGCTTTGGCCAATTCCCTTCCCTCACCAAGGCCTCGGTTTCCTCAGCTATAAAGCGGCCTGGGTGATGTCTCGGGTCCTGTGTAACTAGGAGATGCTGTGACGTGTGCATGGTGAGCCGGGAGAACGCGCTGGGAAGGGGCCGAGGCATAGAAGGGTCCCCCGTCGAGGGCCTACACCTGAGGGTGTGACCGGGCCCTCGCCCAGCAGGGAGGCTGGCCGTGGCCCAGGCACAGAGGCGGGGACAGCCTCTGGGGGAGCACTGTGCCCCCGGCAGGAGGCAGAGAGCAGGTGACCCCGGGCTACGTGCTCCTTGGGTGGTGATGACACGCTGACATCTCGCTCACGAGGGTGGAGTTGGGGGTGCCATGCAGACCAGGTGGGGCAGCCCCTGGCACCAGGACCAGTCAGGAGCTCAGTGGAAGCCGGTGTGGCCCACCTCGGCGTACCCGTGTCCAGGTCTCAGTTCTGTTACTTGCGTGCTGACTTTGGACGAGATACTCTTTTTATAAAATGAGAATAGGCATGGACTGTCTCTAAGGATCCTTCCTTCTGCCTCTGTACACCTGACCACATGATTTGGCTTCTGGTTGTGACAGTTCAAGGCACAGGGAGTGAACGGGCCGTGAGTGCGCTCATCCGGTTTCTGGCGTAACTAGATTCGAGGTCTTCAACAAGTTCACTGGCTTGCGCTCATTCTCTGCGTCTCTCTCTGCCTTCAGCTCCTGTGCGCTGGCTTCATTTCCTCCTACAAGAGGTAGACGGGCTTTCTCTCCTTATGGGCACATGGTCCCAGCCACCTCCAGCTGACGATTCCAGCACAGCGACCTGAGAGACTGGGACGGCTCCACTCTGAGAACCCCTAGGGGTGGTTCTGATTGGCCCGTCTGTGGTCACGTGCCGCCCCGGGTCCCCCGTGAGCTCGGCGTCACTCCCTCAGCGTCAGGCCTATCTGTTGTTGTGGCAGCCAGGAGGAGGAACACGAGTCTGCCCCAGTCCCGGCCGTTGGATTTGGGTTTAGCCTGGAAGGACTCTGCCTCCTGCTCTGCACAGAGTATGCGCCTGCTGTCTGCACCCCCTCTGCGTGGCACTGCAGGAGCTAAGCGTCCCTTTGTGATGGCCCTTTCACCTTGGGCCTGGCACTGTCGCAATCTCAGGTCTCGCAAATACTTTGTATTTCCTGCTCACAACTGAAATGTGGGAAATCTGTGTTCGTTGGTGTGGTTGAAACAGCCCAAAAGCTCATCATTCAGAGACAGGCTGGAAAGTTTTAATAATATAATGGGGGGGGGGGCGGTGCCATGGCGCACTAGGTTAATCCCCTGCCTGTGGCACCGACATCCCTTATGGGTGCCGGTTCTAGTCCTGGTTGCCCCTCTTCCAGGCCAGCTCTCTGCTGTGGCCCGGGAAGGCAGTGGAGGATGGCCCAAGTGCTTGGGCCCTGCACCCGCATGGGAGACCAGGAGGAAGCACCTGGCTCCTGGCTTCGGATCAGCGCAGCTCCAGCCATTGCGGCCATGTGGGGAGTGAACCAGTGGATGGAAGACCTTTCTCTCTCTCTCCCTCTCACTGCCTGTAACTCTACCCCTCAAATAAATAGAATCTTAAATAATACAATGGAATACAGTGCCAGAAACTAGTGAGGCCACCCTGTGTGCCCTCGTGGGAAGGTCTCCGAGGTCGATGGTTGGTAGGGTGGCTGTGTATGCATATTAGCTTGGATATGTGTGTTTATATTGCTGCAGAGGTAAACAGGAAACTCACAATGGTTGTCTATTGGGGATCGGCGTGGAAACAGGGGACATGGAGGGGAGGTGTGGGGAGACTTCGCTGTATGCCTTTTTATACCTTTTCAGTTTAAGATTTATTTATTTGAAGAAGTTACATAGAAGAGAGGCAGAGAAAGAGAGGTCTTCTATCTGCTGGTTCGTTCCCCAATTGATCCGAAGCCAGGAGCTTCCTCCTGGTCTCCCATGTGGGTTCAGGGGCCCAAGCACTTGGGCCATCTGCTGCTGCTTTCCTAGGCCATAGCAGAGAGCTGGATCAGAAGTGGAGCAGCTGGGACTTGTACCGGCACCCATATGAGATGCTGGCACTGTAGGCGGTGGCTTTATCCACTATGCCACAGTGCTGGCCCCACCTCTTCAGTTTGGAAAAATAGTTATTTATTTGAAAGGCAGAGTTAGAGAGGAAGAGACATTCCATCCATCAGTTCACTCCCCAAATGGCCATAACAGCGAGGGCTGAGCCAGGCTGAAGCCAGGAGTTTCTTCCAGGTCTCCCATGTGGGTGCAGGGGCCCAGGTACTCAGGTCATCTTCCACTGCTTCCCCAGGCACATCAACAGGGAAGCTGGATCAGAAGTGGAGCTGATGCCCATATGGGATGCCAGCATCAACAATGAAAGGGAAGATGGCTTCCACACAGCGAGTGTGGGCTGCTATAAAGCGATGTGAGAGTACGCAGGCAGTGACGGTCCTGACGCCCTCTTGTCTCTGCAGGCGCTCAAAGAAGAAATCAAGGAGATGCACGGCTTGCGGATATTCACCTCGGTCCCCAGACGCTGACCCCGCCGGCCACCGCTGCCTAAACAAGGAGTTGATCTGTTTTGCTCAGACTTTCCGGATGATCATTATAGGAGATGTGCTCCCTATGTAGATGTCAATTAAAGGCCACAGACGTCGGAAGCTCCTGAGGGGTCCTCGGTGACGTGGCAGGTGCTCCGATGGAGGAGCTGCCTCCTTCTGCCCAGGCGGTCTCGTGCTTCACAGTTGTGTGCTGTTGCTGCGGGGACAGTAGGGAGAGCCCGCCTCTTGTCCCATTTCTCCCGCTCCCCCCCCCCGCCCAAGAAAGGAAAGGTCCCCTTTGCTGTCGCTGTGGTCGCTCGCTCCTGTCCCGTGCAGACTCCCTGGACCCTCTATTTCTCTGCATAGACCGAGGACTTGGGGCTGCCTGGCTCCCCCACCCTCTGTCCTGCTGGGGGGCAGCACCCGCTTCCCACGATGGGAGCTGCAGAGGCTTTCCCAGCCTTGTCGCGGCCGACGAGATGGTTCTGCCCTGGACTTGGAGAAGAGGGGGTGGGGTGTCCGCGTGGGCAGCTGGGGCCTCGCCGGCTGGTGGCGTGGGTGGCAGCAGGCTCAGTGTTTGCCGGAGGGTGGGCGTGGTTTGGGCTCCTGAGTCCTGGGGCCTGAGTCCTCCCTGTTCCCAGGAGAAACCCGTCATGATGGCCTGCTCACAGCCTGCCTCCTGCAGCCGAGCGCCCTGACGGGTTTGCCAGCTTCCGGCTGCGTGGCTCCTGCCTGTCGGGTGGCGGGAGGTGGGCCGCCCACTCCCGTGGTCCCAGTCACTCCTGAGTGAGGGTCTGCAGCCAGAGCAGCTCTGGGCCGATTTGGGGGCAGCAAGAGTGGCAGATGTTCCATGCACGTGTTGTGCCCGTGTTGTGGTCCGTGAATATTCTGTCTACACAGTAGAGTTTGGAGGGGTTGGTATCCCGTATGGGCAGACTGCCTCTTTGTGGGAGTAGAGCTGCTCTCCATCAGAGCTGAGAAGACGGGGCAAAACCCAGAGAGCCGCGCCATGCCCACACCCCACCCCCTCCCCCGTCCCCCCAGGACAGCCCTGCTGTTGATTTATTGGAGAGCGTGCGTTCCCATCCACTGGCTCACTCCCCAGATTCCCACAACAGGAAGGGGTGGGAGAGGCTGAAGCTGGGAGCCGGGAACTCCATCCGGGTCTCCCACATGGATGGTGGGCGGGGACCCAAGGACTTGAGCCATCATTGCTGATTCCCAGGGTGTGCATTAGCAGGAAGCTGGAGCCAGGAGCCAGGCCTCCTGACTTGGAACACAAACATCAAAAAATGGCATCTTGGCCGGCACCGTGGCTTAACAGGCTAATCCTCCGCCTTGTGGCGCCGGCACATCGGGTTCTAGTCCTGGTTGGGGCGCCGGATTCTATCCCGGTTGCCCCTCTTCCAGGCCAGCTCTCTGCTATGGCCCGGGAAGGCAGTGGAGGATGGCCCAAGTCCTTGGGCCCTGCACCCGCATGGGAGACCAGGAGAAGCTCCTGGCTCCTGGCTTCGGATCAGCGAGATGCGCTGGCTGCAGCGGCCATTGGAGGGTGAACCAATGGCAAAAAGGAAGACCTTTCTCTCTCTCTCTCACTATCCACTCTGCCTGTCAAAAAAAAAAACATCTTAACCGCGGTGCCAAGCGCCCGCCCGCAGGGGGTGGCAGTGAGGAGGCGCCCAAGGCTGGAGTCCCAGGGGCAGGGAGGAGAAGGCGGCGCCCTGAGAGCAGAGAGAGCGCAGGGTTAGGTAGATGCCCCGCGCTTGGCACAGGGACTCCGGCCCTTGTATGGTGGCTTGACACCTTCACCCACTTCTAAGGAATGGAGGGAGGCAGGGGCCGCGTGTGCAGCTTCCCCCTTGCGAGGCCACCCAGCAGTCTGGCGTGAGGTCCGTGGGAAAGGCGGACCCGCAGCCGGCAGCGAGGGGCGTGTGGGAAAGCCCCCCGGGGTCAGGCCCGCGGAAGTCGCGGCCCTGCTGGCGTCTCCCGCCACAGCTTGAGCCAGAGCTACCACCGCCATTCTCTAGTTCCTGAGCAACGGCAGCCGTAAAATTGAAATGTTCGTCGTTTCAGTGTTTGGAGTCACTAAGTTTTGAAGCAAAAAGTTTAAAGATTTATCTGGGAGGCAGAGTTCTCATCTGCTGTCCACTCTCCAGATGCCCACAGTGGCCAGGGGTGGGCCCACTCAAAGCCAGGACCTGGGAGCCCAACTCGGGTCTCCTACGTAGGCACCAAGGGTCCAACTACTTGAGCCATCACCCGGTGCTTCCCAGGATGCGCATTAGCAAGACTGCTAGAATCGGGCGGGCAGAGTAGGACGTAACCCAGGCACTCCAGGCGTCCTGAGCAGTGTCTTAACTGCTGTGCCAAACACCAGCCCTGGAGGGGAAGTTTTCTTTTTTTAAGATTTATTTATTTGAAAGTCAGAGCCACACAGAAGGGGGGGGGGGAGTCTACCATCCACTGGTGCACTCCCCAGTTGGCTGCAATGGCTGGAGCTGCACCAGCCAGGAGCCAGGAGCTTCCGGGTCTCCCAAGCAGGAGGACTTGGGCCATTTTCCACTGCTTTCCCAGGCCAAAGCAGACAGCTGGATCGGAAGTGGAGCATCTGGGACTTGAACCGGTGCCCATGTGGGATGCTGGCACTACAGGCAGAGGCCTTACCCACTACACCACAGCACCGGCCCCCCTCAGGGGCAAATGCTTAAGTAGCAGTGGATAACTTGTTCATGCACTATTAGGACAGACACTGGGGCACCTCAGCTACGGATGGAAGGGTTGAAGAGCCAGGCTGCAGGTTGTGAAAGACCCCAAATCTGGGAATCCAACACGCTCGGGTGGTCGCCCAAAGACCCAAAACTCCAGCCCAGTAGATGCAAAAGCAAGAGGATATTTATTAATACGTTTGCACAAATGGGCTCCCCAGCACCTCAGGCAGTCCAGAGAGCGAGAGAGCCCCGAGCAGGGGTTACAGCAGTTTCTAAAGACAATAGCCACCTGATTAACATATGTATGCGGGGCGTTTGGTGATTGGCTATTTTGAAGGGCAAACTCTTGTTGCGATTTTAGTGAGGGAAGGGGTAAGTTTATACAATGGTCACAGAACCTTATTGCAACTCTTTTCCGGACTCCTGCAAGTGTTATCGCATGACAGTTAGAGCAGTTTCACAAGGCAGTTTCCCAAGGTTATTCTGTAGGCAGATGGAGACACAGTTATCTTAAGGAATGGCTACTGTCAGCCAAACTTTTAAACCCTTGCTAAAATTATTTTAATATTTACTTTTAGCAGGGGTCTTACAGTTGGATGGGGGCTCAGCTGTGCCTCTGTCACGTCTTCATCTGCTGTTTCTCCCTGCAGGTCAGTGCTACTATCTGCCTCTAGACTGGCATCCACTGAAGAGTGGCAAGTCACCATGGCCAGGCCATATGAAGGGCAGGCCTCTGATGGGCTCACCTGGATCAGGAGCCTGCCTGGACAGATCACCTTTCAAATGAATGAATAAATAACTTGAAAGTCAAGAGTTTCAGAGACAGGGAGAGACACACAGATCTTCCATCTGCTGGCTCACTCCCCATGTGGCTGCAATGGTCAGGGCTGGGCCAGGCAGGAACCACGAGCTTCTGGGTCCTTCATGTGGGTGGCAGGGGCCCAAACACTGGGGCCATCTTCCACTGCTTTCCTAGGGGCATTAGTGGGGAGCTGGATAAGACTGGAGCAGCCAGGACTCGAACCAGCACCCATGTGGGATTCCGGAGCTGCAGGTGGGAGCTTTACCTATCACACCACAGTGCCAGCCCCAATAAGAACTTTTTAAAAAATACCTCCTCCCCCACCCCAGATTATTCTTCCCCTCAAATTAAGAGGCAAGTTGGGAGAGGATTGCAAAGTTTCTTTTTAGCCGATTTAAAAGGGAGAAGAAATGGATCCACTGTCCATAGTGTAACATTGAGCCTGATAGCCAACCACTCCTCTGGGTGCTACTTGTGGGAACTGCTGAATGACGATAATGTTTCAGAGCTGGATTTCCCTTTAAAAACTGTTCCCTTTTCCAGTGGAAAACACGCAGTAGCTCTGCCCGTTGCAGTCCTCCCTGGGGCACGTTGTTCCCAGCTTCCTGCAGGGCCACCCCATTCCTGATGAACCTCCCCTCCCCCCAGCTAGCTGTGCTGAGGGACGGCCAGCACCTGGGTGACACCCAGGGCCGCAGAGCCCCACCCAGACAGACGGGGGTAAGCAATCCAAACTGGGAGAGGTGGATGAGCCAAGAACAGCCGCGCCACAGACTGGCCAGTGGCCTGTGGAAAGCTTGGGGCAGACCGATCTGGAACTCTGCACTGAGCAGTGGGGAGAGACTCCATTGCGTAAGGAGAAGCTGCAGGTGGAAAAAGCAAACCAAGCAATGTCACGAGTGACGGCCACGGCAAGCCCCCCGGCAGGAGGAGGCAGACGCCATGAAACTAGCAACAGTGATCCCCCATCAGGCTGCAAATTGGAACCCTGGGGATACTTTGAAATGCTCACACCTGGGGTGGGTGTTTGGCAAGCAGCTGCACCATTGTTGGAGACACCCACGTCTGATATCGGAGCGCCTGGGGTCAAGTCCAGGCTCCATTCCTTATTCTAGCTTCCTGCTAATGCCATGCTGGGAGGGAGTGGTGATGGCTCAAGTACTTGGGTCCTTGCTACCCACATGGGAGACCTGGATTGAGTTCCTGTCTCTTGGTTCCGGCCTGGCCCAGCCCCAGCTATTGCAGGCATTTAGGGAGTGAACCAGTGAGTGGGAGATGAAATAAAAATGTAAACACACCCACACCAGAGTCCCTGGCCAGTCTGAGGGGCCGGTTAGGGAGGGGAGCGGTGGACAGTGACACAGTCACAATAAAGGGAGAATCTTTTTTTTTCCTTGACAGAGAGAAAGGTCTTCCTTCCGTTGGTTCACCCCCTATGGCTGCTACGGCCATTGCGTTGTGCCAATCCGAAGCTGGGAGCCAGGTGCTTCTCCTGGTCTCCCATGCGGGTGCAGGGCCCAAGCACTTGGGCCATCCTCCACTGCACTCCTGGGCCACAGCAGAGAGCTGGACTGGAAGAGGAGCAACCGGGACAGAACCGGCACCCCAACTGGGACTAGAACCCGGAGTACCAGCGCTGCAGGTGGAGGATTAGCCTAGTGAGCCGTGGCGCCAGCCTAAAGGGAGAATCTTGATGGGCACCCCCTAGACTCTGTAGATCCCATGAGAGAGGACCTTCCTGGCCCACCCACCACAGCGCCCCCTTTCCCTGTGGAGCTACTGCACATCCGGTAATTCACCTGCTCGTCCCACCTCCACCTGTTTGGGGCAATAGCCTCTAATCCTACAGGGAGAGCCTGCAGCCAGCCAGCACCAGGGCCAGCCCCAACCTAAGCTGGATGCATTAGCACAGGCCATGCCACCAGGGGTCTTCCCTGCTGGCATCTCAGGTCTCCCTTGGCCGCCTGCTTCCCGCTCCCCTTCCTGGCAGGAGTGGACCAGACCCACTGAGGCCATATGGCAAGATAATCATTAAGCCAACTCTGAGCGTGAAATGGAACACCATGATCAGGGAATTAACTTTAAAGATATCATCTGAAACTTTTTTTTTTTTTTTGACAGGCAGAGTGGATAGTGAGAGAGACAGAGAGAAAGGTCTTCCTTTTTGCCATTGGTTCACCCTCCAGTGGCTACTGTGGCCAGCGCACTGTGGCCAGCACACCGTGCTGATCCGAAGCCAGGAGCCAGGTGCTTCTCCTGGTCTCCCATGGGGTGCAGGGCCCAAGCACTTGGGCCATCCTCCACTGCCTTCCCGGGCCATAGCAGAGAGCTGGCCTGGAAGAGGGGCAACCGGGACAGAATCCGGTGCCCCAACTGGGGCTAGAACCCGGTGTGCTGGCACTACAAGGTGGAGGATTAGCCTGTTAAGCCACGGTGCCAGCCTGAAACTTTTTTTTTTTTAAAGATTTATTTATTTTATCTGTAAAGCAGAGTTAGAGAATCGGAGGGAGAGAGAGAGAGGTCTTCCATCTGATGGTTCACTCCCCAAATGTATGCGATGGCCGGAGCTGAGCCAATCAGGAGCCGGGAGCTTCTTTGAGGTCTCCCACATGAATGCAGGGGCCCAAGTAGAAGGCATCTTCTACTGCCTTCCCAGGCCATAGCAGAGAGCTGGATTGGAAGAGGAGCAGCTGAGACTCCAACCAGCACCCATATGGGATGCTGGTGCCACAGGCAGAGGCTTAGCCCACTCTGCCACAGCACCGGCCCCTCTGAAATTTTATATTAAAAATTGTTAACTGGAATGTTACAGTGTATTGGCTAGGGGGTGGCATTGTCGTAGAGCTGGTTAACCCAGTATATCTGAGCACCAGTTGGAGTCCCCAAGTCCCAGCTGCTCCACTTCCCATCCAGCTCCCTGTTGATGCACCTGGGAAGGCAGCAGGTGATGGCCCAGGGTGCTTGGGTCCTTGCCACCCACGTGGGAGACCCTGATGGAGTCCCTGGCTCTTGGCTTCTGCCTGGACCAGTCCCCACCGCTGGGGCCATTGGGGAGTGAACCAGAGGATCCAAGAGGTTTCTCCACCCGCTATGCCTCATCTCTATTGCTCTGTCTTTCAAATCAGTGTAAAAATTGGGCAGACAGATTGTCAGGAGTGTGGGGTACAGACGGCTGCTGGGGTCGGTCAGTGCTACACACTTGCCATGTGAAACACTCAGGTTCACAAGGTGTATTTAAGGATATCATTAGCTTTAGCTCAGGAAGCAGAGTTTGCAGCAAAATTTTCTAGAGAGAACTTTGCTCTGAGGATCCATGGTTTGAATGGAGGTGAAAACCATTGTTTTCACGCAAAAGCAGTTGCCAGACTGTGGCTATCCTTTGCTCATGTACATTTTTAGCCCCATCCAAATGCTAGAGAAAGGCCAACGAGTTAACCAACAAAAGTGTAAGGAAGGAAAAGTATGAATTATGAAAATTACAAGGCAGGAAAGTAAGAATTGAAGCAGAAGTCAAAAGGTAGTAATAAGACATCAAAATGTAGACTCTTTGGGAAAAACTAAGACCAATAGCTGAATTTTAAAAAGGGAAGAAAGCAGAAAAATACAAAGTAAGTGGCAAAGGGGAGATAAGAATTAGAACAGAAAAATTTAATATATGCAGCTATTTGATATGTTTCTACAAAGAAATTTGAAAAGAATAATTTCAGAGGAAAACTCAATTTACCAAAATTATTGACCCGTAGAGATAAAAAGCATTAGCAGACCCATCTCCAAGTATACACATATATACTGTGTGTGTGTGTTTATGGAGAATCCGTGAAAACTCTAAGTATCCAGGAATTCTAATACTTGTAAAGTTTTCCAGAAATTAAAAACTGAGGGAACCCGGGGTGGGTGTTCGGAGCAGCAGTGAAGCTGCCACTTGGGACTCCCACGTCACATGTCGGAGTGCTTGATGCAAATCCTGGCTTCACTTATCCGGCTTCTTGCTAACACGTAACCTGGGGAGCATCTGGTGATGACTCGAGCGCTCGGGCCCCTGCTCTCCACGTGGGAGACCTGAATGGAGTTCCTGGCCTCTAGCTTTGACCTGGCCCACCCCGGGCCATTGAAGGCATTTAAGGAGTGAACCATGGGACCAGTGACGCGGCATAGTGGGCTGGGCCGCCACCTGCAGTGCCAGCATCCCATGTGGGCGCCGGTTCAAGTCCCAGCTGCTCCACTTTCGATCCAGCTCTCTGCTAGGGCCTGGAAAGCAGTAGAAGATGGCCCAAGTCCTTGGGCCCCTGCACCCGCATGGGATACCTGGAAGAGGCTCCTGGCTTCAGATCAGCCCAGCTCCAGCTGTTGTGGCTATTTGGAGAGTGAACCAGTGGATTCTCTCTCTGCCTTTGCCTTTCTGTAACTCTGCCTTTCAAATAAATCTTTAAAAAGGAGGAAAAAAAACTACCTTTAAGAAAAGGATAAAAAGTTCACCAAAAAGTGAACCAGTGCATGGAAGATCTTTCTCTTTCAGATAAAAAAGGAAGCAAGAAAAACTGCAAAAACATTTTGTAAATATAAAACTAATAATTAAATATGAATGTAGCTAGTACAAAAATGAAAACAATAAATTGGTCTCAATTAAAATATTGCTCTTCTCATTCAATAACTAATTAAGGAAATGAATCATCATGACCTTGTGATTGTAGGAGAAAAAAGATAGGGCTCATATTTTAAAATCCGTTGGTATAATTCATGTTTTTTAAATGTATGTGGAAAAGTCCTTTCAACAAAATTTAACATCCATTCCTGACTTTAAAAAAGCTCAAAGTGGGGCCGGCACTGTGGTGCAGTGGGTTAACGCCCTGGCCTGAAGAGCCAGCATCCTACATGGGCACCAGTTCTAGTCCCGGCTGCTCCTCTTCCAATCCAGCTCTCTGCTGTGGCCTGGGAAAGCAGTGGAAGATGGCCCAAGTCCTTGGGCCCCTGCACCCATGTGAAGAAGCTCCTGGCTTTGGGTTGGTGCAGCTCCAACCATTGCCCCATCTGGGGAGTGAACCGTCAGGTGGAAGGCCTCTTTCTGTCTCTACCCCGCTCTGTAACTTTCAAATAAACAAAAACCTTAAAGAAAGCTCAAGGGGCCAGCACTGTGATGCAATAGGCTAAGCCTCCACCTGCGCTCAGCTGCAGCAGTCTCCCTGGTGGCTTTGGCAGAAGGAAATTCCCTATACCGCCAAGGAGGTGCCCTGTGGTGTTCGACTGGAATTAGAGCCTTCACTCTAAATTGGTAATTCTTATTGCATGTTTTTTGCTCTTCAGTCTGCCCACCAAAAGGGTCTAGAAAAAATACTCTAATGGCATTGAACTTGTCTAACTTCCAGGTTCTGCTTTCTGAATGTTTTTCACTTAGGCAGTCCCAGGTCCGGGTGTGAGTGTGGTAAAGTGGCTGTTGCTTGGGACACCGGTGTCTGGTTTGAGTCTCGGCTCCTCGACTTCCGATGCAGCTTCCTGCTAGTGTACACTTTGGGAAATTAAAATAAAATGTTAATGGGAAGAACTAGATCTTGAAAAAAGGGGTCCAGAATGGGGACAGGGAAGGTAAGAAGGAATCTAGGAATCTATCTTGTGACAGAAAACAAGAAAGCATGTGGAAAATGGTATGTTACAGGTCCCAGGAGTAAGCTTGAGAGGCTGCCATTGGTAAAACTTGGTACAGTTTGAATATCAGATGAATGTTGTAAAATAAATGGCTTTAAGTTATTCAATTAAAAACTAGAATATGATTTCATATTTGTATGAATACTAGTACAAATAATGTAAAGAAGGAAAAAGGAAAGGTGCTTTTTAAATTTAAGATTTATGTATTTATTTGAATGTTGGAGTTACACACAGGAGAGGCAGAGAGAGGTCTTTTATCCTATGGTTCACTCCCCAAGTGGCCGCAACAGCCAGAGCTATGCCAATCCGAAGCCAGGAACTTCTTCCGGGTCTCCCACGTGGGTGCAGGGGCCCAAGGACTTGGGCCATCTTCTGCTTTCCCAGGCCATAGCAGAGAGCTGGATCAGAAGTGGAGCAGCCAGGACTTGAACCAGCACCCACATGGGATGGTGGAGCTGCAGGCAGCAGCTTTACCTGCTATGCCACAGTGCTAGCCCCACTTTATTTTTTTAAAAGTTATTAGCATTATATTCCCAAAGTTGTAACTATGAAATTCATATTCATTAAAAGCTTTAAAAAAATTACTGGGGCTGCCATTGTGGTGTAGTGGGTAAAACCATGGCTTGTGACACTGGTAATTCATATGGGTGCCAGCTAGGATCCCAGCTGTTCTTTTTATATATATATATATATATAATATACTTATTTGAGGGGTAGAGTTAGAAGTAGAGACAGAGAGGTCTTCCATCTACTGGTTCACTCCCCAAATGGCTACAATGACTAGAGCTGGGCCAATCCGAAGCCAGGAGCCAGGAGCTTCTTCCGGGTCTCCCAAGTCCTCGGGCCATCTGCTTTCCCAGGCCATAGCAGAGAGTGGATAGGAAGAGGAGCAGCTGGGACTTGAACCAGTGCCTAAATGGGATGCTGGCACTGCAGGTGGAGGTTTAGCCCACTATACCACAGCACTGGCCCCCCAACTGCTCTACTTCCGATCCAGCTTCCTGCTCATGGTCTGGGAAAAACCGTGGAAATGATCCACGTGCTTGGGTGCTTGTCCCCTACATGGGAGACAAGAATGAATCTCTTGATTCCTGGCTTTTGCTTGGTCCAGTCCTGGCCATTGTAGCTATCTGGGGAGTGAACCAGCAGATGAAAGATTTTTCTTTAAGTGGTTTTTTTGTTTTTGTTTTTGTGTTTTTTTTTTAACTTATTTATTTGCGAGACAGAGTTGCAGAGAGAGAGGTATGTCTTCCATCTGCTGGTTCACTCCCCAGATGGCCACAACGGCCGGAGCTGTGCTGATCTGAAGTCAGGAGCCAGGAGCTTCTTCTGGGTCTCCACAGAGGGGAGCCCAAGGACATGGGCCATCTTCCACTGCTTTCCCAGGCCATAGCAGAGAGCTGGATTGGAAGTGGAGCAGCTGGGACTTAAACCAGTGTCCACCTGGGATGCTGGCACTGTAGGCAGCAGCCTCCGAGTCTTTGTCTCATCCTCTCTGTAACTCTGCCTTTCAAATGAATAAATAAGAATATTTATATTTTATTATAAAATTTATTCATTTGAAAGAGTTAGAGGTAGAGGCAGAGAGAGAGAGGTTTTTCCATCTGCTGGTTCACTCCCCACATGGCCACAATGGCCAGGGTTGGGCCAGCAAAGCCAGGAGCAGGAACTCCATCGATCTCCCACGTGGGTGCAGGGGCCCAAGCACTTGGTCATCCTCCACTGCTTTCCCAGGCCATTAGCAGGGAGCTGGACAGGAGGCAGAGCAGCCAGGACTCGAGCCGGCCCCTATAAGGGATACCATTGTTGCAGGCAGCTGCTTAGCCCACCATACCACGACACTGGCCCCTCACCTGAATTTAAAAAACAAGGAAACAATCAGCCAAACTAAGACTGGGGAACATTCTGCAAGCACAAGAGAAAATGGTGCCAACAAGAGATGCAGTAAACTCGAAACCTGGGAGGCTGCTGCTGGCGCCAGCTCTGCTGGTTTTGTAAGCAGGAAGGGGGCAAGCAATTGGGGTGGTGGCTGAGATGCTGATGCGGCACCCGCATCTCATTAGTGGAGTGCCTGGATTCAAGTCCTGGCTCTGCTCCCAGTCTTTCTTTCTTAGAAAGATTAATTTTGTTTATTTGAAAGAGTTACAGAGAAAGGTCTTCCATCCGCTGGTTTCACTCCCCCAGATGGCTGCAACGGCTGGAGCTGTGCCAATCTGAAGCCAGGAGCTTCTTCCGGGCCTCCCATGTGGGTGCAGGAGCCCAAGGACTTGGGCCATCTTCTACTGTTACCCCAGGCCATAACAGAGGGCTGGATCAGAAGAGGAGCAGCCGGGACTAGAACTGGCACCCATATGGGATGCCAGCGCTTCAGGCCAGGGCTTTAACCCACTGTGCCACAGCGCCGGCCCCTGCTCCCAGTTTCAATGTCCTGCTAATGCACACCCTGGAAGGCAGCAGGTGATGGCTCAAGTGCTTAGATGTCTACCACCAACGTGAGAGACCTGGATTGAGATTTGGGTTCTTGGCCTCAGCCTGGCTCAGTCCCATTTGGGAAGTGAGCCAGTAGGTGGATCTCTCTGCATCTACGTTTCTCTGCCTTTCAAATGAAAATGAATAAATTAAAATGTTTTTAAGTAGGAAGAATGTACTCCGAAATAATCACAGCCGATCTGGCGTAGTGAACACACTAATCAGTAATGGAGTCATACGGTATTGAGTGTACGCACAGTATGTAGCTGTATGTGCTCTCCTGTTGTGCAGCTGGCAGCTCGGCTTCATCACACACACGGGAGCAGTGCGTTGAGGCGTGACAGCTACGTCATTAGCAGATAGGATTTCTTTCAGTTCCGTTAGTAGCTTATGAGATCATTGTCATGTGTGGTCTGTCATTGACTGAAGTATCTTTATGTGGGCCAGTGCCGCGGCTCACTAGGCTAATCCTCCGCCTGTGGTGCTGGCACACCGGATTCTAGTCCCGGTCGGGGCGCCGGATTCTGTCCCGGTTGCTCCTCTTCCAGGCCAGCTCTCTGCTATGGCCCAGGAAGGCAGTGGAGGATGGCCCAAGTGCTTGGGCCCTGCACCCCATGGGAGACCAGGAAAAGTACCTGGCTCCTGGCTTCAGATCAGCGCGGTGCGCCGGCCGCAGTGGCCATTGGAGGGTGAACCAACAGCAAAGGAAGACCTTTCTCTTTGTCTCTCTCTCACTGTCCACTCTGCCTGTCAAAGAAAAAAGTCTTTATGTGGACATGACTGTATGCTAATTTAAATACACATAAATGCATGTGTATGTTGTGTGCAAAGCAAATATAACAGCATGCTAGAATTGATGAATCTGGGTAAGGGGTATGAGGGTGTTGTGCAAGTTGTCAGTCAAAATAAAGTCTCTTATCCAACCTAACAAAGAAATTAATTCATAAGGCCTGAAGTTCCAAAGAAAGGTGTTTTTAAAGATGCATTTTTGTTTATTTGAAAGGCAGATTTACAGAGTGAGAGAAAGAAATACAGAGAGATCTTCACTGGTTGACTCCCCAGATGGCTACAACAGCCTGGCATGAGCCAGGCCAAAGCCAGGAGCCAGGTCTCCCACGTGGGTGCCCAAGCACTTGGGCCACCCTCTTCTGCTTTCCCAGGCACATTAGCAGGGAGCTGGATTGGAAGTGGAGCAGCCGGGACTCAAACTGGCACCCATAGAGGATGCTGGCGTCTTAGGTAGAGGCTTAGTGTGCTGCACCATCATGGCAGCCCTGAAGGAAGATTTTGAAGTGTTAGGTTTGATGGCCTAATGCTATCCCAAAAGATTTTGCCTGGTCTACGACTTTGCACAGAGATCACCACACTTTTTTTATAAAAGATTGATTTTATTTGAAAGAGTTAGAGATAGGTAGAGGCAGAGAGGTCTTCCATCTGCTGATTCACTCCCCAGGTGGCCACAATGGCTGGAGCTGTGCCGATCCGAAGCCAGGAGTTTCTTCTGGGTCTCCCACGTGGGTGCAGGGGCCTAAGGACTTGTGCCATCTTCCACTGCTATCCCAGACCATAGCAGGGAGCTGGATTGGGAGAGAAGCAGCCGGAACATGAACTGGCACCCATGTGGGATGCCGGAGCTTCAGGCTAGGGCTTTAACCCGCTACGCCATAATGCTGACCCCACCACATCTTATTCAAAAATATTTTTTTCCAGAATATCTGCCCAGCAACTTTCTGTTCAAACATGGACTGGCCTCAACTTTGGCCATGGATTATTTTTTCAAAATGCCTTCTGAAATCCACTTCATTTTTGCTTCTAAAAATGTCTGCTTGGGGCTGGTGCTGCAGCATTGCTGGTGAAGCTGTTGTCTGCAGTGCCAGCATCCCATATGGGCATCTGTTCAAGACCTGGCCACTCCACTTCCAATCCAGCTCCCTACTAATATTCCTGGGAAAGCAGAAGATAGCCCAAGTGCGTGGGCCCTTGCATCCACGTGGGAGATCTGGAAGAAGCTCCTGGCTTTGGCCTGGCCCAGTCCCAGCTATTACAGCCATTTGGGGAATGAACTGTCTCCTCTCTAACTCTGCCTTTCAAATAAATCTTAAAAACACACACACACACACAAACACACAATTCAAAGCATCCTCAACGGACTATTTCAAACAGAACTAAGAATATCCAAACCCGGAGGTAGAGCTTTTGAAATGCCCTGGTCAGACAAAAAATAAGAATGAAAGGAAAAGAGAAAAAAGCCTCTGAGACTTGGGACACGTGACAGGAGCATACAGTCACGTGGGGGGTCCGAGGGAGAGAAGAGTAGAGTGGAGGAATCCTGGTTCGTGAACTAGGAGCTGAAACGCCAGACTGCAGAAAGAGCATGCCCAAATGCAGAGGCCCAGGCGACCCAAAAAAGACCCTCGCTCTAGCATGTTACAATCAGATCTCAAAATGTCTAAAAGCAAAGAGGAAAACATCATTTTAGAGGAACTTCTGCTGTATTTATAGCAAACTTCTCAGCAGAAACCTTCTAGGCCAGGAGTGAATGGAATGATACATTCCAAGTTCAGAAAGGAAAAAAGTGTTAGCTTTATTGGGTAAAGTATTTTTGGTTATCTTTCCTAAGTGAATGAGAAATAGACTTTGCAAAACAAGCAAAACCTGAATTCATCCCCACCAGATTGGCCTTACAGAGGATGCTAAGGGAGAAACAAATCAAACTGTCATTATGAAAACATGCGAAAGTAAAATCCAGTAGACAAAGATAAAAGGATACTAAAAATAAACAGAAGGCTGGCACCGTGGCTCAATAGGCTAATCCTCTGCCTTGCGGCGCCGGCACACCGGGTTCTAGTCCCGGTCGGGGCTCCTGATTCTGTCCCGGTTGCCCCTCTTCCAGGCCAGCTCTCTGCTGTGGCCCGGGAGTGCAGTGGAGGATGGCCCAAGTGCTTAGGCCCTGCACCCCATGGGAGACCAGGAGAAGCACCTGGCTCCTGCCTTCGGATCAGTGCGGTGCGCCGGCCGTAGCGTGCCAACCGCGGAGGCCATAGGAGAGTGAACTAACGGCAAAAAGGAAGACCTTTCTCTCTCTCTCTCTCTCTGTCCACTCTGCCTGTCAAAATAAATAGAAAATTTTTAAACTTGAGAGACAGAGGCATAGAGATAAAGAGGTCTTGCATCTGCTGGTTCACTCCCCAGTTGGCCACAGCAGCTGGAGCTGGGCCAATCCAAAGCCAGAAGCTTCTTCCAGGTCTCAAGGGTGCTGGGGCCCAAAGACTTAGGCCATCTTCTACTGCCTTCCCAGGTCATACCAGAGAGCTGGGTTGCAGGTGGAGCAGCCAAGATGCAAACCGGTGCTTATATGGGATGCCAGCTTGCAGGCAGTGGCTCTACCCACTACACAGCATTGGCAGCCCTAAGAAAAAAGTTTTAATGACAGGACTAAACCATTACCTATTAATAACTTATGTAAATGAACTGAGTTCCCTAATTAAAAGATAATAGACCAGGTAGAATGGATAGGAAAACAAGACCCAGCAGCGAGCTGTCTTCAAGAAACTGTCTAGCAGTAAAGACACAAACTAAAAGTGAACGGATAACAAAAGATGCTTCATGCAAACAAAACCGCAAGTGAGCCAGAGTTGCTGTACTTACACCAGACGACATAAACTGTGAGATAAAAGTAGTAAAGGAGAGAGAGGTCCTGTGTAATAAGCAAGGGGTCAACTCGGAGAAGGTGTGATGATTGTAAACGCCTAACGCTGCAGTACCCAATCTTGTAAAGCATTAGATCTAAGGGGAAGAGATCATCTCATGCAATGATTATAGTGGACTTTGACACCCCACTTTGAGATCCTCTAGACAAAATATCAGCAGAGAAACTTCAGAGTTAAACCACATCATAGACCAAACGGACCCAACAGACACTCACGGGACAGTCCACCCAACAGCTGCAAACATACTTTGCATCAGCACTGAGGATGTTCTGTGGGATAGACCACATACGTTTTTGGGATGGGGCCACAAAGCAGTCTCAAATTCAAACATTCAAATCAGATCAATATCATTTTTATTTTATTTGAGAAGTAGAGTTACAGACAGTGAGAGGGAAAGACAGAGGTCTTCCATCCGCTGGTTCACTCCCCAGATGGCCGCAATGGCTGGAGCTGGGCTGATCCGGAGCCAGGAGCCAGGAGCTTCCTCCCAGTCTCCCGTATGGGTGCAGGGTCCCAAGCACTTGGGCCATCTTCTACTGCTTTCCCAGGCCACAGCAGAGAGCTGGATCAGAAGAGGAGCAGCCGGGACTAGAACTAGTGCCCACACGGGATGCTGGAGCCACAGGTGGAAGATTAACCTACTGTGCTATGGCATCAACACCTCTTTTTTTATTTCATTTTTTGACAGGCAGAGTTAGAGAGAGAAAGGTCTTCCTTCCGTTGGTTCACCCCCTCAAATGGCCACTATGGCTGGCATGCTGTGCCAATCCAAAGCCAGGAGCCAGGTGCTTCCTCCTGGTCTCCCATGCAGGTGCAGGGCCCAAGCCCTTGGGCCATCCTCCACTGCCTTCCTGGGCCACAGCAGAGAGCTGGATTGGAAGAGGAGCAATGGGGACTAGAACCCGGGGTACTGGCGCTGCAGGCAGAGGATTAGCCAAGTGAGCCGCGGCGCCAGCCTTACTTTAATTTTTTAAAAGATTTATTTATTTGCAAATCAGAGTTGGGTGGGGGGAGGTCTTCCATCCATTGGTTCACTCCCCAGTTGGCCACAACAGCCCGAGCTGCACTGATCCAAAGCCAGGAGCCAGGAGCTTCCTCTGGGTCTCCCACATGGGTGCAGGGGCCCAAGGACTTGGGCCATCTTCTACTGTTTTCCCAGGCCAAAGCAGAGAGCTGGATCAGAAGTGGAGCAGCCAGGTCTCCAACTGGCGCCTGTATGGGATTCTGGTGTTTCAGGCCAGGGCATTAACCCACTGCGCCACCGCGCCAGCCCCAACATTTATTTATTTGAAAGAGGTAGAGACAGAAAGGTCTTCCATGCGCTGGTTCACTCCCCAAATGGCCGCAGCAACCAAAGCTGCACCAATCTGGAGTCAGGAGCTTCTTCTGGGTCTTCCACGTGGGTGCAAGGGCCAAAGGACTTGGGCTTTCCCAGGCTATCAGCAGAAAAGGGAGGACAGACAAAATTCAGAGTCAGTAGAAGGAAAATAAAGACTGGGAGCAGGTGTCTGGTAGGGCAGTAAAGATGCTGCTTGAGATACCCAGATGCTGTCTCAGAGCGCCTGGGCTTAAGTCTTGGCTCTGCTGCTGATTGCAGCCTTTATTAATGCACACCCTGGGAGACAGCAGGTGTTGGCTCAAGTAGGTGGGTTCCTGCCACCCACGTGGGAGACCAGGATTGGGTTCCCGGCTTCTGGCTGCAGCCTAGCCCAGCACCACGTGTTGTAGGCGTTTGTGGAGTGAATCAGTGTCTAGGAACTCTGTCTGCTTCTCTATCTCAAATTTTTAAAAAGCCAAAAATTGGTTGAAACAATAAATACAAAAAAATCAATGAAAGGAAGTATTTTTTAAAAAAATTGATAAACCTTTAGCTACACTAATTAAGAAAAAAGGAGAATCAAATAAAATCAGATGAAAAAGAGGCTATTAAAACTTGCCCCACAGAAATCTGAAGGATCACTAGGGCTATAATGATAAAAAAAAAAATTTGAAAGCCTAGAGGAAATGGTTTGGAAGAATTAATATTAACATTATTCAAAGTGAATGTGTGGATTCAATGCACTCCTTGTCACAACACACGAGTCTTCACAGAACTAGCAAAAACAATCCTAATTTTTTGAGTTTATTTTTTTTGACAGAGTGGATAGTGAGAGAGACAGAGAAAGGTCTTCCTTTTTGCCATTGGTTCACCCTCCAATGGCCGCTGTGGCCGGCGCATCTCGCTGATCCGAAGCCAGGAGCCAGGTGCTTCTCCTGGTCTCCCATGGGGTGCAGGGCCCAAGCACTTGGGCCATCCTCCACTGCCTTCCCGGGCCATAGCAGAGAGCTGGCCTGGAAGAGGGGCAACCGGGACAGAATCTGGCGCCCCTACCGGGACTAGAACCTGGTGTGCCGGCGCCGCAAGGCGGAGGACTAGCCTGTTAAGCCACAGCACCTAAAACTCATACGGAAGCCCAAAAGACCTCAAAGCATCATGGTAATGCTTTACAGAACAAACTGGAGCCCTCACAAAGCCCGATTAAAGATGCTCTGCGGAACTATTGTAACCGACACACAGTGACAGACACAGGACAGTGGAACAGAACAGGGATCCCAGAGATGGATCGACACATTCGCAGCCAGCTCATGTTTGACAGATGCCAGCCTCCTTCACAGATAGTGCGGGACACGGGGAGGAGGGGCATGTAGCATCGGGGTTGGGACACTGCTTGGGACGCCTGCATCCCTCAGTGGAGGGCCTGGGTTTGCCTACTGGCTCTGCCTCCAAGTTCAGCTGTATGTTAACATGCGCCCTGAGATGCAGCAGGCAGGAGCTCAAGTCCATGGGTCCCTGCCTCCGGAGTGGGAGGGCTGGATTGCGTTTCAGGCTCCTGGCTTCAGTCTGGCCCAGCCCTAGCTGCTACAGGCATTTGAAAGAGGAACCAGCAGATGGAAGATTTGTTTTTGTCGATCTGTTTCTCTGCCTTTCAAACAAATAAAAATACAATTTTACTCGTCCTGGAAAAACTAGATGTCCATATGCAGACTAGTGGCATTTGTCCCCTCCCCCCCTAACTCTTAGATCTGTGATCAACTTTAATTGATTTTCCTAAATGTAAGACTTGAAACTGTGAAACTACTTGTTATCAGACAAGGCAGGGTTCTTGTCTTCATGCAAGAAAGAATTCAGGCGTGAGACAGTAGTGGAAAGCAAAATAGCCAGGTTTACTAGGGTAGGGACATCCGTAGGAACGGATGGGCACCTCTCCAGACAGAACCTGAGAGAGTGCCCACTCAGACTGGGGGAGAGCGGGGTTACATGGTTGAGTGGAGAGAGTACGCCTGGGCAGGCCAGGTGGGCCGCTCAGCACAGAGGCAGAGGGCTGGGCGTGCAGTCCGGTTGAGGCCGGGGGTTTTTAAGGGGATGGGTCTTGCCTCCCCACCTCTGCTCCTCCTGGAACAAAGGTCTTTCTGGATGTAAATATGAAAAGTTCCTATCTGAGCTTTCCCCCTGAAGTTATCAGACAGCGGGAAGCCTGGCTGGCTTCCCCCGGCCTTAGAGGAGCCTTGGAGGAAGGATGGTTATCGGGTGGAAGGGGCAGGGCGTTTGAAGTGCAGATGCTGGGCTGCACCTGGAAGGTTATCAGGATGACTTTGAGATGCGGATGCTGGACCTGGATGTCAACTCCTTAGGCCTTTGTCACACACACATAAGCTCAATTCTGACTTCCTACCTAACAGACTTACTTATTTACTTAAAAGAGGTACAGAGAGGCAGAGGCAGAGAGGTCTTCCATCTGCTGGTTTACTCCCCAGATGGCTGCAATGGCCAATGGGCCAATCCAAAGCCAGGAGCTTCTTTTTGGTTTCCCACATAGGTGCGGGGGCCCAAGCCTTTGAGCCATCTTTTTCTTTTAATTTATTTTTAAATTGGGGGGGGGGGCGGCTATCTTCTGCTTTCCCAGGCCACAGCAGAGAGCTGGATTGGAAGTAGAGCAGCCGGGACTCGAACCAGCGCCCATATGGGATGTTGGCACTGCAGCTTTACCCACTATGCTATGCCATGGCGCTGGCCCCTCAGTCTGAACCTAAGATAGACATTACTAGAGTCCAGGAGGGGTGAGGTGCAGTGGTGCAACAGGTCCCAAAACACAGTTGGGTCGTGGTCACAGGTTGTGGTATCCTTTGGCAGCAGGGTGACTGTAGTTCATAAGAACGTATTTTGTATAAAGAACTGGAAGGCAGGAGCTTCTAGGCTCCAGACACAGGGAAGTGATGAGGAAATAGAAAGGTTGGTTGTCTGCTTTGATTGGCTCACACTGCCCATCTGTGTTGACATAGAGCAGTGTATTCCATAAAATGTGCAAGCATTATTGTGTTGATGCAAATTTTAAGTAATAAAATGCTTTTTTAGAAAGACTGATTTGAAAGGCAGTCACACGGAGAGAGAGATCTTCCATCTGCTGGTTCACTCCCCAAATGATTGCAATGGCTGGGACTGGGCCAGGCTGAACCCAGGAGCCCAGAATTCCATCGGGTCTCCCACATGGGTGCAGGCGACAAGCATTTGGGCCATTTTGCTGCTTTCCCAGGTGCATTAGCAGGAAGCTGGAGGGGAAGTGGAACAGCCAGGACTTGAACCAGGTAGCACAATATGGGATGTGGGTATCCCAATGGTACCCCAACCCTTCCCCTGATTTCCAGGTGTCCCAGTTGGGACCAGGAAGCATGGTGGCATCATTCCCTAAGACGGGAAGCAAGGTGCCGGGACCTTGGGATGGGCATCCAAAGAAAGGTAGTTGCCTCCATGTAGAACATAGAGCTTGAGGCCGCCCTCGGACAGCCCAGGAGATGTGTAACAGGAGACCGAATCCTGGTCTGGGGCCCAGAATGGGGAGTGGGCAGCTGCTGTGGGAGCTGTCACCTGTTCACAGTGAGCAATCGCCAGGTCATCTGAAAACTCGGGGAGTAGGGGTGGGGTGGCGAGGGGCTCTCAGGAGCTCAGACCCAAGGGGCCAGCAGCGAAGAGAAGCCAGGAGGGAGAAGAGCATGCAGGAACTTGGGGGAGAGCTCAAATGGGCAAGGGAGGAGCAGGGCACCCAGGAAGGGGCTGTACAGAGGAGTCCAGCAGGTGCTCTATGTCCGGTGGCAGTAGAAGTGACAGGAAGGGCTCAGATCCAGTTTTTTAAAATTATTTATTTTAAAGAGTTATACAGAGAGAGGAGAGGCAGACAAAGAGGTCTTCCATTCACTGGTTTACTCCCTAATTGGCTGTGATGGCTGGAGCTGCGCCAATCCGAAGCCAGGAGCCAGACGCTTCCTCCGGGTCTCCCACACAGGTGCAGGGGCCCAAGGGCTTGAGCCATCTTCTACTGCTTTCCCAGGCCACAGCAGAGAGCTGGATCAGAAGTGGAGCAGCTGGGACTCGAACCAGCACCCACATGGGACGCCGGTAGTGCAGGCGGCGGCTTTACCCGCTATGCCACAGCGCTGGCCCCATGCATGCAGTTTGAAGGTAGATGAATCGAGGTTTGTTTGGGGACTGGAGGTGGGTTGTGAGGGACAGAGTCGGGCTGGCACCGAGGCTTTGGTCTGAATGTGTGGAAGCAAGAGTTTGCTGAGAGCAGGTCTGGGGGCAGGGCTTTCGCGGGCCAGGTTGCCTTGGGGCCCTGCAGAGCCCAGGCCCACCTGGAAGGCGAAAATGCTCGCTGCTGCCTGTGGTCGCCACCTGCTGGCAACTCTAGGCAATGTCGGAAGTTGCTAAAGCAATGAATGGATTGGATACGAACAGGAAACGCGAGGGAATGCTTCTGTAGGCTTTTGATGGATTTCTTTCTTAGAGCAGTTTCGTGCTCATAGAGACATTCAGTAGGAAGTAGAGTCCCCATAAAGCCTCATCCCAACCGCTGCTTGTCACAACGGATGAGCCACTGTTGCTACGTGATGATGGGCTAAAGTCCCTGGTTTGCGTTAAGGTTTGCTGCTGGTGTATGCTCATGGGTATGTGAGGACATGTGTCTGTCTCACAGTATCACACAGGATCGTGCCACTGCTCTAAAAATCCCTCGTGTTCTACCTCAGCATCTCCCCAGCCCTACTGATCTCTGTGCTGTCTCCATAGATTTTTCTGGAATGTCCTACCGTTGGAATCAGTGTAGGCTCTTCATGTCCACTTCTTTCACTTACCAATAATGCACCGGAGGTTCCCGCATGTCTTAGCGGTCTGGTGGTTCATGTCTTACCCGTGGAGTGGACACTTGGACACTGCATTAAGGGGTGTTTTGTAGAAGAGAAGGATGTACGTGCGTGCCTGGGGAGTGTTTCCTGTAGATGGAGGGGCGAGTCTCCAGGCTGAGCAGTGGCCCCAGGCCTTGGGGAGGGGAGATGTGGGCGGGGCAGGAGTGCAGCTGGGCATCTGCTGCCAGCGTCACTGGCACTGGCTGCTGGGTGCCCGGTGAGATGTTAGGTCCGAAGCGATCTGAAGTCCTGAAGCCAGACCTCGCTCTTCAGCAGGCTGCTGGCTCTGAGGCCTGGCGGCTGCTGTAATTAAAAAAATGTAATGCTGAAAACAAAAAATGACTACTTTGGTTTAAAGTGAGTTTTCCCCCTTGGCTTTCCTTTCACTGTTCATATATATATATATATATATGATTTTTTTTTTTTCATTTATTTGAAAGGCGGAGAGAGACACAGAAGGAGAGAGATCTCCCATCTGCTGGTTCACTCCCTAAGTGCTGCCAAGAGCTGGAGCTAGGCCAGGCTGAGGCTGGGAGCCAGGAACCCCAACTGGGTCTCCAACGTGGGGGGCAGGACTCATGTGTTTGAGGCACAGCCCGCTGCCTCCCAGGGTGCATTGAGCAGGAAGCTGGGTTGGAAGCCGGGGAGCTGGGACTAGCACTATGTGGGCATCCCAGGCAGTGACTCACTGAACAGCCGTGCCAAACGCCCACCCGTGAGCGGCATGCTTTGTGGAGTAAATTTGTGAAGGTACTGAATCTTTGGCTCTGGAGTAAATGCAATGTCTCCAATCTGATGGTGCAGCGTGCCCTGCTTTAAATAATGTATTTGAAATAATTTTAGCACACTGCTTGTAAGGATGAAGAAATCGAACTCGGGTAACTTGGATTCTGTTACTCTGTGGCTGTGTGACCACTTGGATACTGCAGGTGTTTAAAATTTGTAACTTGAAGACACTTAAAATCCACTAGAGGGGGCTGGTGTTGTGGCACAGCCACCTGTGATGTTGGCATCCCATATGAGTGCCAGATTGAATCCTAGCTAGTCCACTTCTGATCTAGCTCCTTGCTAATGTGCTTGGGAAAGCAGCAGCAGATGACCCAGTGGATGGAAGATCTCTCTCTGCCTCTCCTCTCTAACTCTGACTTTCAAATAAATAAACCTTTTTAAAAAAAGATTTGGGCCAGCGCCATGGGTCACTTGGTTAATCCTCCACCTGCAGTGCCAGCATCCCATATGGGTGCCAGTTCTGTCCTGGTTTCTCCTCTTCCAGGCCAGCTCTCTGCTATGGCCCGGGAAGGCAGTGGAGGATGGCCCAAGTGCTTGGGCCCTGCACCCGCATGGGAGACCAGGAAAAGCACCTGGCTCCTGGCTTCGGATCAGCGTAGCTCCAGCTGTGGCAGCCATTTGGGGGGTGAACCAACAGAAAAGGAAGACCTTTCTGTCTCTCTCACTGTCTCACTCTGTCAAATAAAAAAAAAAGCTCTTGGTGGTACCCCTGCCAGAGCCATCTTTGAGAGAGCACTGGGTGTGGTGCTGGGGCTGCAAGCAGGTGCCAGGTCCTGCGGGGCCCTGGGACACAGCGAGGGCATACTGCACCCCAAGAGCCGCCCCGAGTGGGGAGGGGGCTTGCAGTGGGCAGGAGCCCAGTGGGAGCCAGAACCCAGGCAATGCTCTAAAGAGCGCAAGCCTGTAGAGTCACCGTGCTTCCGGGGCCTGTCCACCCTCAGGCTGTTGTACCCTCCCGTCTTCAGATGGATAACCTGGCAGGTTCCCACCAGAGGACGACGTGCGTCTTGGTCTGTGGGTCTTACGCTGTGGAGGACAGGGCACGCTGGTATCAGATGCCCGTGGGTTTGAGCCTGGGCCCTGTCATTTCCTACCTGTCCTTTGATCTGAGAGGGTCTTACTTTTAGACCAAGATATGAGAGGCCTCTCCCCTGGGCCCTGGCTTCAGAAGGCTCTGCCGTGGTCCTCACCCAGCAGGCCCCCGCCTAAGGTGGCAGGAATCTCGGTGATCAGGTGCACATGGTACTCTGTATGAAAGATTTTCCCCAGAATGTGCAGTGCACAACCTCCACAACTGTGCAATGTAAGTGCTCAGTAACAGTGGCCAGGAGGGGCAAGACTGAGGACAGTGAGGTGTAAGGGTAGACTCTGGACTTGACAGGTGTCATCATGTGACCAGGAGAATGATGGGAAATTTGGTAGATTGTGGCAAGGTCATTTTTAGTCGCCCTGAGTTTAAGACTTTGGCCCTGCCTAGCCCTGTAGCTCAAACCCATGAGGGCAGTCAGGAGCTGGACTGGGGTCATGGCTGAGGTTTGGTGGCTGGACAAGACCACTGAGGGAAGGCTGTAGGCTGTGGAGAAGGCTGAGCGGCTTCTTGTAGGGGCATTTGTTTCTCGAGAAGCAGAGAGAGAGCCCATCCACTCCCCAAATGCCCAGAGGGGCCCAGATTGGGCTGCATTGAAGCTGGGAGCACCATCCCGGTCTCCCCCCGGGTGGCAGGAACCCAAATCCTGGAGCCGTCACTGCTGCTCCCGGGGCCTGCCTTAGCAAGAAGCTGGAGTCGGGAGCCAGAGGAGGACCAAACCCAAGCACTCCGCTGAGGGACAGGCATCTTAGCCAGCCCCTTACATGGGCACCTGCCATGGGCATTTGTGTTTAAATGGCAGGAGGGCACAGAGGGGCCCTGCCAAGGGGGCAGGAGTCAGGGATTGGCCCGGCTGTGCAGCGTGGGAGCAGAGTTTCCTGGGCACCCCAGAGTGCAGGCTCTGGCCTAGCAGCCAGCTCTTCCTGGAGGGAGAAGGGCAGGGGTGAGGAAGCCAGGAGGGGGCCTGCCTCTGCGGGGAGCTGCTGCTGACCGGAAGCAGGGGGATGGCAGGTGCCTAAGGGTGAGTGGGATTAGGCCGCCGGAGCTGCAGGGGTGTGAGGCTGGAAGCCCCAGAAAGCAGGGGATGAAGGAAGCCAGGGGTGCCAGTGAACAACGGGGCAGGGGTTGGGGGAGGGAGGAGAGAGAGACGGACACCCACCCACCCACCCACCCACCCACCCACCCACCTACCTTCCACCTGCTGGTTCACTCCCCAAACGGCCGTGATGGTCAGGGCTGGGCCAGGAGCTCAGTCCTGGTCTCACAGGTGGGTGGCAGGGCCCAAGCAGTAGGATGGTGACCTGCCACCTCCCAGCGGAGCAAGGGCACTCAGATCTGGGATGCTGGCATCGCGGACCGGGGCTTCCTCCCTGGTGCCGCCACAGCAGTCCGGGCCCAGGAGCTTCTCCTAAGATGACCAGGACGTGTAGCTGGGTAGGAAAAACCAACACTTTGAGAAAACCTGGCATTCTCAGGCCACTTCGGAGGGCTCAGCTTGCAGCTCTGAGTAGCGTGAAGAAAAAAGTGGACTTCCCAGAGGCTGGAGCCTCCAGACCTGGCACACAGCTGGGCGTGGCCAGGCCACCGTGTACTCCAAGGTGGGGTTTGGATTTGTCACCTCAAGCTCTGCAGACAGCGGGAGCGAGAACGAGGGTCTGGCACTTTTACTTCTCACTTCGGTAGTAGTAGCAGTCGTATTGACTCATCTCCGTCCCGCAGGGTATCATCAGCCTGTTTCATAGCCAATGACAATGATGGAGGGAGGTGAAGTAGTTCATGTCACACCCCACCCCCGGGAGGGGAGGGGCCAGGCCCTCACAGAACTGATCACCTTCGCCAGCCGATCGCGGGGCTCTCTGGTCTCGGGGCTCAGCTCGGGGCTGTCTGATCTCACCCGGAAGCAGCCGTTCTTTAGAGGTGCTTCCGGGAAGATGGGGGGGAGTGGGGGGCAGGGGTAGGGATGCTTCTCTAGAAAATTCAGTGAGGAGTAATTAGACACAGGCGGGTGTAGCTTAGTTTGGCTTATGGCCACAGCAGTCGGCGGCTCTAGTGTTCGATAATGAGAGGGGGTGATGATCTATACAATGAGATACCCGGCAGCTATTTAAAGAGCTGAAGCTCTGTTATAGATGCCTAAATATTTAAATTAAAAATACAATACTATTACTGCATTCAATTTAAAAAATATACATACCAGGGTACTTGAAAAAGTTCATGGAAAATGGAGTTAGAACAAAACGTGAAGTCCATGCACTGGTCATATTGTTCATCCCCACGAACCTTCTCCCGTACCCTGTACACCCACGGCCGCACTCACTCGGGAAACGCCTGCAACCCATCATGTGGCTCTCAGGTCACTGGAAACTTCTGCCCTCCTGGTTTTTTTTACATGGGACACGGAGCTTGCATAAGAAGGGAAGAAAGTGAATTTACGGCTGCCCAACTGCTCCGTCGGTCCCTGTTGGCCCTGGTGACAGAAAGGGGACGAACTAGGTCTCTTTCTGAAAAAGGAGTAAAGCAAGTTACCACACCGGTGTGTGCCCCCCTCTCCTTCCCTCCCTCCCCCCCCCCCCCTCACTCTCCTGGACATCCATATGTGCCAAGGCACTCCCACTGGAAAAGAAACCTGTTTTGCTCGTGGGGTTCTGTGAGCTCCCCTGTCTGGAGTGGCCTCCCAGGACACGGCTTCCATCTGCCGACTGCCCAGCGGGCGGCTTCTCAGCCGTGGCATCAGTTCTGACCGGAGGTATGAAGCTGGTGGACAGACGCTCCTCTCCCCTTTCTCAGTCTGGAGTTTCCCTTTCACACCAGCTACCGCTGCAGCCAGCGATCCCCGTGGCCCCAGTAGGACCATCCTCTCCTCCACAGCCAGCAGAACCAAAAGGTGCCGATTCTTTTTTTTCAAGATTTTTATTTGAAAGGCAGAGATCGATCTTCCATCTGCTGGTTCACTCCCCAAACGGTTGCAATGGCCAGCTGAGCCAGGCCTAAGCCAGGAGCTGCTTCTGGGTTTCCCACGTCAGTGCAGGGGCCCAAGCACTTGGGCCATCTTCTACTGCTTTCCCAGGAGCACGAGCAAGGAGCTGTCTCGGAAGTGGAGCAGCCGAGACTCGCACCAGTGCCCACAGGTGCTGCCAGCACTGCAGATGGAGGCTTACCTGGCTGTGCTGCTGTAGAAGTTGCCAAGTTTAATGGGAGGAACGCAGCTCCAAGCTGAGTGAAAACAGGGGCAGAGAGACAAGAGGGACAGAAAGCCGAGGGAGGGAAAGGCCGCCTCTGCTTTCCAGCCTCACACCCCGTGTTCACAGCTGCCAGCTCCCGCAGGTCACTGCAGAGCGGACACAGAGGGCTCCCCGTGCACCCACCGCAGCAGCGGCCAGGGGTGCGGCACGTGCACCTCCAACACCACGCTCTAGTTCTGGTTCAGGGAGGGAAAAAAAAGAGAACCCACACTGAATTTGAGTGCAAAAAATAAATATAAAATTTATTAAAACACCCACAATATTTTAAAGATACCAGGAGTAATACAGTTCACAAACCCAATTGTTTGTGTAAATTATAATAAAATACAAATCAAAAAAGGATACATACTTGCAATTTCTAGGCACCCTAAATTAAATTTACTGAAACACTTGGGGGGGGGGCAGGGAGGGAGGGCAAGGAGAGGTCGTCAGGAGGCAAACCAATAAAAGTAGAAGGAAAAAATATTAACAAAAAGGTAGAAATTATACAAAATAAAATTATCAGCATAAATTTACTAAGAATATCTACAGTTTAATAATACACATCCTATTGCCTTGAGACATTGCAAAAAATCTACCATTCATCCATCAACCCCAGATAAACTTCATTTCAAGTAGCCACAGTTTACAAAGTCAAGACGGAATATTCAAGTATGGTTGTTAAGTTCACCTCCATTGGAAGCCAAGTAACCAAACAGGAATTCAAAGAGATAAGAAATAAAACACATCAAAAAGCTACAGGGATTCTAGGTTAAGTCTAATGCACTAATATGCCACTCTGCCACCTGTCCTTGTTTCTTGAATAAGAACACATGAAAAAAATGACATCACTCCTGTTTTCTCCCCTTTTTTCCCCCTCAAAAAAAAATAAAAAATAAAAGATATGGAGTTGGAACCAAGACAATTTGGAATGTTCAAATGAGCCAGTTGTGTGTTAACCGAAACTGCCGGGAGAAGAGTGAGGAGCCACCCCCTGGATGACGGGTGGGCGTCCCGACGAGGAGAGAGCAGGACAGTACCACTACGGAAGCATCCCTGATATCAGAAGAGAAGCGGAGGAGGAGGAAGCGGGGCAAACTGCTTGCCGACTCAGGCAGAAAGCGGCCGGAGCCCGCGCGACCCGGCACGGCAGCCTCTACTGCTTTGCTCTTGCCTGTACGGCCCCGCACTCCTGGGAAGAGTGCAAAGCATGTGTGAGTGTGGGGCTGGACAGCCAAGCCTGGGGCGTGCACCTTTGGTCCAGGGGACGCTGGAGTTGGCAGCTGGCTGAAGAGACAGGATGCAGGGACAGCACTGGCCACGATGCCGATGGAGAAAGCTCAATGAGATGGGCACAGGAGATTCACATTGTATCCAAAACAAAACTTCAACTGAAACAAAGTCAACCACGCCGCTGCCCTGCCCTCCAGGGCGGGCGCTGACTGCAAAGAAGGAAAAGCCCAACGACCCGGATTCTCCAAGGCCGAGGACATCACCCAGTGGGCAACCCACAGGTGCCAGACCTTCATGGAATCTACTACACTCAAGTTGTCACAACGTCCTGTTTTGAGGTATTTAAAAAAATTGTGACAGTGGATGACACAAAAAAATGGAGCTTCCTGTTGAGTTCTTAAACAGCAACTTCTGTGGACCCAAGAAGAAATTGAGAATAGCACCAACTAAAAAGCAGCCCAGTGGCATCGAAGGAGCAGAGCGCGCTCTTTCCCTTAGCTTGGACACAAGGGGTCATCCACGAGAGGCAGAAGCACCCGAGGAGCAGAGGGGACCCCTTGCTCAGCACCAGACAAGCAGATGCTCCCCGACCCCTCCCGCACCCTTGAGACTCCCAGAGGCATCTGCTTAGCACCCTGGGCCCCACGCGCAGACGGTGCGGCCCTGGCTGTGAGAATGCCTGCCCTGAGAGGCAGGAGCACCCGACTCCCTTTCCTCAACCTCCCCCAGACGTCTCCCTCCCTCCTCAAGCCTGAGAAGACACGCGTCAAAGCCACACACACCTGCCACGCCAGGCGGGGCGGCAACCAGCTGCCTTCTCCACTTGCCTTTGTGGGTTCTTTTTGGCCACCAAGGGAAGAATAGTGAAACACAAAACACAATTGCTCAGAGCAGATTAGAGCACGGTAAACAGAGGTTTGAGAAGACAGCACCGGAAGAGGGGAGGGACGAGAAGCCAGGAGCCTGGAGCCCACCTTGTTTTTGGTTGGTCGTGGTTTCAGCACGTGGATAGCACCTCAGCAAGACAGGATCAGGGACAGTCACATTAAACACCATAGCACCATTTTATTTAGACGATTTCAATTCATAAAAATGCTTCCTAGTCCATAAAACACACTTCAGTAACAAAAGGAGAGAGACTGGTTGAGGCACGTCCGGGATCGCGGCATTTCCCACCCCTCTGCTTGGTCTGCAGTCTCGCGGTGGTTCAACTTCAACAGGGAAGTGGGGTTGGATCTCTCTCAAGGCCATCAGTTACCATCTACTCCCTGCCAACAACCTCACGCGTCTACCTGTTGGATGCAAAGCCCGTAGCTCGGCCCCCTTCCTTGCTCTAGCATTGTAAAAAAAAAAAAAACCCTGCTCTGAAAGCCACTCTTTTCCGAGAGAGGCTGGGGGGATGACCAAGAGGGGCAGGTGCACCCTCTTTCCATGCTGCCAACTGTTGTCTCAGGGAGAAGGCAGAGCAGGACCTGCGAAGCCAGGGGTGGGAGGGGTGAGAAACGTAGGCTCTGCGGAAAACCAGACCCAACAAAAACAAAGCCCCAAACCCAGGCGTCGCCTTCGGCCAAGACTTCCAAGGGTGAGAATAAGGGGTTCTGGAGCTAGCACCAGTTATTGAGAACCTGCTGCGAAGCAATCGTTAATTCTGAAAAATCTCTTAGCATAGAACTTAGCAAATGCTTCCCTTGCACGCAACAGGCAGGGCAAACAAAACGAAGGGAGAGTGGCGCCGGCCCTGTGCCCGGCCTGGGGCACACTGGGGAGCTGTCTCACGGGCCCGGTCCTCCTCTGCTGGCCTATTATTACTCTTACAACTTGGTCATGCTGTTAGGTTCTGTAGTTGCGATGGCTTTATTTTTCTTCTCATGATAAAAATGTCTGTTAATCATCTTTAGGACTTTAAAAAAATGATAGTGCCAGTAAAAAATAAAAAATTTGATTTTTCTCTTTACGAAACCTTCAGCAGCAAGGGGGAGACAAAGAGCTGTGCATAGTTAACTTTTCCAACACACGTCTAAAGCATGCTAGTTGCAATGACTGAGCTCTGAGGTAGGTTATACGTGTAGTGTTAGAAGGAGCACGGGCTCGCGCGGCCACAGCGCCGCCCAGCTCTCCAAACACCGGCGGGAGGGGCCGGCGGGGTCGCCTCTGCCTCACCTCTCAGCAGCCTGCTCCCTATGCTGGGGGGACAGGCGCCGTCGCATGCTTTCCGCTTGTACTGGGTTCTCCTTTCATCTAATGGCTTTGCTAGCAAAGGGTGAGGAGGGGCAAAGAATACCGAACACACAGGCGGGAAGATTCACACAGGCCACGCGCAAGAATCACCTGGGTTACACTCGGGACCTTCCAAACCAACAGCAAACCTGGGGCTTCCACGGGTCACTCAGACGCTCACATTCTCCAACTGTTTCGGAAAATAGCGTATTTCTTGCTTAGGATCATTTAAAATCAAGTTTTCAAGGCACCCCCGCATCTACCTAAGCACGGAGTCAACTGAGACCTGCATAAAAGTACTGATGCGATAAGCAAAATAGCATTTAAAGGACCCAACTCTTCCTCAAAACTAGAAAATTAGCATGCTCGTTAAAGACTCTGCTTCCTTTAGCTTGTCAAACTGAAGGTCAGAGGTTTTCCTATAAATCTGAATTCTGAATAACTCTAAATCCTGATAAGCTCTTGGGTATTTATTTCAAAAGCAATAATATTTCATTTTTCGTCCTGTAAAATAAATGCGACTTTACAGAATATGGTAAAAGTGGAGGATAGACAAAGCACATTAAATATTCAGCTACTATTTACAGGTTCTCCCACAATTACATGTTAAAACTTTTTTTTTTTCAAGTTGCTGTTTAAATCTAGGCAAAAGTGCTTAAAAAAATCTTTCACTATTTACAATTAAAACCAGACCACATAAACGCTCAGGCCGGCTCGCGGGTCACGGGGCAGCTCTCAGCTCCTACCCAAGGCACCTGGAAGCTCAGGAACTTGCCTTTAGCATTGTCATCTGATTGCGAAACTCGACGTACGAACAAAGACCCACAGCTGAATAAAACTGCTCAATAAATAGCTACCGTTCATCTCGGGTCACGGCGAGGCCACGGTCCTGCGTGTGTCTGGACGAAGCACCCCTCCCCCCCACTCACCACACGCGTCCCCATGGGTAGCCAGATGCCATTTCTGCTAATAGCACAGGAAAACACACACACACACACACACACTCCAAGAAGTCTGACTTGCTGAAGACGAAGCGTTGCTTCCACCTGTCAGGCCCAACCTGTCTCAACAGTGTCACAAAAATTAAGCACCACATTCTCATTTCAAAGAACTGAACAAATGCACCAGAATTTGAGCGGGTGTGTCCAAGTGGGGAGGAGGGGAAGGAGAAGATGACCGAATGGAGACATGGCACCAATGAGGGAGGGAAGTCCTAGCAACCTGCTGAAAACCTGCCACTCGCGAACTTTACAGTGGGTAGTGCGGCCCCTCCCCCACAGCGGAGCGCGGAGGGGCGGGCTCGGCTGAGGCATGCACCATTGTCCAATGTGGAACTCCAGGAGTAAGGGTGGATGTGTTGACTGCCGTTACCCTGCTGAGCTCCCGCAGGCTGCGACCTGCCCAAGGATCTCAAGGCCTAGCACCACACTACAGCACCAGGGCCACCCGGCTTTTCACAGCTTGCGTTCAACGTCTTGTTTTTAAAGATACAGTAGCCCTTTGCCTCCATATCAGAACAGACTTTGGGGGGCATTTACAAAAACTTCCCCTAAGACAAATTCCTTCAGCCCAGAATTCACCGGCTCATCTGCGTGGTGGAAACGGCTCCCAGGAGCCTCCCGGCTGCCTAGTGAGCCGTGACATCATGTGACTTGGTAAGTAACGGACAGAGGATTCAGTGTGGAGACTAGCAAGCTCGAAGCTGTCTACTTCCAACCTGGTTTCTGGGGAAATCTCCGCCAGCATCTCCAGGGCTGGGCCGGGGGTGCACCTGCGTCCCCGCCCCCCCAGCTGCAAGCCAGTGATGTTTCTCTCCAGGCTCTCCCACCCTACAGGAGAGGACAGACTGTCGGGAGGGAGAGACCAGCTGGGAGGCTGCACCCCTGCACCTGCCCGGAGAGGCCGGCGGCCCAGGCCCAGCCAGCCTGAGCAGGACCGGGCTGGCGGCCTTTCCTGCCGACCCTTTACCATTACTATTGTCGCTTAAAAAAAAAAAACCCAATAAATACACATTTTAAATGGAATTCAAAACTACTCCTTTGTGAAAGGACACTATAAACTTTCTTTCCATTATTGTGATATACAAGGATAGAGTTTTAAAAACAAAGAAAATAAAACCCTCCTCCAAACAAGGGAAGAGGAAAAAAAAAAAGTGGAGATATAAATATTAAGATCACGGGAAAAAAAAGAATCACCCGACAGCCGTAGTTTCTTCTTCAAAGTGCTGGGGAAGTAGGGGCGGGGCGGGTCAGTTCTGAGGTTTGGACCATAAATACATATATACGATATGCGCATCTATATATGTATAGAGATAAAAAGACTTCTGCACCCCCAACCCGCCCCCAGGCGTGAGGGCAAAAGCACCACAGAGGCAGCTCGGGCCGGGCCCGACGCTGAGGTACGCTGGCTCCCGGGCACCTAGATCCAGCGGCTGTAGGGGCCAGTGACCTTCGTGTAGGCGTAGGAGGACACGGTGACGGCCGAGTCCGTGGGCACGGCCAGCGCCTGCCGCGTGGGCACGGCGCCCTTCTTCTCCTGCTGCTGCGGCTCGACCGCCGCGGCGCCGCCCCACTTGCGCTTCTTGCCGTAGAGCTTGGCCTCCTGCTGGCCCAGGCCCAGGCGCGCCGCCTCCTCCTGGCGCGCGCGCGCGCCCGCTCGGCCAGCTGCTTCATCTTGGCCTCCCAGAGCGCCAGCCCGTGGTTGGGCTGGTTGAGGTTCTTGTGCTGGTAGAAGACCAGCGAGATGCGGGTCGGGTGGCAGCGGTTGGGTTTCTTGAGCGGCGTGGTGGCGTGCAGCTCGCGCCGGGCGCACTCGATGAGGATGGAGCCGTGCGCCGGCGCCACGGCCACGCCGCCGATGTTCTCGTCCAGGAAGTTGTGCTCGCTGTCCGACCACAGCTCCTCCTCCTCGTCCTCCGCCGCCCGCGCGCCGCCGCCGCCGCCGCCCTTCTCCTCCTTCACAGCCCCCTGGGCGCCGGGCTCCTCGGCCGGACCCTCCTCCAGGCCAAAGGGCTCCCACAGCTTGTCGCCGGAGCCCAGGGGCACGCCGAGGGCCTGCCAGGCCTTGTCCAGCTGGCCCGCACCCGGCGTCGCAATCCTTCCCTCGTCCCCTTTCAGGGGGTTCCACAACTTGTCTTGCAGCCCGGGTGCGCCCACAGCCCACGGCTTCTCCGGCAGGCCGGGCCCAGCCAAGGCCGGGGCGGTGCCGTTTCCGAACTTGCAGGGGCTCCACGGCTTGCCTCGAAGGCGGCCCCCGGGGTGGGGAGCCGGCTGCTGCCCTTCGCCGCCGGGGAACAGCCCCCACTGGCCCTCCGGGAAGTGGGAGGGGGCCAGGCAGTTGGCCCCAAGAGAGCCAAGCTTGTCGGGCACCACGGCCGGGCTCTCCCCAGCGGGGAACGCGCCCCAGCTGCCGCCCACACCGTTGGCCCTCTTGGGGGACAGGCTCGGGCCTCCGGAGTACTGGCCCCACAGATGGTTAGGCCCCCCGTTCTGCGATGCCTCCGGCAGAGCCGTCTTGCCCACCTTAGTGAGCTCTCTGGGCCCAGCTTCGGCCTGCACCAGCGGGTCTACTGGCTCTTGCTTGATGGATCTGCCGTAGCAGGTGGAGCTCTGAGCAAAGGGTGCGGGGTCCCTGGGGGCCTTGGGAAGCAGATACTCCTTGGGGCCTGGGTAGGCAGGCTGCTGGTGGTGAGGAGTGGGGAGGTGGGTGTCCGCGGGGACAGCCTGGCCGGGCAGCTCGGCAAAGTCAGCACCGCCGTAGGCCGGGCTCAGGCCGCTGTGCAGAGCGTGGAGGTCTGGCTTCTTCTCAAAGCCACCACTGCCGCCGCTGTGCCCCCAGGCGCCAGGGCCCAGGAACTGGGAGGGGAAGACGGGGTTGCTGGAGGGAAAGCTGTAGTAGCCGAACGACGGGAGCGCGTACTTGGAGTGGAAGCCATTGACGGAGGGCAGGCTGGGCTGTGCATAGTAGGAGTGGTAGGAGTACACGCTGTTCATGCTGTAGGGGTCGGAGGGCCGGCAGCTGCCCAGCACCGAGTAGCTCTCCACCACCGCGTTGCTGCCGTACTTGAAGGAGCTGAAGTGGTTCTGCGGCTCCACCTTGAGCGAGGGCTTCAGGCTCTGCTGTGGCAGTCCACCCTTCAGGGACAGGCCTGTGGAGGGGACAGGGCGAGATGGGCAGGGTGCCAGGAACCCCCGGGCTCAGAAAGGCCGCCTCCCCAAGGTGGATGCCAGCATCCTGGACGAGGGCCGCCGGTTTGAGCCCTGGCACTCCACAACCCGTCCAGCTCCCTGCTAAACAGCATGGGGAAAAAAGAAGGTGGCCCAAGTGCGTGGGCCCCTGCCGCTCACGTGGGAGACCCTGATGGAGGTCCTGGATTTGGCTTTAGTCTGGCCCAGCCACAGCGGCTGCAGCCGCTTGGGGAGTGACCTCCGCCTTTCAAAAGCAATTTTTTTTTTTTTTTTTTAAATTTCCCTTTTCTGGAAAGTCAGGACAGGTGAGGTGGGAGGTATGCCTGCCTGGCACAGGCCCCAGCCCCACTGAGGGAGGAGACAGGTGGCCCTGAAGGTCTGGCTCAGGCAGCACCCATGGCCCTTCCGCACCACCCCGTCCTGCCCTGGGGACTGCTGTGGCTCCCAGTGAGCTGGGCAGCATCGCTGCAGGGGCTGGCGCCCCACAGGGACCCACCCATGGCTCTGCTGCCACTCCTCTGAGTGGGGGCAGGAGCGCACACAGGAGGCCAGGTGCTCCCAGTGGTCAGCGGTAGGGCCCGTGCAGCGTCAGGATCTTGTAAAGGAGGCAGCAGGGGCCCCAGGACTCCGTCTGGAGGTCCCAGCGTGCTGCAGGAAGGGGACGGGCTGGGGAGTGAGGACCGACACCAGGGCACGGCCACGCGGTCCGGGGCAGCCACCCCCACACACCTGGGTCGGCCGTGACGCCGGCCAGCTCCAGGGCCTCCTGCTTGATCTTCTCGGGAGTGCTCAGCTTCTCCTTCTGCATCTTCTTCTTCTCGGCGGCCGCCTTCCTAGCTTCCAGCTGCCGCTGGCGGCAGGACTTGGCGGGCTCGGGCAGGCGCCGCACCTCGCGGGGGAAGGCGGTGAGCACCTGGATGGCCCCGCTGCCCACCTTGGCGTTCTGGTTCTCCTCACTGCCGAACTCGTCGGTGCTGGCCATCTTGTACAGGGGCAGCACGTGCAGCTGCTCGTCCTCGGGGATCTTGCCCACGCAGCGATTGTCTTCCTTGGTCAGGGTGCAGACCTGCCCAGGCAGGGGGAGAGTGCGGACATGGGCTTGGAGGGCTGAGATGACCACCCGTACTTGGCCAGGACTGGCAGCCATGCCCTGCCCGGTGGCACAGCGTTGCCCTGTGTCACCCAGGAGAGCCTTGGACCTTCTACTTTATCCTCATCCTGAACCCTCAGCCTCCTTTTCCTCTTAGGATACTTTTCCCTTGCATTAAAAACTCTAGGGGCTGGCACTGTGGCACAGCAGGTAAAGCCGCCGCCTGCAATGCCGGCATCCCATGTGGGTGCCGGTTCGTATCCTGGCTGCTCCACTTCCCATCCAGCTCCCTGCTAATGCCAGGGTAAAGCATCAGAAGATGGCCCAGGGATGAAGCTCCTGGGCCAGCACTGGCCATTGGGATCATCTGGGGAGTGAACCAGCTGATGGAAGATCTCCCTTTCTCTCCCTCTGTAGCTCTTTCAAAATAAATAAATCTTTTTTTTTTTTTTTTTAAGACATAAAACTCTAGGTGCTGGCTGTCGAAAATCTGGGCAAATGAAAAGGAAATGAGAACGATCTATCTCCACAAGTCCATCATCCAGAATCCATCACTGTGAATGCTGGGTTCTATCAGCACACACGTGCACACCGTTACTTTCTGGGAATTAAATTGGATCTTACGTTTATAACTTCACCTTCATCTTAGCATAGTATGAACAGTGTCTTATGCCTTATATATCTCCCACAGTGACTCAGTGCTGCATAGTAAAAGGGTACGTCAAGAATTTTGTGCAAAAATGGAATAAGATTTTTATACAAAAAATTGAAACTCATGCAATTTTCTCATAATACACATTTCCATGAACTTTCTGAAGACCTTGTGTTTACTCCCTTGTTATCAAACACTCCAACTTGTTTTTCCTACCATAAACAATGCCTTTTGAACTATTCTTTTAGCTAAACTTTTCAAGACATTTAATTCTATAGAATAAGTCTTATGAATTTAGAACTGCCACCTCTTGCCAAACCGCCCTCCAAAATGATTCCAGTTTTTATCCAAACCAGAACACGAGTTTTACTTTTCTGACAGTTTTGCCCATAATTTTGCCATTAATTTCTTTTCTTTTTCTTTCTTTTTTTTTTTTTTTTGACAGGCAGAGTGGACAGAGAGAAAGGTCTTCCTTTTGCCGTTGGTTCACCCTCCAATGGCCGCCGCGGCCAGTGCACCATGCTGATCTGAAGGCAGGAGCCAGGTGCTTCTCCTGGTCTCCCATGGGGTGCAGGGCCCAAGCACTTGGGCCATCCTCCACTGCACTCCCGGGCCACAGCAGAGAGCTGGCCTGGAAGAGGGACAACCGGGACAGAATCCGGAGCCCCGACCGGGTCTAGAACCCGGTGTGCTGGCGCCACAAGGCGGAGGATTAGCCTGTTGAGCCACGGCGCCGGCCTGCCATTAATTTCTTAAAACACTTTCTGCTCCTTATTAAAACGTATCTTCATTGTTGGTTCACATTTCTCAACAAGGTTTGCCTTTTTCAAGTTTACTCTCTACACTTGTACTGAATGCATTTTCTTATTTTCTGTAGCTTTTGGGGTCTTGATCCTGGGGAGAATGCCCTTCCTAGGGCTAGCCAATCCTTAGAGAGAGAAAATAGCTCCCTACAGATACACCTCTGACATAATATGAACCAACCACCCTGAGTTCGCACCCCAACCATCTCCCTTATCAAAGCCCCACAGCAAGCCAAGATTCCACACCCCCCCCCCCCCGCCGGCTCTCCATCACCCCAGGCCAGGTAACAGGCAATTAGGGAGCCCCCTCATAGCCCAGAGCCTGCTGAACTCATTCTGACCAGCCAATCCTGATCTTATTCCACATGCCTGCCTCACACCTGTCCCACTCCTGGCCACACTCCCCCAGGAACAGTCTGGGCTGCTGCTCCCCCTTCTTGCTCCCCTGCCTCTGGGCTGCCCTGGTGCTTCGCCATGTGGTTCCCAGGCATGGTGTGCCCTGGGCAGAAACTTCTTCCTTCCTCTGTCTTCCACATCTGCTTGTTCTACCATCTTTGGTTAGAACAAACCAGTTGTGCTGAACCTAACTATGTCTCGTCCTATTCCTTGTGCCTATTTTTACCCTTTTTATATTTGAGAAGCAGAGAACACGCTCCCATCCACTGGTCTGCTCCTCAAATGCCAATGACAGGTAGGGCTGGGCCACGGCAGGAGATGGGAACTCAATCCAGGCCTCCCATGTGGGTGACAGGTACACAATTAATTGAGCCATCACCACTGCCTCCCAGGGTCTGTATCAGGAGGAAGCTGGAGTCAGAAGCCAGGGTCAAGTATGAAACCCAGGCATCCTACACTGCTGGGACCAACACCAACCCCTCGGCTTTTTCAGAGTAGCTATAAGTCACCCATGCATTGCTTCTTGGCCTTTTGGCTAAGATCAAGTAAAAAGTCAATACTATTTCTCTATCACTTGTTAGAAATGTTGTTGCAGTCAGAGCTCTGTGCACTGTTAGCATTTTGCCAATCAACCAGACACCTGAACATATATGCACATACACAGACAGCTACATAGAATTCTACACCAATGAGATCGTATTATCTATGCAGGCTGCTCTGTGATCAGTTTGTCTTGACTCAAGGGTAACTCAGTTATCAAGTTATTCAGCCTTCCCACTCTACTTATGGAATTTTACTACTGAATGGAAACTGAACATTTTCTGGCATCAATCTCTATCCAGACTGCTTCTTTCCAGAATGTGTGGTCTTTTCACCCCTCCTCCACTCTGACCAGACTCCTGTGCACTACTGGGTTGGAATGACCATCAGCCCAGTTCCCTCCTCCTAAGTCCCAACGTTACATGTAAACCCAACTAAAGTCAAGTGCAAAGGAGACAGAAACTGTGCTTCTATCCCTACTATGCGAAAGCCACAACTGTCAAAAGATACGGTCATCCAGATTTTAACAAGTCAAGGCCAAACAAGATATTCACAAGGATGAAATTTAAGTGGGCAAGCAAAATACTAACAGAAATACAAAATGAGACGGAATCGTCTATCTGCCACCCTATCTGTAGGCAAAGACTAAAAGGATGGACACCATCCAGTGTGGCCAAGTGAGCAGGAGAAGCAGTGCCCGGAGGTGGCTGGCGGTCAAGGTCGGGGCTGCAGCATTGCACTGGGATGTGATGAGGCAGCCCCTCCCTGTGGTTTAGGGAAGCGGCATGTGAAAGCACTCGCTGCCCTTCAGTGGAGGACAGGTGAAATAAACGATGGCAGTGCCGTGCAGCCTGCCTGCCTCGGGGAACGCTGAGGCCACCTCCGGCCGTCGGCACAGAAAGCTCCAGCTACCCTTGAGTTAGGAAAGCAGGTCACAGAGCTGCTTATTGACATAACAAGACCCTGTCTGTGGACACAACCACCCAGGTGTCTCAACGGATGGCCATCAAAATGCCGCTGGCGGTCATCTCGCTGAGACTTCAGGCAAGGTTTTTGATGCTGTTGGAAGTTTTTGACAGTAAGGAGTTACTAAATACACAAAAAAACCTCCACTTTTCATTTTAGAAAAAAAATTACTTTTTCCTCCCCAAATTCAGAAGCTCTGGAATATGAGTAACTTTCCTGTGCTCCGTATCTCCCAGGGCCCGCTCCTCCTCCCTGCCTCCCTCCTAAGCCTGGAAGGTCCAAGCTGAGAAACCATCTTAATAGGATACAGGCAGCAGCCTGCTCCATCTTGCTTCTCAGCTTGGACTTGGGGATGGAGGATAAGGAAGAGAAATGAGATTCTGCGGTGGGAACTTCAAGGCCCAGAGGAGCACGACATACAACCGGAATCTGGGGAGCCCCCATCCCAGGTGGGTGTGGAAGTACCCCTGCCTCTTCCTCAGCACCCCCAGGGGCCCTGACTGCCCAGGACCTTGCTAAAACCAGAGCAGAAGGCCGTCGTGGGTTCAATCCCCACCTGCGACGCCAGCATCCCTCATGGGTGCCGCTTCCGGTCCTGGTTTCTCCACTTCTGATGCAGCTCTCTGCTGCTGTGTTTGGGAAAGCAGCAGCAGATGGCCCAGTGTTTCGGCCCCTGCCACCCACATGGGAGACCCTGATGGACTTCCAGGCTCTTGCCTTGGGCCTGGCCCAATCCTAGCCATTGTGGCCATTTGGGGAGTGAACCAGCAGGTGACAGACTTGTCTCTCCCTCTAACTCTACCTTTCAAATAAAGTAAGTATTTTTCAAAAATAGAACAAGAAGATCAGACATCATCAATTTGAGAGGCTCCCCAGCGAGCCTAACCCTCTCCCCTCTTCTCCATTCCTAGGTCATCTCCAGAGCCTCCCTCCCCTGCCGGCTCATCTCCTCTGTTTCTAAAGGCATCTCAGAACACAATGCCTGCATTTTCACCTGATCTGACTATTCTCACCTCAGTAAGTGATCAGCACGCACCTGGCAGCTCCAGCCTTCCTCACTCCCGGGAATCACAGACTCGGGCAGGGACTCTGTCCATTTTACTCCCTGGTACCTACAGCCGAGCCTGGGGCGTGCTGCTGGTACTTACTCCGTACGTGTTTGTTCAATGACTGAATCCATGAAGGGCTGGGCAGATTTAAAACCAGGTGTGCACAGAGACCTGGAACCACCCTTTAGATAACCGAGGACTCCAGGTGCCCACGGCGTCTGCCTGCGATGCAGGCTTCTCCATTCTGTCTGGAGCATTCTGTCTCCGAGCAGTGGGAGGAGCAGGAAGTCTGGCGGGGCCCCTCCCAGATCTGAGCCCACCTTTCTGCAGACTGTAGCTGGGCCCCTCCCAGGATCACCCTGCAGGTGGGGCTCCTTACCACGGTGCACCCGTTGTAGAGGTTGTGCTGGTCCTTGTGGGCGTGGGCACAGAAGTCCATGCAGGCTGTGACCCCCGAGAAGGGCCGCCCTTCCTTCAGCCCCAGGCGGCAGTCAATCGCTATTTCTTCATTGGTCACCTGTGGGGACAGCCAGGGAGAACTGCTCATGTGACCGGAGGCGAGTGGCCCGGTCCTGCACCTGGACTGCAAGGTGAGGTCTGGCCAAGAGCCCTCAGGGCCCTGCAGAAGGTACCTCTGCCCTGGCCGGGGAATGTGGGCAAATGGGAGCAGTGGCAGAAGGTCAGGGACTCCGGAGAGACGGTGTGGGGTGCGGTCGGCAGTCAGCGGACCAATGAGGTCTGCCAAGACTCAGAGCATTGTCTCACTTCTGGGTCCTGAGGAGCCCACACTCCCACAGCCCACCTGGGGCGCCTGGGTGGAGCCCCCGCCTAGTACCTGGTTCTGATAGGCCTGGGGGGCCAGCCGCTTGTACAAGGGAGCGACTTCGGTGGCCAGGTCCTGGAAACTCTTCCGGAGCACTTCTTCCTGTGGAGAGGAGAGCAGTCACACAGGCCCAGCGTGGCTGGAAGGGAGCCCCCGTGCAGAACCCATTCCCAGGCGTCACCGGGAAGGTGAGGGGCGAGGTGCCCGCAGGGTCCCTACAGCGTTCCCTTGGGGAGGGGGCCGTGCCCCACCCGTTTTCAAGTCAGGGACAGTGAAGCTCGCTAGGACAAGCCACTCTGCCCAGAGGTATCTTGGCCGCTCAGCTGCTGCCCATCGAGGATCTGGGCCAGTGCGGCCAGGCCCGCACACGTACACGACCGTGTTGGGAGTCTGCGGACGGGCCGGCGGTCGGCCTAGCAGCTAGGAGGCCCTGTCCCCACCAGACACCCAGCTCTGGCTTCTGCGGTGTAGCCCCTGGCAGGCAGCAGTGATGCTCAGGGGACTGAGTGCTTGCCACCCATACGGGAGACTGGGTATGAGTTCCGGCGCGCTGGCTTCAGCACCCCGGCAGTTGTGGGCATCTGGGAAGTGAGCCACAGACAGGAGTGTGAAGCATGTTTGAAGTTCATGAAAAAACAGAATTAAAAGTTTACTTTGGTGAAAGGAGACTCGAAATCTACACGTTTTCACAATATGCCTTTTTCCGCATTTGTGTTTTTCTTTTTCATTTCATCTGGGAGGCAGAGAGGAGGAAGAGAGCGAGCTCCCATCCGCTGGTTCACTCCCCAAGTGCCCACAACAGCTGACCGAGTCTGAGCCGAGACCATGGCTGGGAACTGGGAATGCAGTCCAGGTCTCCCCGATGCGTGGCAGGAACCCAGTTACCTGAGCCGCTACAGCTGCCTCTCAGTCTGCCCCAGCAGGAAGCTGGAGGAAACAGGTGTTCTGAGATGGCACCTGGGCATCTTAAGCCACCAGGCCGAACACTTGACCCATCTATGGGTTCTTGCTTTCCCATGGGGAACACCCTAGGTCAGAGAAGCAGTACAGCAGGCGTGAAAACGCCAAGCAACAAGTGCGGACCTTTCTCCATGTTAGAGGCACACAGAACCTATGTGAGATTCCACGGCCAGTCTGGCCCAGAGCCTGGCGTGAGTCAGGGGCACAGAGTCAGCTCCAAACTCCAGCTGCTGGGCCCCGCCCTGTTATTCACAAGCCACATGTGCCAACTGAAATACAAATGAAACTTTAAATATAATTAATTACAAACCCCGGTCCCCTGCTATGCTAGCCACATTTCAGAGGCTCAGTAGCTCCATGTGGCTCTGCGGCTACTGCACCGGACAGCATGACAATCTTGGCTCCAGAGCACGTGCCACTGGCCCCGGCACAGCACCCATAGCCTCTCTCTGGCCCTCCAAGGGTGGCAAGCAGGGCTTGCGGGTCTCCTAAGAGGCCCTGGGCAGAGTTTACGAGAAGAAAGCAGGAAGAAGAGGGGAGAGAAAAAGAACCAGGCAATGCGACTGGAAATGGAAATCACCGCCACTCAGGCCGGTCTGGGCCAGGCTACCCTCTGGCTGCTCTCCAGGTGCTGCCATCGGCACCAGGCAGAGACTCATAAGCTCTGGGGCAACATAGGCCTGGGTTCGAATCCTGCCTTCACCATGAACTAGACCCAGGGCCTTGACCAAGCCACTGGCCTCCCCTGTAATGTGTAGGTAATGGCAACCAGATCCTCGAGGGGCTGTGAAACTGACTGATAACCCGGGAGGCGCACCGCACAGTCCCCAGGGAACAGAGCCCAGGGGACAGAGAAGTGCTGATGGGAAGTGCAGCCCATGCCTTTTCATTCCTCTAATTCCTGCGGCGCCTCCATCCACTGAGGCGCGCACATCTGCTGCGTGGCAAGACCGTGGATCCCACTCGAAGTGCAAGTCCAGTATCAAGGCAGACTATTCTACGCTCACACGACAGCTAAAAGGCCAGGTGGGGTGGGGGCAGATCTAAGTTTAAAATGCTTGGCAGGTGAGCCTACGAAGAACCAAGCTTGGAGCACAGACGCCGATGTGGGCTGTGGTGCAGGAATGACATCCCCACGCAAGTCCTCGCCCAGTGCAGAACGAGAAGTGTCCAGAGCTGGACACTCGCAAAGGTGAGGCTGGGACCAGGACGTCTGCTCGGAGCCCAAAGGGACCCAGTGCCCACCCTCCCAGGAGCTCAGGCAGGAGGGGGGCTGGGCGTGCGGGAATGGCAACCCCAGACAGGCTGCTGTCTTCCTTGCGTTCGGGACCCTGAGCAGCGACCACCACTCAGGGTGGCCTTTGCAAATGGCAGAGCAGGAGCTGGTGGTCCCAATTCCCACAGCCCTCTGCTGTCACGGGGTTGAGACAGCAGTAGTCCTAGCACCCGAGTGCCAGCCCAGTGCCCAAGGACCAGGCCAATGAGGGCATGGCTACCTGGAGGGCACATAACAGCCAGGCAGGACCAGAGATGCTGCTGGGTGTCCAGCAAAGACCCAGAGGGTGGGCCGCAGATGGGGGCAGGGGGCGGTGCACCCTCTGCTGTGCCTCCCGGTCCTCGGGAGAATGAGGCAGACAGACACACCCCTAGGAGAGGGTGAAAATCCCAGGTATCCCCGTATTCAGAGATTTACCTAGTCTGGGGCACCTGTAGTTGCTAAGTTTTCACGGTCCTTGCCCCTCCACTTATCTTGTTTCATAGCAAGATATGGTTCCGAAATGCCGAGTCAAACAAGTGCTACTTCCTGCCTATCTGTGTGCCGGTCCTCCCTCCCAGTTCACGACACCAGGCAGGAGCAGGGCCTGTGCACCTGGCACCACTCTGCTCACCTCCTTGGGATTGTCCCCCGCGAGGCGGAACTTGCGAGGCGTCTTGCTCCGGGCGTATTTGCAGCCGTTGAAGTACATGCTCCAGGAACAACCGAAGGAGAAGGAGGCACCACAGGTGTTGGGGTCTTTGCCTTGGCAAGCGCAGGTCCGGCTACAACAAACACCCCAGGTCAGGCACCAGGCGTAACCATCCCCGAGTTCCAGAGTCGTTGTCCTCCTTCAGGGACGGGCGTGCTGATGCCCGGCCCCCACCAGCCTCCCGGCACTGGGACTCACCCTCCGCTGGCCCCAGTCCCTTCTCGGATTGGCTGACCGAGTAGAAAGCCAGTGCTAAGCAATCTGTCTGCCCCCACCCCAAGCCTGAGGGTCTAACCCAGAGCCTGTTGTCGGGAGAAGCACATGGGTTGAGATGTGGACAGGAGCTTTGCTGTGACCAGCTCCAGCACAGACCACACCAACGGGACTAACATGGCCCTCAGGGGTTGAACAAGCCTGTTGCCTAGAGCTCAGAAGGTCAAACACACACCCAGGTAGAATTCCAACACTTGGGGCAGGCATTGTGGCCCAGAAAGTTGAGCTGCCCACTTGGGAAGCCTGATCCCATGCTGGAGTGCCTGGAATCAGGTGCTGCCCCTGTTTCGGATCCAGCATCCTGCTAACGCAGCAGATGATGGCCCAGGTGTTTAGATTCCTGCCAACCACACAGGAGACCGGGATGCTGTTCCTGGCTCCTGGTTTCAGCTGCTGTAGTCATCTGGGGGAGTGAACCAGCAGATGCAACATACCTCCCTGTCACGCTGCCTTTCAAACAAACAGATCTTAAAAACATTTCAACACTTAATAAAATCTGGAAACAAGTCACACGGAGAATGGATAACCAACGGCACTACACCCAGTGGACTATTAGTCGGGGTTGATGGGAACGGGCCAGGACACACACGTCCATCCACAGGACCCTCAGACTCAGAAGGCCACACGCTGTATGCACCATGCAGGTGACAGCTTGTGAAGCCTGGGGGTGGGAAGGGCTGCTCACAGAAAGCATGGAGCATTCAGGGGAGGATGGAGTTGGCCTCTCGACTGCAGTGGCGGCCTCAGGACCCAAACATCCATCAAAAATCTCCCTCTAGCAATCTCAAAAGGATTAGCTTAGTGCAAATGACCGTACCTTAATTTACAAACGGGAAGAAGCCCCACAGGAACAGGCTTTGTAAATTACAGGGTTTAACAGCAAAGCGGAGCCTCCCCCTAAGCCAGGGCCAGAACCTCGGCAGGGGTTGGGGTCCGCAAGCAAGCATGCCCTCAACCACAGCCCTAACTGCAGGACACACAGCGCCCAGCAGAGGGCGAGGGCTCTCCCAGGGCTGCCTGCAGTCCTCCCAGGCACCTGCCACCCCCAGCGCCCCCCACGTACTCATCGTTGAGGCCGCATCTCCGGCTGGTGGGGTTCCCATACTTCCGGAGGGTGTCGGTGAGCTCCTGGTACAGGGTGTCTCCGAGGCTGCGGGGGATGCCCTCCCAGGCCAGGATGAGGATGACAATCACGGCGTTCTGGCAGTGGTGGCCCGCCCGGTGCCGCACCAGGCAGAGCAGCTTCTCCTCCAGCGTGTGCCTGCGGATCACCTGGGGGTGGGGGGGGAGGCACCTGTAACAGTGGGAGCTGGAGCCCAGGCGCCTCTGCCCAGGCCACACCTCCCTCATGGTGCACAGACCTGCCTCACACCACATGGGCTAACGGACCGTTAAAATTAGGGGATGAAAAGCACAAAAGTTATTTTTTCAAGAGAGTGAAATAAAAAATAGTCACACACAAAGATAACTGATGACCTACACAGACTCAGAGGTTTAAAGCCACATCCTTAAAGTCGTAAGCCAAAAGGAAGTCAGAGATTTTAAGTGCCCTAATGCTCGCCCAGAGAACACACTGCCTACCTGGGTGTTTCTAGTTAAAGGCGCTGTTTGGCGGGTCCTCAAAAAGCTAAATATAGAATTACCATTGAGGCAGCAAGTCCTCGCCTAGGAACACTGACTGCCAAGCGAGTTAGATGGGGACTCAGACGCTTAAAACACCAATGTTCGCCGTGGCGCTGCTGACAGCAGCCCAAAGGCAGGAACAACCCAAGCATCTACCAACTGATGGATACGCAAATTATGGCAGAATACCACTCAGCTTCTGGAAGGAATGAAATTATGACACAAGCTCCAGGACACCTGAACTCTGAGGACAATCTGCCAAGTTAAATAAGACAGATATACAGGGTCAGCACTGTGGCGTAGCAGGTAAAGCTGCTGCCTGTGATGCCAGCATCCCAAATGGGCGCTGGTTCATGTCCTGGCTGCTCCACTTCCTGTCCAGCTCCCTGCTCATGGACTGAGATAAGCAGAAGATGGCCCGAGTACTTGAGCCTCTGCCAACAACGTGAGAGACCTAGATGAAGCTCCTGGTTAACAGTGGGAGCCGCAGCCCAGGTGCCTTTGCCCGGGCCACACCTCCCGGTGGCCCGGGAGTTTTATGTATATTTTATAATAAATTATAGCAAAATCCACTGAACTGTATGCTTTGTATGTGGATAAATTATGTATAATAGGTAGGTTATATCTCAATAAAGCAAACAAAACAACAGAGCCCTGGGTCTGGCCCTGTGCTTTGGCTTGGGATCCAGCCACTCCCTCGTCCCAGGTCTCCCTCCCTAGACAAAAGAGATGTGTCAGGGAGGAGAATCCTGGAACTGGGGACCAGGGTGGCTGAATGTCCCCAACCGGTCCCAAGTAACTGACCAGCTGGGATAGGATGAGACCAGTCAGGGAGGCCTGGAGGCAGGGCTCGGGCAGGGACTGTGAGCAGGGGGCTTAGTTGTCTCACACGTTAGAAAGGGAGCAGGCAGTTGGGCCAGACAAGGAGATCACCCAGAGACCCCAGCATAACACAGGCAAAACCGATCAAGTCCTGTGTGACGGGAAGGGGGAAACAAACAGGAAACGGAGTGGGTTCCTGAGAACAGCGGCCCTGAGCGAAGGACAAGCCTTAAGTGACTGAGCAGGTGCAGATGTTATCTCCCAGAGTTCCCCAGGACACACTGCAGCTGAGGGCCTCTGACCACTGAGAGGCCCATTCCAGCAGACCCCGCCAGGGCAGGGTGATGGTGAGGAGGCACTGGGCCTCACAGTGACACGACCATGGGCATGTCAGGCTGGGAGGTGTGGAGAGGGGAGGCCAGGCATGGAACCGGAGGGAAGTTTAAAGAGTGTAGGGAAAATGGCATTGGGGTCAGCGCTGGGTGTACGGGGTGAAGCCACCACCTGCAATGACAGCATCCCATATGGATGCTGGTTCAAGTCCCAGCTGCTCTACTTTCCAGCCAGCTCCCTGCTAATGCACCTGGGAAAGCAAAGGAGAATGGCCCAAGTGCTTGGGCCCTTGCATTCATGTGGGAGACCCGGATGAAGCTCCTAACTCCAACCATTGTGGCCCTTTGTGGAGTGAATCAGAGGATGGAAGATCTCTCTCCCTCCCTAACTCTCCCTTTCAAATAAAATAAATCATTAAAAAAAAAATCTGTATTGTGAAAATGGCACTAAAAGATGTTAATTTTGATGCAAAGTGAAATGTATGCATTGTCTCCTGTTGCTCCTCCAGCACCTCATCTAAGTGCAGCTACACAACACCTGTCCCTTCGTGACTGGCTGACCTCACTGCAGGTCCTCAGGTTCATTCACGCTGTAGCACACAGCCTGTGTTGGAATTTTCGTCAAACCACCGATTTTTTTTAAATAAAAGAAAAAGTTTTTCCATCCGCTGGTTCATTCTGCAAATGCTCCCATCAGCTGGGGAAGGACCAGGTGCATTAGCAGGAAGTAGATGGGAAGTGAAGCAGCCAGAACTCGAACCGGGAACTTTGTCAAGAGATGAGCATGTCCCTAGTGGCAGCTTAGCTTAAAGCACCACAACACCTTTTTTTTTTTTTTTTTTTTTGGATGGGCAGAGAGACAGAGTGGGATTCCCATCTGCTTGTTCACTTCCCAAATATCTATAATAGCTGAGATCTTGGAATACAGAACTCAACCTGGGTCTCCCATATGAGTGCTAGAGATTCAACTATTTGAGCCATCACCTGCTGCCCCCAAAACATCTCATTAGCAGGAAGCTGGAGTCAAGAGCCAGGGCTGGAACTGAAACCCCACCTCTCCGAGTTCCTGCTTGAGGGTGAGGTAATGGTGCCTCCCCAGGGAGGTGTTAACTGCACCATGAAAGCTGTATTTTGGAAACTGGCAACACACGAACCCAGAATCGAATCAAAGGCTTGCGTTAGAACTTCCTGCGTGATTGCCTGGCTTCCTGTGGTCCAAGCTGGGCATGGCATGGGGATGGACACCCATCTGTGACCACTGAGGAGACAGCGATTCCTGTGTCGAGCACCATGGCCAACCTCTGCTCACCGCCTGTGGGTCAGGTGTTCAGAGTATACGGTGAGACACTCAACCAGACCCAGCCGCGACTGAGCCCACGTCACTCAGCTGTCACCAGGTGTGAGTGCACGGCTCTCTGGGCCCTGTCTTCACAGGGACACGGGTACACACATCAGAGAGGAGCTAACTCCTCAGCACTCCATCCTGCAGGTCCCTCACAGAACCTAAGGACGTCCAAGCCAAAGGCCAGCGAGGTCCCGAGCCTGTCCACGAGCACGGCCGCCACAAAGTCAGACATGTCACCAGCTCCCAGCAGGGAACTCCCTGGGCAGCGCACCTGCCCTCCCAGGACGCCCACCGCCCTGGGGGTTCCCTGTGCACCCATCACCCCATTCCCCCAGCGACCCTCCAGAATCCCAGGTTCTCACCAGCCCAAGCAGCAGCTCTGCACTTCTACCATAGGCCCACGTTGGCATCCCTGCTGTTTGGTTCTGGCTGGCCTCCATGCTGAGCCTCCAGCCAATACCCTGCCCTGCTCTCTCCCTGGTTGTCACCTACTGTATACTGTACATGAAACCTTCAAACGGCAGCTTCCCAGGGGACCCCAGGGAACTGAGGGCACTCAGGTCACTCCCTCCACAAGAATCTGCTGAGCACTCAGGACAGGCCTTGGCTTTGTACCCGCATCCTGGCCAGACAAGTCCAGAACTCAGTTGGCTTCCCTGCTTTTAGCTGGAGGCACAGGATTTTTTTGGGGGGTGGCAGGTCCAGGCTGCAGACATGAACCCCCTGTGGAAAACAAGATCTAGGCTCCACACAGGAGCAGGCAGGTGGGAGACCCAAGGAGGTGTCGTCCACCACAGGCAGCTGGATGCTGCCCCTCGGTGGTGGCCACGGAGCCGTGCTTTGGGCTCTCCACGCAGCTGCCACTGAGAATGATCTTTCCAGGCATTTGTGTGTCACTTCCCTGGCAGGGCAGGGAGAGAGAACACCTCCCCCTGTCTCCAACTTTCTAAGGATGGAACTCTAAATGAGCCCTCCCCCTAAGATAGCAGAGTGTTCAGCAACTGCATAGCTTAGCATGCATAAAGCCCCAGAAGTCCACCACACAGAAGGAAATGCCTAGAAAAGCAACAAACAAGAAGCCCTCAGTGCTGTCCCTTCCGAGTGCATGTGCCACTGTCACAGCTCTGTGACCTTCCAGCCCGTTGCTCCTCCCGGCCCTCGTCAGATGGGGGGGGCACTGTCACACAGGGCCCAGGGACCCCCATGAGCTGCTGGGTCCTCAGACACAGGCTCCCTGTGTGACACGCACCCTGCTGGGGGCACCTGTGGGCACACTCGGTGGACTGGCTCACTGCAGGCCAGCTTCCTCGCTCCTCCCAGTGCAGGCAAGGTCTCCCCAGTCCTTGGCAACACCACCCGAGCCCCGGCCAGAAGTTCACGCTTCACCGCCCATCCCCAGCCTCTGGAAACATGTGTTCGCTTCTTCAGTGCCACCCAGACTTTACAGTGCCAAATTCTCTGGAACTGGAAAAGTCCCTAACACTACCTTTGGACACAGCCTCCTGCCCAAGCCTTTGCAATTCCTCTACAAACCCTGTAGTCAGCAAGAGAAAGGCCAGTAGCCCCTCTGCAGCTAATGTCATTTCTCTGAGGGGCTCGGAGGCAGGGGTAGGACCCCACTTTTCAGCAGCCACGTCAGACCTCCCCATGCAGTGACCACCACTCAAAGGGTAGGGACCCGTGAATGCACCAAACCAAGGCCCAGATTCTCTCGTCATGTAGTTCTGCACAACTGACTGAAGATAACTGCTAAAAGTAGATGTGTGGTGGCTCACGTTCAGACACCTTTTCTCTTCATTTACCGCAAGGATGCAAAGGCACGGAACACGCACCAGATAAAAATGGGCAGGAGCACAGATGGACAGACGCTGACCACGGTCCTCTGACCGCCCTCGCTCCCTCCGCCCAGCCTTTCTGCCTGTGCCCACGGAACCCTTGGCACCAGGAGCGATTCTCTACCCTCTCCCTGGCCCACTCAGTCCAGCCCCGTGGCCACTGCTCCAGGCATGCCCCGCTTCTCAGGGAAGCCCAGCCGGCACGTTGGCCCCTGAACTCCCTGGCACCCTGACACCTGTCTGTCACCCTCTGCTGTTCGAGCCTGCCTGACCATCACGTGTCTCTTCAGCTCAGCTCGAACACGGTGCCTGAGCCTGCCACGCTCCACACGCATGCCCCGGCCAAGCACCTGACACCATGCTGTGCCCACAGCCACCGGAGGTGCTATCTGCAGCTACATTCTGCAGAAACAGGTGCTCCGCCGCTTAGAGCTCTCTCTGGGGACCAGAGGGGCCGAGTCAGAAGAACTCTGGGTTGGCGGATGGGAGTCTGAGTCTCTGACAACTTCAGAAACACGGGCAGGGCTGTTCAACCCCAGCCATTGGCCCAGCCTTAGCCTGCAGGCTGGGCCTCAGCCAGCCAGCCCTCTCTTCTGTGCCTGCCTGCAGGTGGGAGATCGGAGCGCTGGCAGTGCTGGGGCATGTGGAGGGGAAGAGGAGTCAACTGGCCCCCACTGGCACCCAGTGCCAGGTAAAGACAGCACCTCCAGCTCTCCCTCTCCCCATCCCTAATGGCACTGAGCCAACAGGGACCACCTGGGTGATGACGGACACAGCCCAGGACCTAGGGATGGCATTTAAACAAGAGGAGCGCAGCAGCTGAGGCTGGCACAAATGACCCCAACTGAGCACCTGCTCCCACCCGCAAGGACAGGAAATCTGCTCGGTGATACCCATCCAGGGCCGGGAGGACAAGGCACGGCCTTGGCTGCAGGGGCTCAGCACTCACCCACTTTGCAATGGGGCAGCCACGGGAGCTCTTCCCCTCCTTCCCGGTGTAGATGACCTTCTCGATCCTGATGGCTTTCCCCTTCTCTCCGTACCTAGAGAGGGAGACAGAAGCCACCATGAGCACAGCAGAGCCCAAAGGAGAACAGCTCACAGCAGGAGGTACAGCTCCCTGCCTTCAGCTTTGGTATCTAGTTACTGTGGAGGGGAGGGGAGAGAGGGAGGGGAGAGACAGGTTTAAACGTTTATTCTCTGCCTGGAGGCTACAGAGACCCAGTGGCCAGGTCCAGGTTCCCAGGCTCTGCTTCTCCTGCTCCTTCTCCACTCCCATTCATCTGGCCCCACCATGGTCCCAGGACAGGTGCAGTCACACAGAATGCCCAGTTATTACCTCTGAGACTCCAGGAAGGGTCCCGAGCCACAGCTACATGCAGGCATTTATATCCACCCCCGTGACAGTTGAGCCACCCTGAGAGTTAGCTATTTATAAATTCAATGGAAGAAAATAAGTGGGGAAACCCTATTGTTCTCTCTTAACTACCTCAGCTGACATCTGAACACAATGAAGATGAATAGGTGAGGCTGGGGGGAGGAGGGTGCCCCTGCCAAGCACCAACACAGGCTCCCAGGCTCCCCCGGACAGTAAAACATACATACCTGGTTCCTGCAGAGCCCCGGCCCCCGTCCACCCTCACACACACAGGGTTGTCCAGCCACTGCCCTGAGACTACCCAGCCCCCATACAAGGTTCGCAGGTGACCAGTCTGTGGCCCCCAGGGTTGAAATGACTTGTCCAAGGCCACACAACTCTATGGGGGCAATGGTGGTTAAAGGACTGCCTGGGAGGGGCAGGCGAAAGGCACAGCGGCTCAGTCGCTGCCTGGGATGCTCACATTATCCATACTGGAGAGCCTGCTTCGAGTCCCCGCTGCTCTGCTTCCAACCCAGCTTCCTGCTAATGTGCATCCCAGGAGGCAGCAGGTGATGGCTCATACGCTTGGGCTCCCTGCCACCTACAGGGGAGACCCAGCCCTAGACTGAGTTCTGTGCTCCTGGCTTTGGCCTGGCCCCATCCTGGCTGTTGCAGGCTTTGGAGAGTGAGCCAACAGATAAAGATCTCTCCACCTGTCTGTCTGCCTTTCAAATAAAGTGAAAAAAAAAAATTTAAAAAGGATACTAAAATTGGGCCTTGGTATCTAGCTACATACACTTTCTTAGTAATTGTCATTCACCAGACTTTTTTTTTTTTTTAAAAGATTTATTTGAAACAGTTACACAATGAGAGGAGAGGCAGAGGCAGAGAGAGGTTGGTCTTCTATCCGATGGTTCACTCCCTAATTGGCAGTAACGGTCAGAGCTGCGCTGATCTGAAGCCAGGAGCTTCTTCCAGGTCTCCCATGTGGGTGCAGGGGCCCAAGGACCTGGGCCATCTTCTACTGCCTTCCCAGGCCATAGCAGAGAGCTGGACCAGAAGCGGAGCAGGCAGGTCTCAAACCGGCGCCCATACGGGATGCCGGCATTTCAGGTGAGGGCGTTAACCCACTGCCCCACAGCACCGGCCTCAATCACCAGTCTTCTCTAGGCCTCAGTTTTCTCATCCGTAAAACGGAGACACCAATGATTCCTACCTCCTGGCCTTGGTAAAGATCAAATGGTAATTCACAAGGACAGCGGTGTTTAGAGAACTTTAAAGTTCTTGGCATGAAGGAGTAGCTCCATAGTCACTACTTTTAACATGTAAAAGCCATCTCACTGAATCACGATTTTATTAGTTTAAGTTTAGAGTGCACTAACACATCAGTCGACAGCTGCTGCTTTCCACTCCTCATGAGGCTGTTCCGGTCTTGGGGGTCTGTACCACCAGGTGCATCTGAAGCACTAGCAGGTATCTCTGCTTGTTCCCTGCCTTCACTGAAGACGCCCCCACCCCCACCCCCACCCCCTGCCAGCTTTGGAAAGAGGCAGGCCTCCTTACTGACAAGGGTCTTTGTTCAAGATTTTTAATCAAGTTGATTACTTGGATTAAATACAGTTTAACATCTAAGGAGATAGTTAAGTGAACAATTATCCTTTGATCAATTAATATGGCATGCTATTTTAACAGCCTGTCTACATCAAACAATCTTTGTATTTCTGTGGTGAATCAACTTGATCAGGCACAGTACTTTAATATATCACTTAACAGTACATCATGTGATTACAGCTTTAGAATACACACTCTTATCCATTCCACTTCTAGGAATCTACCTCAGAAATAGCTGTACAAGTGCCCCAAGGCTTAGTAACAAAATGTTCACTGCCTCATCAAGAACAGAAAAATTAGAAACAATCTAGATTTTCAGAATTGGACTGGCTGGGCCAGTGCTGTGGCACAGTAGGCTAAGCCTCTGCCTGTGGCGCCAGCATCCATGCATGCCGGTTTGTGTCCCAGTTGCTTCTCTTCCAATCCAACTCTCTGTTCATGGTCTGGGAAAGCAGTGACAGATGGTCCAAATGCTTGGGTCCCTGCACCCAAGTGGGAGATCCAGAAGAAGCTCCTGGCTCCTGGCTTCAGATGGTCCCAGCTCTGGCCATTGTGGCCATTTGGGGAGTGAGCCAGTGGAATGGAAGACCTCTCTGTCTCTCCCTCTCTCTGTAACTCTACCTCTCAAATAAAAGTAAATAAATCTTTTTTTAAAAAGATTTATTTATTTGAAAGTCAGAGTTACACAGAGAAAGAAGGAGAAGTGGGGTGGGGGGGGGGGGAGAGAGGGAGAGAGAGTCTTCCATCCACTGGTTTACTCCCTAATTGGCCGCAATGGCTAGAGCTGTGCCAATCCAAAGCCAGGAGCCAGGAGCTTTTTCCAGGTCCCCCATTCGGATGCAGAGGTCCAAGAACTTGGGCCATCATCTATACTTTCCCAGGCTACAGCACAGAGCTGGATCAGAAGAGGAGCTGCTGGGAATCAAACCAGCACCCAGTATGGGCTGCTGGCACTGCAGGCAGTGGCTTTACCTGCTATGCCACAAATCCGGCCCCAGTAAATAAATCTTAAAATAAAATAGAAGAATTGGACTGGCAAAAAAAAAAAAAAAAAATCAATGTCCACACAATGGAAATGCTTAGTGCCATGTGACCTGGCCTAGGGAGAGATTAAGTGGAAGGAACCCAAGCCACACACTGCAGCTATGACGGCTCCTGCTCAGTCCAAATCATGTACACTCACACCTGTCTCTTGTCAGTGCTTAGACTGAAAGGTAATTGGCCAGAGAGCTATATTTACTCTGAGACTTTAGAAACAACAACAACAAAAAACTTTTATTTCATTTTTGTAATTGAAGAATGGTTTTTTTTTTTTTTTAAGAAAAATAGGCAGATTCCTCCAAGTTCCATGTTCCATTAAGATCTTATCAGAAATACTTTCATCCTTTTGCTAACTATAACCCTAAAATTCTCAGGCTTTGGCACAGCAGTCATGCTGCCATTGGAACACCCGCATCCCATGTTGTGCCTGGGTGTGGGTCCTGGTTCCACTCCCAATTCCAGCTTCCAGCTAATGAGCACCGTGGGGGGCGAGAGGCAAAGGCTCAAATAGTTTGTCCCTGCTACCCACTTGCAAGAGGCCCAGACTGGGTTTCTGGCTGTCCAGCCCCAGGTGTTGTAGGCACTTGGGCAGTGAACCGGTACATGGGAGATTTCTCTCTCCTCACCTCCTCATTCCTTTCCCTCTCTTTGCCTCGCAAAGAAAGAATCCTTAAAGCAAAGCCACAACACTCTAAAGCTCTGTCAGTCTGTTACAGGAGGAATCTGCAGCCAGGATTTAGCATTTATTCAGCGTGGCCTGGGTCCCACAGTGCTGCTTTTCATTGGTTCCTGGACAACTTCAGCTCAGCCGGCATTTATCAGGAAGCCACCCACAGCGCAGGCTCCGGCCCTCGGTGTGTCCTGGGGATCCCTGCAGGGAAGCAGAGCCTGGGGCAACCGCACTGCGCTCGCTTGCACTCCCGCAGGAGGGTGAGCTGAGGACACGGACAGCGGCTCTGAGTAGGGCCTCCCCAGCCCTCGACGAGGAACACATCCTGCGGCGAATGCATGTTGGAGCCAAGCATTGTCTGATCAGCTGGGTTTTCATTGCTTTTTAAAGAACTCGTGTTTCAAGATAACCAGATATCTCTAGCTCTTTCTTGCTAAACGTCTTTCTTTCATGAAGATGCCCTTCTAGGACTCAGACGCACCCATCTGCAACCTTCCTCCCAACAATACCTGATGCACTCAGCCAAGGATGGTCCCAGGACCAGCAGCAGCAGCACCTGGGACTTGGCAGGAATGGAACCAAGACTCTTGGGGCCCATCGCAGACCAAGCTTCTGCCTGGCCAGAGCTCAGGTGAGGCCTAGTGGTTTGTGCTGCCCCAAGCCCCCAGCAGATCTGGACACCTCTCAGACAACCACACCTCTGCAGCTGTGCCTCCCAGGGCTGGCTCCACCACGCGGTGACAAGACCAGACCCCGCCGGAGCTCAGAGGACCTGAGCACAGAACCAGCACTGAACAAAGCTCTAGGCTGCCAAGGACACCCTTCCGAGGGGGACAAAGCTGCGTGCCGTGCACCAGTCAGGTGTGAGTTTGACGCCCGACTCGTTACCTATAACAAGGACCCGGACACCCAGGATGTATGAAGGCCAGAAGTACACTGGCATGCTTTAGGATTTGCTTTCGTCTTCCTCTTCTCCAAAACTCTACCAGACAACCTAAAAGCAGCACCTTGGTTTCAGTCTATCTCCCCTCCCTGTCTCTCTGACCCCTGCCAGTAGGGTGCTCCTGCCCACAAACAGGGGAGGGAGAGGCCCAGGGGAAGAGCCAGGACCTTTCCCAGCCAGAGGATTCCATCGCTGTCCGTTCTTCTTCTTGTTTTGGAAAGGATCTTAAAAAGATGTCCATAAGGTAAAAGTAACAGGTGATGAAAACAGGGGTGTGTGGGGGAATACGTTGGTACCAAAATCAGCAGGGATTTGTGTTTTGAGAAACAAGTTTGGAACATCCCGTCAATGAGAAACCAAAAAGCCACGAGAGACTTCCTACCTAGAGCGATGTCAAAGGGACTCAGGAGTGAACCTGCACAGGCACCCGCTGGCCAAAGGTGAGAAATCACCTCCCTCCTAATGGTGGTACACAAATCTGGCTCTGAGCTCACCAGAGCCAACAGAAAGACGGAAATGCAATCTGTTACATGATTTACAAGGTCCTTGAGATAAAAATAAACCAGTTGCTGAGGAAAAACACAAGTATTCCTAGTCTTGAGGAATTCCTCCCTTGGATCAATTTCTCAAAAATTTACAGTTGGCTGTTATTTTTAAAGCAGTGAGGGAGAAAAGACAAATCTCAAGTTCATCACTAGCTCTTAATCCTTATTTCAAAACACCTCCTTCTAGAACTAAAAGTAATTTACAGGGCTGCCCGGAAGTCTCATAAAATTGTTACCAAACAAAGCAAAACCCAAAACAACCTATCACTGATCAGACCTGCACACACGACTCTCCTACCAACAGCAAGGTAGAGATCATTCACAAAATTACTGGCAATGTGGCGTTTGGTGCAGCAGTCAAGATGTCCATGTGCCTGGGTTTGAGTCCCTGTTCCTCTTCTGACCCCAGCTTCCTGCTGATTCAGACCCCGGGAGACAGCATTGATGGTTCAAGTAATTGGGTTCTTGCCACCCACACGGGAGACCTGGATTGGGCTCCTGGCTCAAAGCTTCAGCCTGGCTTAGCCTTGGCCTTGATGGGCATCTGGGGAGTGAACCAGCAAATGGGAGCTAGCTCACTTGCTCTTTCCCTCTGTCTCTAAAACACTGGGGCGGGGGGAAACCACTGGCAAAATGCTGCCAGGTTCAAGCTGGAAACATACATGTGGGTGCAAGCAGGCAAGCATGTGCAATCACACAGAGCGGCAAATCTGTTTTGTTCTCATGGATTCAGAGATGCCCTTTAAATCAGGCTTGACTCTAAAGATGGGGTCTTTGATCAAATGCTTTTCTGATGGGCTACTTTGATCATAAGTGTTTCCATCTAGTCTAGGAAATCAAGGGTGATTGCCACAGATCATAGTTCTCCACCCAACTCACATTTCATCCATTCACTCAGTCAAAAGCATGTTCCTTACTGTCTATTTGAAAGGCTAAGTTACAGAGAGAGGAGAGGCAGAAAGTGAGCGAGGGAGAGTGCGAAAGTGAGAATGAGAGTGAGAAAGAGAGAGAGACCGACTGCATCTACTGGTTTACTCCATAAATGACTGCAATAGCCAGGGCTGGGTCAGGCCCAAGCCAGGAGCTTCATCTGGGTCTCCCATGTGGGTGCAGGAGTCCAAGCAATTGGGCCATCTTCTGCTGTTTTTCTAGGCACATAAGCAGGAAGCTGGGTTGGAAGTGGTGCAGCCAGGACTCGAACTGGTGCCCATATGGGATGCCGGCGCTGTAGGCAGCAGCTTAACCCACTGTGCCATAGTGTTGGCCTCATCCCTATTATATTAGCTGGGCTAGTCTGGTTCTGCTAGTCAGAATCTGGTTCTCAAATCTGTGGAAACTCTAAGCTACTCAACCTTCCTCACAATTCTATGTCTACGTAAGAGCAAATACATGCTTGGGTCTACATTGCTTCTGCTTGCCTTTATTATAAAATGCTAATGCATGTTATACAAAATCCAATCACTGAATAAGGATATGAAGTAGAAAAAGCGTCCCTGTTCCACAGTACTTAGGACAAGCACTCTGTGCCCTCTCTACACTGGTTTGGTTTATCCTCACAACACTCTTACAGTGTTTATTGTCATCTCCGTTTTGCAAATAAGGAAACAGAGTACAGCAGCTTCCACATGGACAACAGGAAGTAGCAGGGTCAGGACTAGACCCTCACCTAGCTCCAGCACCCACGCTCTCAGCCACCGAGCTGAAATAACTTTCCACAGATTGGAACCCAGAGCACTGGCCACGTGCTACAGATATGTGCACAGATTTTAAAGTCTCTATAAGAGCTGTTTTAAAAATACCGACAACACACACATACCTAAAAACTGTTAAATTTAAAAATCCACAGAATACAACTTAGTTCTACTAAAATGATGTTAAAAACAATGCACAATCCATTGTAGCAGTAAAGCTCCCCTAGAATTCAAATATATTTTTTAAAGATTTATTTGAAAGTCAGTTACAGAGAGATAGAGATAGAAATAAATGGGGGGAGAGGGAGAGTGGGAGAGAAGGATATCTTCCATCTGCTGGGTCACTCCCTAGGTGGCTGTAATGGCCAGGGCTGGGCCTTGCCAAAGCCAGGAGCTGCTCCTGGGGTTTCCACATATGTGGCAGGGCCCAAACACTTAGGCCATCTTCCACTGACTTTCCCAGGCCATTAGCAGAGAGCTGGATCTGCAGTGGAGCAGCTGGGACTTGAACCAGCGCCCATATGGGATGCCAGCGTGGCAGGCAGTGGCTTCACCTGCTACACCACAGCACCAGCTCCTAGAGTCCGTTCTTTAAATACTTTACCTCTAATAAGAAGAACCAGAACTTCTTGGATAACTGTACAAGAGCCCAGAACATGCTGTCATATGAGAAACCAAGAAAGCCGTTAAGGACTCCTAGGATCATGTCGAAAGGATTCACGTGACGTACTGAACAGGCTCTCACTAGCCAAAGGTTTGTAATATGTTCTTGGGATTACAGAGCACTACTTCTGAGGTAGTTTAAAACAACAACAACAACAACAACAACAACAAAAACTGACAAAGCCAAACTCTGATGCCAATCAGCCTTTTAGACCCAGCCACCAATTTCTAGGACACACAGAGGGCCGAGGAGCTCATCAGACAATACCATGGAAAAGCACAACTCAGACCGCTGGAAATCAGCTCCACAGTACACAGAACCAGACAACCACGGCTCTTCAGCAGAAGAGGAGGCTGGAGCCACCGATTCAAGTTAGAAGTGAAAATCCTACATTCTACCTTCCAGTCTGGACCAGGGCTTGCTCTGTGCACACCTCCCAGTACAAGGCAATGAAGATGAAGGGCACTTAAGATTCGTCTCCAACTAACAACTGGCCCATTTCTCCCCCAACATCCATGCATCACTCACCGTTCTTCCATGAGTTCCCGGATAGAGGCTACTGTGGGGCCAGATCCCAGGTGAGTATAATACGGACCTTCATCTTTCTCCACTATTTGTTCTGCAGAAACACAAAGACTAAGTGTTATTTGGAGATATCAATTAGTCAGCATTAATTCATAAAGACAAACTACCAGTTGGAAAATTAACAGGCATGTCACAAAACAAGAAGCCCAATGGGAAAATCTGTTCAATTCCATTAAAATCACAATGAATCTCTCTCTCTCTCTCTCTCTCTCTCTCTCTCTCTCTCTCTCACACACACACACACACACACACACACACACACACACACTCCCAAGCTGGCAAAAACTTAATCTGATAAAACCAAGTGTCAAGACTAACCACTTTGGAATTCAGCTAATCATTATCTAGTAAAGCTAAAGAGTAAGATGGTATATGGTCCAGCAACTCCATGTCTAGAGATGTACTCCAGAGCAGCGTTTAGCAAGCTACTCCATTCCCAGGTAAATATTCCAATGACCTAAAAACAGGGACCCAAACAAGCCAATGCTCACAGCCGCAGCATTCACATCCCTCAAAAGGTGAAAAATTCCCAAGTGTCCATCAACAGAAGAATGAGTAAATAACATGATACACCCATCCATGGAACATTACTCAACCATAATCAGCACAGGGAATCTGGAGAACACACTAAGTGAAATTAGCCAGACACAAAAGGACAAATACTAAATGCTTACACTTAGTGAAGTATCTACCAGAGGCAAATTCAGAGAGAGAGAGAGAAAGCAGACTAGAGGTTTTCAAGGACTGGGAGGAGTGGAGAATGGGGAGTTACTGGTTAAAGAGTACAGAATTTCTGTTTAGGGTGATAAGGAAGTTTTGGAAATAACTTGCTGTACCACAATACTGAGTGTAAGGACACTGAACTGTGTTCTCACACATGATTAAGATGGCAAATGTTGCTGTATCTATTCTATCACAATTTAAAAAATGAAAAACAAACATGGATGGTTCCTGAAAGCATGTTATGTCACTGAAGCCAGGTACACAGAGGTCACAGATGGCATGGTTCCATTCATGTGAACTGTCCCACAGAAACGGAGAGGAGTGGGGACTAACTTCTCAGTGCAGGGGTTTGTCTTGGAGTGATGCAATGTTTTGGAACTATCACAAAAATTGAGAGAAAGAGAAAGAAGCATCGTTATATTCTTTTTTTCCCCAACAGACAGTGAGAGAGAGAGACAGAGAGAAAGGTAGGTCTACCTTCCATTGGTTCATCACTCAAATGGCCGCTACGGCCGGAGCTACACCAATCTGAAGCCAGGAGCCAGGTGCTTCTTCCTGGTCTCCCTTGCAGGTGCAGGGGCCCAAGCACTTGGGCCATCCTCCACTGCCTTCCCAGGCCACAGCAGAGAGCTGGACTGGAAGAGGAGCAGCTAGGACCAGAACCCAGCACCCATATGGGATGCCGGCACTGGAGGCGGAAGATTAACCAAGTGAGCCATGGTGTCAGCCCCAGCATCGTTATATTCTTAGAATTACATCTACAAACTATATTAAATCTGTTCTCTTTATATTAATTTTAAAAATATAAATAAAAAGAAATGTCTTAGAACTAGACCTAGCCGGCGCCGCGGCTCAATAGGCTGATCCTCCGCCTTACGGCGCTGGCACACCAGGTTCTAGTCCCGGTCGGGGCGCCGGATTCTGTCCCGGTTGCCCCTCTTCCAGGCCAGCTCTCTGCTGTGGCCAGGGAGTGCAGTGGAGGATGGTCCAAGTGATTGGGCCCTGTACCCCATGGGAGACCAGGAGAAGCACCTGGCTCCTGCCATCGGATCAGCGCGGTGTGCCGGCCTCAGCGGCCATTGGAGGGTGAACCAATGGCAAAGGAAGACCTTTTTCTCTGTCTCTCTCTCTCACTGTCCACTCTGCCTGTCAAAAAAAAAAAAAAAAAAAAAAAAGAAAAACAACTAGACCTAGATGGTGTTTGCATAACATGGGTCACTGAACTGTTCACTTTAAAGTGGGTGGTTTTATGGGAGCCGGTGTTGTGGCATAGCAGGTTAAGCTGCCACCTTTGACCCTGGTGTCCATATGAGAGGCTGGCTCAATTCCTGGCTGCTCCACTTCCTGTATGGCTTCCTGCTAACGCACTGGGAAAGCAGAAGATGGCCCACGTACCTGGGTCCCTGCACATGTCTCCCACATGGGAGACTTGGATGAAGCTCCCAGCTCCTGACTTCAGCCTGGCCCAGCCCTGGCCGTTATAGTTATTTGGGGAGTACACCAGCAGATGGAAGATAATCTCTCTCTCACCATCTCTACTTCTTCTTACTCTTTCAAATAAATAAATCATTTAAAAAATTATGTTTCATGTTAAAGTCACTTAAAAACGAGCAAAGTATTGATTCATGTAACAACATAGATGATTTTTAAATGAATTTTTCTAAGCAAAAGAAACTAGATTCAAGTGGCTACATAATAGCAACTCTGGAAAAACAAAAAGACCTAAAGACACAGTAGTACACATACTGTTCTGCAGTTGGTAAATTTGTTTCTTGTCTAAGGAGACATGATGACTAAATGCAACATAGTCACACATCAGACAAGGACCTTAACAGAAAAAAAAGAGGCCAGTGCTGTGGCTCACTAGGCTAATCCTCCACCTGTGGTGCCGGCACACCAGGTTCTAGTCCCGGTTGCTCCTCTTCCAGTCCAGCTCTCTGCTGTGGCCTGGGAGGGCAGTGGAGGATGTTCCAGGTCCTTGGGCCCTGCACCCACATGGGAGACCAGGAGGAAGCACCTGGCTCCTGGCTTCGGATCGGTGCAGCACCGGCCGTGGCGGCCATTTTGGGGGGTGAACCAATGGAAGGAAGACCTTTCTCTCACTAACTCTGCCCATCAAAAAAAAAAAAAAAAAGGAAATACAAAAAGTCTGTGGTTAGTAGTATTGTATCAACATGAATTTCTTCATTTTAAGTGTATGATAATAATGTAGGAATCACATTAAAGAAAAGTGTGTAAGGGGCACACAGGAATTCTCTAAACCTACAAACAAAATTATATCAAAACAAAAAAGCTTTAAAAAAATAAACACAGGGGCAAGTGTTTGGTGCAGTGGTTAAGACTCCTATATCTCATGCTGGCCTGGGTTCTATTCCTGGCCCTGCTTCCAATTCCAGCTTCTTGCTAATGCACACCTTGGGAGGCAGCAGGTGTGGCCCAAGTAGTTGGGGTCCTGACACCCACATGGGAGACCTGGATTGACTTCTAGGCTCCTTGCTTCAGCCTGGCCTAGCCCTGGCTACTGTAGGCATTTGGGGAGTGAACCAGAAGATGAAAGCTCTCACTCTCGTATCTCACTACCTTTCTAATAAACTTAAATTTTAAAATAAATACAAACAACAAAAACAGGCAGTGGGCCATAATTTGCTAATCCTGATCTAGAGAAATCTCAGTCACACACATCAAGACACACATACAGCATTGTTGGCTATGTCCAAACTGCAAACCGCCTGCTATGCTCTGAATCTGTGTTTCCCCTCTACACACCCCCAGTTCACACCCTGAAGGCATGCTATTTGGAGGTGGAGCCCTTATGAGAAGGGACACCAGAGGGCTACAGTCCTCCTGCCTTTTCCCCTTCTCCACACTAAATGTTTTGGGCACAGAAGCACAAAGTGAGCAGGCAGCTGTCTACCAGTCAGGGAGTGGGCCCTCTCCAGACCAGATCTGCTGGGGTTTTGATCTTGAAATTTCCATCCTCCAGAACTGTGCAAAATAAATGTCCCCTGTTTAAACTACCAACACTCTGATATTTTTGTTACAGAAGTCCAACTGACTAGACACAACCCAGAACCCAGTAGCAGTGGAACGGATAAGTGAAATGCACTGGTCCCAGAGTGGACTGACTGCTACACCACAGTAAGTGAAAGCAGCACCAGACAGAACAAATCCAGTAAGATTCTACTTAATACTAAAACTAAGCCATACAGTTGGGAGATCCATGCACAGGTAGGTACAATCATGAGGTTGAAATATGAAATGGTAGATATTCAACAATTTTCCACCTTGAAGAAATGGCAATCTCATATGGTTCAATCTTAAAAAAAAAAAAAAAATCATTGTCACAAAATCAAGAGTGGCTACCTCTTCAGGCGGGGAGATGACCACGACTAGGGAAGGTACACAGGGACTCCATGGGGCTGGAAATGGCCTATTTTTGGAATGAGGCGGTGGTTACACTAGTGTTCATTTTATAAACTGTCACTATACAGAGTCTGTTTTGTGTACTATGCATAGAATCAAAAATTTTAGAATGTAAGAACAGTCATTTCACACCTTTTATTTTATGCAGAACATCATGCTCAGCTTGACGGGAGAGGGAAGCCAGGGCGAGGCCAGACTGTGACCTTTAGAAAACGGCATGATTTAGCTGAGAAGACAAGACTTACACACAGGAAGACACCTAATGGCTCTTCTCTTCAGTGGGTAAAGAGTAGCTTTTCAATGCATGGTTTGGTGATGACTGGAAATAGAGTTTGATACCCTACCCCCAAAATATATTCCAAATGTACGAAAGATTTAAATGTCAAAAAAATTAGATGGGCGCAGGCATTTGGCCTAGTGGTGACAACACATACATCACCTACCAGAGTGCCTGGGTTCAATACCCACCTCCGGCTCCCAGCAATGCAGAGATGATGACTCAAAGTAACAGGACACCTGCCACCCACACAGGGGATCCTGGCTCCCAGCTTTGGTCCCACTCGGGCACCATTGCCGACATCTGGAAAGCAAACCTGAGGATGGGAGTGTGGTTGTTCTCTCTTGCCTCTCAAACTTTAAAAATTAAACCATACAAGTGTTGGGAAGAAATAAATGGAAATATATATATATATATTTCTTTTTTAAAAGATTTATCTATTTACTTGAAAGAGTTAGAGAGAAGGAGAGGCAGAGAAAGAGAGATCTTCCATCCGATGGTTCACTCTCGATTGGCCACAACAACTGGAGCTGTGCCTATCCAAAGCCAGGAGCCTTCTCTGGATCTCCCACATGGGTGCAGGGGCCCAAGGACTTGGGCCATCTTCCACTGCTTTCCCAGGCCACAGCAGAGTTGGAAGTGGAGCAGCCAGGATTCTCACTGGCGGCCATATGGGATGCTAGCACTGCAGGCGGCAGCTTTACCTGCTACACCACAGTGCCAGCCTCAGTTTGTATATATTTTTAAATTTTTTATTTATTTGAAATGCAGAGAAACAGAAACAAAGTTCTCCTATTTTTGAGAAAGCTCTTCCAGGGCAGGCGCCGGGTGCAGCAGTTAATACACCACTTGGGATGCTCACATCCTGTCTTGGAGTCCTGAGTTCAAGTCCTAACTCCACTTGATTCCAGCTTTCTGTTGATGTGCACCTTGGGAGCCAACTGGTGATGGCTCAAGTTCTTGGGTCCTTGCTACCTACATGGGAGACCCAGATTGAGTTCCTAGCTCCTGGCATCACCTTGGTCCAGCCCTGGCTATTGCAGTGGGCATTATGGGCATGAACCAGTGGATGAGATCTCTGTGTCTAATAAAATAAAAATAAAAATCAGAGTAGGGAAGAACTTCTCTAAGTATGACATGAAATTCAGAAGCTATCAAAAACAACCTGATACATTTAGTTTTAAAACACAGCAAAACTTCACAGTAATCATTAGTAAAAATTAAGCTGAAAGAAAAACATCACACTGAAGAGAAATACCAAAGGACTGATTTCTTTCCACACCAAGAACTACAATTAAATAAGGTCAGCAACACAAGAGGAAAAAGAATGGTTCTTAGAGAAACACAAATGACTCAAACATAAGTACTTCTAAAAGTTCACTTAAAGTGTACCTTTTTAATTCCATTTTCCATTAACCTTTTGCAGTACTCTCATAAGCAAAACTACATTTTTCTCTTTTCAGATGAATCAAAATAAAAAATGTAGTAACTTACTGCATTGGTGGGGACACAGGAAAATAGGCAGCATGGGAAGCAATTTGGAAACTTCAAGTATATAATTCCAAACAGAAATTTCAAAGGACTTCAAAGTTTTCAGGGCTAGTTTCTAGGAATTTTGCCTGCATATGTATTAAATGATACATCCACAGGAATCCTAAATGTAAATGTCTGTTGTTACAGACTGGTTAAATACATCATGGCACATTTATACTATGGAATATTAAGCACTGTCAAAAGGAATTACGCAGTTCCAGATTTACTGACAGAAAATGACTTCTAAGGTATTGAGGTGAGGGGGATGCACCTCATTTTGCTATAGCATATACAAGAGCATTTCAACAAGTTCATGGAAAACAAGTATTAAGAAAAAACTGGAGCTGGCATTGTGGCGTAATGGGTTAAGCCACTGCCTATTATGTTGGCATCCCATATGGGTGCCGGTTCATGTCCCACCTGCTCCACTTCTGACCCAGCTCCCTGCTAATGGCCTAGGAAAGCAGCAAATAGGCCCCTGCCACCCACATGGGAGATGGGATGAAGCTCCTGGCTTTAGCCTGGCCCAGCCCCAGCCATTACAGCTGGAGCCAGCTGACGGAAGATCCCTCTCACTCAGTAATTCTGTCACAAGGAACTACACATGGATTTCAGTTTTTTTTTGTTTTTGCACAATCTTTTTGAGGTACCCTTGCTTTATATGCTACAGCTGGTGCACACACACGAGCATAAAGGTATATAAAAGTGTCATTTTACCAACACTAAGAACAGGAGAGTAAGAGCAAGCTGAAACCAAGTTTGGCTGCATTCCTGGTTTGAAGAAAAAATTAGCAAAGGAACGCGCAGCCTAGCAGATGAACTGCCCAAAGCTGCCCACTACCTGCATCTTCTGCTGCTGGAGGCTGGAGGCCCCTCCCCACTGTCCTGGGCTACCATCACAGGCTCCTCCTACCTGGCCTCAAGTCATCTTAATACCACCAGTTATGCTCCCCAGAAATCTGCTCATGCTACTTCCCATGGCTGAGTCCACATTAGACAGAAACAGACCCCACATTGCAGGGCACCATCTGCAAGGCCTCTGGAAAGACTCGTCCCTTAAGGCCAAGCTACCGGACCTTCTCAGACTGACTCGCTCTCTGGACTCCCCAAGCCCCATGTATCCTGCAGCACTACCAGCGATGGAATCACAAGACGTTACCCTAACTACTGAGGCACATTAGACCAAACACGGATCTCGTGGATGAGACCCGGGCCAACCTTGCTAATCCTCGTGGAAAACACACAAAGGGTTGAGTGGAGAACCTGGCATGCAACATGAACTCAACAGGGAGCTACTGTCCAGGTTCTGCCAAATTGCAAGACTGTGGGCAAGTTACGTAACCCTGATGGGCCTTAAGGCAGAGGACACTGTTCACACATCTCAGAACCCTGAGGATTCAAGGAGATGGCAGGGCTTAACACTTTTCATCAACGAGTGAGTATTTTCAATGAAATAGTTAAAAACTACTTGCTCTAAATATACACGATTTGAACCTGAAAACAGGGAGGATTAGAGAAGGATGTTGATGCTGGAAGCAGTGGTCGGAAAGCTCTTTATAGGCACTAGGAGACCACATGGTATACAGAAAATAGAACATAAGGACATGCCAGGATTTCTGGGCTCAGCTCCAGTTTCTATTGTCTGGAGAAAATTCAAAAAGAACGGGTCGACTGCAGGGTCTTACACTGGAACTGGAATATAATGTAGCTTCTGGTGACTACCTTCTGCCCCGAATCAGAAAAACGCAACACACATGGCTGAGGGCAGGGGAAGATCTTTCAAGGAGAAGATGCAAACTAAATCTTGGCAGCTCCATCCCCAGTAGTGGGAAAGAAGATACAAAAACCCAACACCAAGCCAGCCTGGAAACGGGCTGGTTGGGTTTCTCACCGGAAGGTCACCGAACAGCAAGGGCAGACCCAACCCGGACACAACCAGGGCACCCACCACAGTTAGCAAGGCAGCCTGCAAGTGCTCTCATCACATCCCTTTCCCTGAGAACAGTTTTGCAAAGGGCAGAAGCTACTCTATGGGAAGAAATGGGATTCCCAACAAAGCATGCTTAGTTAGAAAGCTAGTATACATCCACAAACTTAATTACCCTCACATGTTTACACATATGTGGGAAAATGCATACCATTATACATACATCTTCTGCATGTCAACTATCAATCTATTGTTCCATAAATGTCTCCTTTTCATGTAGTTTTTCTGTATATTTAACCCTATAAAAGGTACTTAAATGTTCCTGAGTTATAAACTAAGTGTAAAAGAAAGTATAAAAATCAAAGTTCATGGAGTAGGTATTTGGCCTTAGCAGTTAAGATGCCTATATGCCTTATCAGAGTGCCTAGGTTCAAGTCCCAGCTCCGGTTCCTGCTAAATGCAAACCCTAGGAGGCAGTGCTGATGTGGGAGACCTGGATTGAGTTCACCCTGCTGGGCATTTGGGGACTGAATCAGTGATGAGCGCCTTTTCCCTTTCCCATAATTTTTAAGAAATCAATGACATTAAGTGATAAGCCTGTGTTGTTAAATTTAATTGTAAATACCACTATGAACTTGTGGTCTGGTCACCAAGAGACTATAAAAGCAGTCAAACTGTAGCTGTAAGCACCCCTAGCTCTCTTTTTGATTCTAAATGCTTTTATCTACTGGAAGGAAGCAGGTGTCCTTGGAGAAATGGTTAATTCAAGATCTAAGGCAGGAGAAGTACAATGTGTGCCCTGGACCTTTTGTACAAAAAGCAAGGAATGCTTGGGGTTGGGATATATCCCAAGAGCACAGGCACTGACTTTAAGGGGATTCCCATTGGCCACATCTGGGATAATCTAGGCAACAGTAATGTAACTGAGACACAGTAACTATAGAAACATTCATGGGTCCCTAAGAATGCTAAGACAAAGACCCTCTTTTCCTCACCACTGGAGGTCAATGTTCAGTCACTTGCTGTAATGTGCCCAGTTTTACTAGGTACTGTTCAAGGCTAAGACCCAGGCCCTTAAACCAGGGAATGCTTTCTATATCATTGAAGTTTTTCATCTTTCTGAAAGAGCTTCCAGACTTGTTCAGACAGATCTGCCTTATATATCGTTACACACACATAAAAAAATAGAAGTCAAACAGGTTGCTGCTTTACAAGATTCTGAATGCCATCACTCACCAATCACAAACTTGCTTTGCTCACATCATGTTTATGTACTGGAGCCTAGTTTCCATACTTTTTTGCATATACAATAACTTTTTCTTTCAGTGCTGAATCATACTCTTTTTAAAGACACCTTAAACAGCATTTGAACCTAACATAATTAAAATATTCCGAACTCAAAGAAATGACACTAGGAAAGCTATGACTGAATTCACATAGCCACAGTTGTCACACTGGCTGCCTGGCCAAGAAACAGTCTAAGACGTGCCCTGACCTGAGAGGTGCTAAGGACATTTAACCAAACACACTCACAAATGTCTTCCAACCAGTGAGCCAGATATTAAAGCAACCCACATTCTGATAACTAGTGATTAAAGGGAAGTTATGCATGGCCCTGGCGTTCTGTGAGAGGGTAGTCAAAAGACGAAGAAGAGCAGCTACTTTGGGTAAGAACACTCAACACGAGATGTGCCCTCTGACGTGTATGACACGGCGCCATGAGCTGCAGGCCTTGCACGGTACAGCAGACCCCTGGAACTCACCTTGGGTAACTCTAACTCTAAACCCACTGAGCAGCAACTCTCATTTCCTCATCCCCTCACCTCCTTGTAACCATGATCTTACTTGCTACTGCCACAAGTTGGACTATTTTAGATACTTCAAGTAATGGAATCATGCATTATGCTAAGCACGTCTTCCAGGTATCCATATTTAGAAAAATGACAGATGTTAAAGATACACGGTAGAACCAGAAAATCATTATTTTGCAATCCTAAATGAAAAATTTACTATGGATCATCAATAGATGCAAAACCACGAGCTCTAGGATGGGTGGGGAACTGAACAATCACAAGGCAGCAAAGTATGGCCCACAGATTACTGGTCAGAAGCAAAGGGGGAAAAATGCCTTTACAGTGCTGAGACCCGGCTCTCGCCACCCTAACCTAGTGATCCACCGGGCATCACTAACAGTGGGACAATCAGATATCTGAATATGATGTAGTATGGATGTAACGGCATCCACTGTTTTTTTTTTTTTTTTTTTTTGGTAAAGTTCTGTGCTCAGGACCAGTGCTGTGTCATAGTCGGCTAAGCCTCCATCTGCAGCACCGGCACCCCATATGGGCGCCAGTTTGAGTCCCAGCTGCTCCTCTTCTGATCCAGCTCTCTGCTATGACCTGGGAAAGCAGCAGCAGATGGCCCAAATCCTTGGACCCTTGCACCCGCATGGGAGACCTGGAAGAAGCTTCTGGCTCCTAGCTTTAGATGGCTCATTTGTGGCCATTTGGGGAGTGAACCAGCAGATAGAAGACCTCTTTGTCTCTTCTTCTGTCTGTAATTCTACCTCTCAAATAAAATCTTTTCTAACAAGTTTTATCTGCTCAAGCGTTGAACAATTTTTTTAAAAAGATGGAACTTAGGCCGGCGCTGTGGCTTAACAGGCTAATCCTCCGCCTTGCGGCGCCGGCACACCGGGTTCTAGTCCCGGTTGGGGCGCTGGATTCTATCCCGGTTGCCCCTCTTCCAGGCCAGCTCTCTGCTATGGCCCGGGAAGGCAGTGGAGGATGGCCCAAGTGCTTGGGCCCTGCACCCGCATGGGAAGACCAGGAGAAGCACCTGGCTCCTGGCTTCAGATCGGCACGAAACGCCGGCAGTAGCGGCCATTGGAGGGTGAACCAACGGCAAAAAGGAAGACCTTTCTCTGTTTCTCTCTCTCACTGTCCACTCTGCCTGCCCAAAAAAAAAAGATGGAACTTAAAAGTTTTTTTTTTTTTTAAATTAGATTTATTTATTTGAAAGTCAGAGTTACACAGAGAGAGAAGAGGCAGAGAGAGAGAGAGAGGTCTTCCGTCCGATGGTTCACTCCCCAATTGGCTGCCACGGCCAGAACTGCACCAATCCACAGCCAGGAGCTTCCTCTGGGTCTCCCACATGGGTGCAGGGGCCCAAGGACTTGGACCATCTTCTGCTTTCCCAGGCCACAGCAGGGAGCTGGATCAGAAAAGGAGCAGCTGGGACTAGAACTGGCACCCATATGGGATGCCGGTGCTTCAGGCTAGGGTGTTAACCCGCTGAGCCACAGTGCCGGCCCTGCGGAGCAATTTTTTTCATACTATTTATTGAACTCTTAGTATAATCATATGTGTATAAAGTTAACTGAAAATAAATACTAGTAAAAAATAAGAATGGGAATAGGAGAGGGAGGAGGAAGAGGGGTGGGAGTATCGGTGGGAGGGTGGGTACAGTGGGAAGAATCACTGTGTTTTGTTTTGTTTTTTTTTTTTTTTAATTTTTGACAGGCAGAGTGGACAGTGAGAGAGAGAGACAGAGAGAAAGGTCTTCCTTTTGCCGTTGGTTCACCCTCCAATGGCCGCCGCGGTAGCGCGCTGCGGCCAGCGCACCGCGCTGTTCCGATGGCAGGAGCCAGGTGCTTTTCCTGGTCTCCCATGGGGTGCAGAGCCCAAACACTTGGGCTATCCTCCACTGCACTCCCTGGCCACAGCAGAGAGCTGGCCTGGAAGAGGGGCAACCGGGACAGGATCGGTGCCCCAACCGGGACTAGAGCCCGGTGTGCCGGCGCCGCAAGGCGGAGGATTAGCCTGTTGAGCCACGGCGCCGGCCTAATCACTGTGTTCTTAAAGCTGCATCTATGGCTGGTGCTGCAGCTCAATAGGCTAATCCTCCGCCTGCAGTGCCGGCACACAGGGTTCTAGTTCCGGTCGGGGCGCTGGATTCTGTCCTGGTTGCTCCTCTTCCAGTCCAGCTCTCTGCTGTGGCCCGGGAGTGCAGTGGAGGATGGCCCAAGTCCCTGGGCCCCTGCACCCGCACGGGAGACCAGGACAAGCTCCTGGCTTTGGACTAGCACGGTGCGCTGGCCACAGCGGCCATTGGAGGGTGAACCAACGGAAAAGGAAGACCTTTCTGTCTCTGTCTCTCACTGTCCACTCTGCCCCCCCCCCCCAAAAAAAGCTGCATCTATGAAATGCATGAAGTTTGTATTCCTTAAATAAAAGGTTTCTGGGAGGAAAAGAAAGTTTTATCTGAACCTAATCAAATACTCAGAGCTAACTTGCAGTCTGTAGGAAATGCAGATAATTCAGGCTTAAGTTAAGCAACATCACCAACACCAATCCAGAAAGGTAGCAGGACATGTTCAGAACAACTGGCCTGCTCTCTTTAACAACATATCCTGGGCATGGATGTGCCTTCTCCTCCTGCAGTGCTCTGCCAACGACACCACCTGTGGACTTACACAACGCTGTATCCATCGTCACAGTACCTTGCACAGACCTGTGCCTGGGACCCACTTTGCCCCTAACAAAACATGACAGTGGGAGGCCAATGCTGTGGCACAGAAGGTTAAGCTACTGTGTGCAAAGCTGGCACCCAGAGTGCTGGTTGGAGGCCTGGTTGTTCTGCTTCCCACCTCCCTCCCTGCCAATGCACCCAAGAAAGCAGTGGAGGTGGCCCAAGTACTGGGGCCCTGCCACCTACGAGGGATACCAGGTGGGGGGTTCTGCTCCTGGCTTTAGCCATGTCCCAGCCCCGGTCAATGGGAGCCAGAGGATGGAAGACCTCATTCTCTCTGCCTCCCCCTCTCTGCCTTTCAGATAAGTCTTTTCACTGTGGCAATGGGCTCACATGTGCTTCCCAGGCCGGAGTGCTGTTCTCTATGCAGTACATGCTTGTGTCATTCTTCCTATAGGGAGGTAAGGCTTATTAGCCCCTTTGGTACTGCTGAATGCTGTTAGACCTAAATCCAACAGGTGAGTTTTCTCTCCTTGTTAAGTATTTGGTCCCCTGTCATTTCACATTTTCTATGCTTGCTTCCTTGTCTTCGGTCTTTCCTATCATTTGCTGTGGGTTTTGTAATCTTCTTTTATTCCCCCTACCAGCACTACTCTAGATATTTGGAAAATCTATCATATGCTTTTGGTACCATTAAGGTTACTTGTAGAGAGAAATAAGTCAGCACCTGAACCACTTCCCCCATTTCCTCCTTGACTTTTTAAAAAAAGATTTATTTATTTGCTTAATGAAGAATGGAATGGGAGAGGTAGTAGGAGGTGGGACGGGACTGGGGGTGAGAGGGCAGGTATGGGGGGAAGAACCACTATAATCCAAAAGCTGTACCTATGAAATTTATATTTATTAAATAAAAGCTTTGAAAGGCAGAGTTAGAGAGAGAACTCCCTAAATGGCTGCAACAGCTGGGGCTGGACCACACTGAAGCCAGGAGCTTCATCCTGGTTTTCCACATGTATGCAGGAGCCAAGGACTTGGGCCATCTGCTGCTGCTTTCCCAGGTGCATTAGCAGAGAGCTGGATTGGAAGTAGAGCAGCCAGGATACAAACCGGTGCCCAAATGGGTTGCCAGCATCACAGGGGGGCAGTTTAACCCTTTATGCCACAATGCCAGCCCTACACCCTTGATTTTATCTCAGGCTTTTCACCGATGCCCTCATGAACATATTTCCCTTTGTTATAAATCAAGGTGTTTAGCATTACAATACATTTCAAATGGAGAATAAAGTAAATATATTGCCTTTTGCTCCCCATCTATGATTTATTTTGGTGCATTTTCAGGAAATTTTAGTTCTTGAAAATTTGGAAATGTTCTTATGAGGTCGTTTCATAAGAAAGGCAAGTTATCTAGGTACAGAATTCTTGCTAAAGTTTTTATCTCCATACTCTACTGAGGATTCCAAGATACATATCCAACAGAGAATAAAGAATCCTTACCAATCAGTAAGAAAAAGACACACAAAATAGGTTACGTGACTGGAACAGGCACTCTACAAAAGGCAGCATATGAAAAACTCCTCAAGCTCATTAGTTACCAGAAAAATGTGCGTTAAAGCCACACTGAGATGTGGCTATTCTATGCCACATATAATATATATTCTATTACACGCCCACCACAATGGCAAAAAGACTGCTGCAACTATCTGCTGGTGAGGAGCTAAGCCGAGGAGTTCCAATCATTACAACTAGGGTCAGGCATTTAGCCTAGCAGTTAAGACACCCACATCCCATATTGGAGTGTCTCAGCTCAAGTCCCAGCTTTGGCTCCCTCCGGATTCCAGTTTCCTACTATTGCATGCCCTGGTAGGCAGCAGGTGATGGCTCAAGTACTTGGGCCCCTGACACCCACGTGGGAGACCTGGATGGAGTTCCTACCTTTTGGCTTTGGTCTGGCCCAGCTATCATGGACATTTGGGAAATGAACAACATGGAAACTCTATCATTTCCTCTCAAATAAGTAAAAATAAAGGTAAAAATCTTTACAGCCACCTTGGAAAAGTGAACACACACCAAGATGAATACATACAATTTCAGTGATAGATATATACCTAATAGAAATGTATAAACAGGGGCTGGCGTTGTGGCACAGCAGGTTAAGCTGTTGTCAGCATCCCATATGAGTGCCAGTTCAAGTCCCAGCTGCTCCACTTCCAATCCAGCTCCCTAACACTCCGGGGAAGGCAGCAGAAGATAGCCCAAGTGCTTGGGACCCTTTCACCAATGTGGAAGGCCCAGATGGAGTTTCTGGCTCCTGTCTTCAACCTAGCCCAGCCCTACTCATTGTGGCCATTTAGGGAGTGAACCAGCAGACGAAAGATCTCTAATTCTGCCTTTCAAATCAGTCCATCTTAAATGAAATGTGTAAATGCATGTATAAATATGCTGAGATACATGTATTTCTTTTACCAGTATGATTCACAATAGCCCCGAATTAAAAACAACTCAAATAACCACCAGTAATGACCACCAGTAATATAGTTGACAAACTGGTATATTCGTAAAATGGAACAGTTGCACATTGCTCAACAGTGGGGATACATTCTGAAAAATGCACATTAGGCAGTTCTGTCACTGTGCAAATATCAGAGAATATTCCAGAAACCTAGCCAGGCCAGCCTTCCGCACACCTAGGCTACGTGAACAGTGCAGTCTGTTGCTACTATACCAGAACCCCCTGCTGCAGCACATGACTGTCCTGAACACTGCAGGCAGGGTTAGCAGCTTGTGCATCTAAACACAGACAGTGGACACTAAGTACAAAGTGCACAGAAGACAGCTGAGGGGAAGGCACACCTGTCTGGGGCACTTCCCTGAGCAGCGCTTGCAGGACTGGAAGCTGCCCTGGGGGAGTTGGTGAGTAAAGGCCTGGGACATCTCTGCAGACACCGCACACTTAGGCTACACTACACTTACTAAAATGTTTTCCTTCAATAGTAAATTAACCTTAGCTTAGTGTAACTTTTATAAACTTTTAATATTTTTGACACTTTTGTAGTAACAGCTTTAAACACACAAGTACAGCTGTACTTTCTTTCTGTCCTTACTCTATCCTTTCTGCTATCTTGCGATTTTTACTTTTTAAGCCTCCTCCTTAAAATACCGGCAACAAGGGTGGGCGTTGTGGTGCAGTGGTTAAGCTGCTGCTTGGACGGCCACATCCCACAGCACGCCTGGGATTCCAGTCCTGCCTCTGCCACAATCCGACTTCCTGCTAACGCACCAGGGAGGCAGCAGTGATGGTCCACGTACTCTGGTTCCTGCCACCCGGGGGGGGGGGGGGGAGCTGGATGGAGTTTCTGGTTCCTGGCTTCAGTGTGGCCCAGACCTGGCTGTTGCAGACATCTGGGGACTAATCAGCAGATGGAAGCTCTCTCTCCTCATCTCTGTCACATTCTCTTTAAACAAGCCTGTACATAAGACTAAGACACCAACGCACACGCTAGCCAAGGGCCCACAGTGGCTCAGGAGCCCCCGTGTCACCGTCCTCCACCTCCACGGCCTGCCTGTCCCACAGGACAACACTCAGCACTAGTAACAAGCAACACCACCTTCAAAAACTCCTGAAGGACCTGCTCGAGGCTGCTTTATGCATTTTTAAAAAACGAATAGGGGTACACTCTTAAATGATGAATAAAGTACAGAAACTAGTGACACAGCCGTTGATGACCAAGTACCATGCGCCATCTTTCGTGCGACTAGCGGCACAGGTCTGTGTGCACCAGCATCATGAAGCAGGTGAGTAGTGCCCTGTGCTACAGCTCTATGCAGCCACATCACTAGGCAGGAAGAACTGTTCAGCTCCCTTACAGTCCTACAGGGCCACTGTCCTATGTGGCCCACTGATGACCAAAACATCATTATGTGGCACATGAATGAGAAGGAAAGACAGGTACTACTACACACAACACCAATGAATCTCACATGCACATCACTGAGCAAAAGCCAGATGACCAAAGAATACAGACATACGCGTGTAGGAGTCCAGAAACATCACGTTCAAGGACGAGCCAAACCGATCAGAGTGGTTGGACGTCTGCTGAAATTGCTACCTTAGGACAGGGGTTGGCAAACTTTCTGTTAGGGGCCACGCAGTCAACGCTTTCGGCCGTGCAGGGCCTGTGGTCTCAATGGCAGCTACTCAACTCTGCTGCTGCAGAATGGAAGGAGCCACAGGCAGTATGGAAGCAAATGAGCATGGCTTTGTGCCAATGAAACCTTCAGAGCCCATGATTTGGATTTCATCTTTTTCATGATTCATTAAGTATTACTCCCTTTTTTTTTTTTTTTGGGGGGGGTAACTTAAAAAAAAAAAAAGCACTCGTACTCAGATGTGGGTCAGATTTGGTGTGCAGGCTGTAGGGGATCCGGGTGACTGGGAAAGGGTGAATGGCAGAGCCTTATAAAGATGTACACTCAAGATTTATACTTTCTTACATGTGTATTACAACACGTTTTTTTTTTTTTTTTGAAGGTTTATTGGGGGCCAGTGCTGCAGTGTAGCACAATAAGCCGCCACCTGCAGTGCCGGCATCCCATATAGGTGCTGGTTCCAGCCCTAGCTGCTCTACTTCTTAACTAGCTCTCTGCTATGTGCTGAGAAAGCAGAAGATGGCCTCAATCCTTGGGCCCCTGTTCCTGTGTGGGAGACACAAAAGAAGCTCCAGGCTTCGGATAGGCACAGCTCTGGCCGTTGCGGCCATCTGGGGAGTGAACCAGCAGATGGAAGATTTCTCTGCCTATGCCTCTCTAACTCTGCCTTTCAAACAAATCTTTTTTTGAAAAGAGATTTGAGAGACAGAGAGGTCTTCCAACTGCTGGTTCACTCACCAAATGGCGGCAACAGCTGGAGTTGGGCTTATCTGAAGACAGGAGCTGCTTCTGGGTCTCCCACATGGGTGCAGGGGCCCAAGCACTTGGGCCATCTTCTGTTTTCCCAGGCCATCAGCAGGAAGCTCAATCGGAAGTGGAACAGCCGAGACTCGAACCAGTACCCATATGGGATGTCGGAGCCACAAGTGGGTGCTTAACCTACTACACCACAGTGCCTGCCCCTAAAACAATAGTTTTTAAAAGTGCTTTTAAAAGACATTAGAACTTACTTAGGGGCTGGCACTGTGGCACAGCAGATTAAGCCATTGCTGTGAGATCAGTATCCCTTATGAGTACCAGTTAGAGTCCCAGTTGCTCCACTTCCAATCTAGCTGCCTGCTACCACACATGGGAAAGCAGAAGGTGGCCCAGTATTTGGGCCCCTGCCACCCACAAGGGAAAACCCAGATGAACTTCAGTGCTCCTGGCTTTGGCTTGATCCAGCCTCAGCCATTTGGGGAGGGTACCAAAGGATGGAAGATCTGTTTCTCTTCTCTGTAGCTGCCATGCAAAAAACAAAACAAACAAACAAAAAAAACCTTAAAATATATACTGTGAGAGAGAGAGAAAGAGAGACTGGTTTGGGGAAAGTTAGTTTTCAGGTCTTCATTTTTTTTTTATTTGACAGGTAGAGTTGTAGACAGAGACAGAGGGAAAGGTCTTCCCCCTGTTGGTTCACTCCCCAAATGGCTGCTATGGCCATCACTGCACTGATCCGAAGCCAGGTGCTTCTTCCTGGTCTCCCATGCGGGTGCAGGGGCCCAAGCACCTGGGCCATCCTCCACTGCCTTCCCCGGCCACAGCAGAGAACTGGACTGGAAGAGGAGCAACCGGGACCAGAACCCGGCGCCCATATGGGATGCAGGCACCGCAGGCAGAGGATTAACCAAGTGAGCCATGGCGCCGGCCCCAGTCTTCATTCTTAAAATTCAGTAAACTCATCAGGATTATTAGCTGTCAGTTTTCACTCATTTTCCCTGGGACATAATTTGTTAGCATAAAGATTTTCTCATCTCAGTAAAGTTTTCTTTTTTTATTTTATTTTTTTTAATTTTTTTGACAGGCAGAGTGGATAGTGAGAGAGAGAGACAGAGAGAAAGGTCTTCCTTTTGCCGTTGGTTCACCCTCCAATGGCCGCCGCGGCTGGCGCTGCGACCTGCGCATCGCGCTGATCCGATGGCAGGAGCCAGGTGCTTCTCCTGGTCTCCCATGGGGTGCAGGGCCCAAGGACTTGGGCCATCCTCCACTGCACTCCCTGGCCACAGCAGAGAGCTGGCCTGGAAGAGGGGCAACCGGGACAGGATCGGTGCCCCGACCGGGACTAGAACCCGGTGTGCCGGCGCCGCAAGGTGGAGGATTAGCCTAGTGAGCCGCGGCGCCGGCTCAGTAAAGTTTTCTGTTCTTCCACTCTTCGTCCAGTTTGCTCGCTGTGCCACGGCAGGAACACCAAGATCCCCAACCTTCCTAAAAGGAGGAGCCAAGCGCAGGGCCTGCGGTGGCTCGGCAGCGCCCTCATCCCACCGAGCAGCTCACTGCCATGGCTCTTTCCCGGTTCAGTGATCTTTCAAGCCTGCCCCTCCTCCTCGCTGATCGGTTTTCCCTTTGACTGATTCTGCGTTTGGCAGCTCCCAATGCGGTTTTAAGTGCTCTGTGATGGCACAGTGCTGAACTGAAGCCATAACTCTGGTGACCTCTTTGGAGCTTCAGCACCTCACCTATCATCACTGATTTCACAGGGAACACTTTCTTCGACTTTTCAGTAGATGTACATTGGCAGCTTAAACAATTCTTACGTTTTCTAATGTGTCTTTATTAAATATTACATTAATCCATCTACTTTTCCCACGGAGTTTGGGTACCATACTGGACTTTGCTTCTTTGCTTGCTAATTTTTGGAGAGAGGAAGTTTATCCCCAGGGTGACTGACACTTTGGACCACATTGTTAATTCCCCATGTTGTGAGAGGCTTAGCAGCATCCTCAATTCCAGATGCCAGTAGTACCACACCACCTGTGATCACCTAAAACACCTTCAGACATTGCCAAATGTCCCCTACAGGGAGAGACAAAACAGTTGCTAGTTGAAAGCCACTGGTCTAGAGTTGCCCAGTAGAATATACTCCCTCCTAATTACCTGGACACTGCTCAAATCCTTCCCCCAGGCATTAAGCTAGAGAACCAGGTGCTGTACAATCTCAATCATTATTTCAAAAGTTCATGGAGCAGGAAGATGTCACCTTGGACTCCTGTGCCCCACACTGGAGTACCTGGGTTCGATTCCTGACTGGGGCTGGGAATTCTAGCTTCTGCTAGTGTGGTTGGTGGAAGGAAGCAGTGTGGCTTGAAGGGCTGGGTTCCTGCCTCCTGCATAAGATGTGGACTGACCTCTGGGCTTCGACCCTCTGGCCATTATTGGCACTTCTCCCTCTCTTTCTGCCTCTCAAATTTAAAGGTGGGAAGGCACGTGGCACAGCAGTTAAAACACTGACACACCCACATCAGAGCGTCTGGGGAGTGAACCACAGGATGGAACTCCTGATGAGTTCCGGTGCCCGCTCTCCTTGGATCTGGCTTTCTGGAATTCTGCATACCCTGGCAGGAAGCAGGTGATGGCTCAAGTGCCTGGGTCCCCATGCTTTTGTATGGGCCTTGGATTGAGTCCTGGGGTCCTGCCTTTGGTCTGCCCTAGTCTGGGCTGTTGCGGACATTTATGGAGTGAATCAGCAGATGGAAGATCTCTATTGCCTACCTCTATTTTCAAATAAAATGAAAATAAACAAAGAATTAAGTTCAGCAGTTTGAAAGTGGGCAAGGAGAACCGGGAAATCTCATCTCCAAGCCCTGCAAGTTGAAGCCAGTGCCCTAACTTTGCATGTTTGAGTCTGTTGAGGATTGCGCTGTGCTCTATCCTGATGGGAACAGACTCACTAGGAGTTTGGGTTATTCCCTCAAAAGGGAGTGAGCTGGCCACTGTGATAAGACACAGTTGGCAGGAATTCTGCTTGGTGGTTCAGCAAATATGTTAGCTCTGCACACTGGCCTTTGTGTGGTGCTGCCGGCCCTTGGTCCCCACCTCTCCTGGCACTCATCGCCAGTCCTAACCTTACCCAGGCACAAACTGCAGCAAAGGCTCCTGACTGCATTCTCCACTTCCCAGAGAGCATGCTTCCTGGATGGTGGTCTCTAGCCCATTTCCTCAAGTAGTGGGGTCCCTGGAGCCTCCATGATTGCCATCCCAAACCCTAGGAGCTGTATACACTAGGGTCCACCTTTATCTTCAACTTGATCTTAAACTGGCAGCAGCCCTTAGCATTCATGGTTTAGGACTGGGGCTATTCCCAAGTTTCAGTTTACGAAGCCTTCTCTCCTACTTTTGATTCTTTTGCTGGGTTTCAGAAACAGTTATTTTGTTATCTTGTGGGTAAGTCATTATTTTTCTTCCTTCTCCATAAAGGAAGAATGACATATTAGGGAAATGGTTCAACTCTGTTTAAAAAAAAAAAAAAAAGTATCTCGGTTTCATGTCTCATTTTAAGCAATGACAGTTTTTTTTTTTTTTTTCTAAACTTGGAAAGAAGAAAGCTCTAGAGGAGAGCTCAGGAGAGCAAAATTCAATTTTTGAACAAATGCTGGTTATATTGCTCTAGGTGTTTTATCTTAACCCTGTACACTTAATTTTATACTCATTAAAAAGTGAGAAATATGCCCTGCTCCACTTCTTGCATGTGGCTGGGGAAAGAATGAGATGTATCCTTCTGCTATCAGCAAGAGACACGAAGCACAAACAGCTACTTATTACCACCCACCAGAAAAACGGGATCCTCAACTTCTAAATGAAACTCCTACCTCCTCTTCTACCCCCTACACACTGACTGGGGCATCCAGTGGGGAAACTTAAGCAGGACTGTGCATGGGAGCACCGCTGAGAATTTTCTTTTCAAGAGTTATTTATGTGAAAGGATGACAGAGAGATAGGGAGGGAGAGCCATCTTCCCTCTGCTGGTTCACTTCCCAAATGCTCACAATAGCTCCGGCTGGGCCAGGGCTGCAGCCAGGAGCCCAGAACTCCATCTGATCTCCCCCATGGGTGGTGGAGAACCAAGCACTTGAGCCATCAGCTGCTGCCTCCCCAGGTGTGTTAGCAGGAAGCTCGATCAGAAGCAGAAGACTGAACTCAACATGGGATGCAGGTGGGGGCCCAACCACTGGGCCACAACACCTAGCCAAGGCGTTTCTTTTCATGGCGTTTGTACCGAGATGGCTGATAACTGATGCACAGGTGTCGCGATCACACAAACCTTTCATCTGTACCTATCCCTTGTTTCCAAACAACCCCAATATGTTTCAATTTCCCAGTGGGACTGTAGTCGATTTAAAGCTGAAAAGCTTAAGATGTTGCTGCAAGTTAGACTCCAGTCACATGGTACTCAATGGCTGCTAACAGGATGCCTCTGCAGAGCCAAACCCAAGCAGCGCACAGGTGAGGGCAGGCTTTCCCCCACAGCAGCCGTACCAGGTAAACTTCATGCTGCTATCTCAGGTCAGCTGCCTTGAGTCCACAGGCAGCTTGCTGGGCATGTTGACTGTAGATACCAGTACCTTCACGCTAATGGGCATAACACTTGCTTGACACCAAGGTTAAAGGGGATCTTGCCTAAACTGACCCAATCACCTTGTAGAGCTTAAATGCAAAGGTAGAGTAAGGTTGACCAGTTAACTGAAGCATGTATAAGGTCCTTGCCATGTGTTCAGCATCAGCCCAGGTGCTCTGGAAACAGCCAACCTTGTTCTTGAGGAACCTGGAGGTTTAGCTGCAAAGCCCGTGCGTACAGAACTAGCAACCATGTCAGAGAATCTGGCACTCAACCCCAGCCCCTCCTCAGCACTGGTGCCATCAGTCCTGCCAACCTGGAAACTACCGGTTGGCTCTTTAACCGACCCCTCCTTGATTTCACACCTCCCTCACAGCCTCCTCTCTGAGCTCGTCCTAACGGTCTCCTCCATCCGCATCAGTCAGCCTGGTGAAATGACCACTACTGGAACGTCAACTACCACCAGTTAGCCGTGCGACCCCCAACCCACAGACCCGGCCAGACACCCACCACGGGTCCCAGGGATGTCAAAGTTGCTGTCCAAACCCGCTCCCCTCCCAGGGTTTGCAATCTTGGTAGGTGGCACCACTATTCAGCCATCACCCAACCTGGAGCCCGGGAGTCCTCGGACTGCTCCTTTTCCCCCCACTCCTCTATCCTACCTGTCCCTGAAGCAGTTACCTCTGCTTCCCTCACCCACTCCTCCTCCTCCCAACACTCGGCACAGTCCAGGCACTCATTATTCCCCACCTGAATGACTCCTGAGCCTGCAAACCGGTTTCCCTGCCTCTGCTATCGTCCTCTCCAGCCACTCCCAGTCTTTGATGCAACGCACCGGTCACACTGGAACTACCTGAATTTCCCCAGCTTCTCCCGTCGCCACATCTTTCCTTATGTGGTTTGCCACGCTCTTCATCTCCATTACCTTCACGTCGCTCAGCCTGGCTCTCACTGCCTTCTCCCTGTTACTCTGATCAACTTGACCCAGAACACTCATTTTGATACTCTCCTACCCAGAGGCAGATTCTCCACTTTGTTATCGGTGTCCAGTTAGCCTATCATCTCAAATATTTGGAAGACAAAGTTCTTCATTTCAAACTGAATGCAGGGGTTGGGGTGCGGTGGGGTGGGGTGGGGGAGACAGGTTCTCCTAAAAGTAGAGACTGTATCTTTCCAGGACTGAAGAGAGAACTTTGGGTGTCCTACTCAGGACTGCGGTCCCTACGAAGTCAGCCTGAGACACCCCCGTCGACCCTATCTGCTCCCTCACCCAGATGTTCCCCGAGCTCGGGGAATCAACCGGTTACAAACATAGCATCTCCACGCAGGCAACCCCTACATCTACACCTCCTCACCTCCTGCTTTGGCTGTGGTTTGTCTCTGCAGCTTCCTGTTGACTGCTCACTCCTCGGAGCCGTCAGCACAACACCTAACAGCTACCACGGCTGTTTCCTCATCTATAAAATGACGAGATTGCAAAGGATGTTTTTCCACTGAAACGGCACTCGGACTCGCTCTCTGACCTACAGCGGCTCCAGCTGCGAGCCTCCCTAGCACTGAGGGCAGGCAGAAGGCCCTGGCCAATAGTCCCCGCACAGCGCGTCGTCCTGCCTACGGTGTCACAGCACGGTGAAGGGAATTGGGGGGCCTCCAACACACGCTCACAAGTATCAGAAAGACGTCCACAGCCACACAGCTCTGGCACTAAGCCAGCACAGTGCTGCCACCGTGTTCCTCACGCTGCCTTTTGGAGGAAAGCATGTCCTTTCATTGGTGTTTTTTTTTTTTTTGGACAGGCAGAGTGGACAGTGAGAGGCAGAGAGAAAGGTCTTCCTTTTCCGTCGGTTCACCCTCCAATGGCCGCTGCGGCCGGTGTGCTGCGCTGATCCGAAGCCAGGAGCCAGGTACTTCTCCTGGTCTCCCATGGGGTGCAGGGCCCAAGGACTTGGGCCATCCTCCACTGCACTCCTGGGCCACAGCAGAGAGCTGGCCTGGAAGAGGGGCAACCAGGACAGAACCCGGGTGCTGGCGCCGCAGGTGGAGGATTAGCCTAGTGAGCCACAGCGCCGGCATTTTCATTGTTTTCTAAGGGAACTTCTTTGAAGATTCAAGAGCTGTGTTCAATTCTCGTATTCACAGGGAACCAACTCTTATGGATCCCATGCAGACCGTCAGAAACCCCCCCTTTATGTAAGGGTAAACATGCCTCGGCCTTTGGATTTCTGGTTACCTGGTGATGCCTATGTTGGACAAAATGGCTCATTTGGCAAAAACAAATAAAACACCACCCAAGAACCTGAAGAGCAGGCCTCTTTTTCTATGCTATGCTATCTTTATGCTTTTATAAAGCTGGTCCCACAACTTCTTATCAACCGTTTATTATGAGTGCTTCACAGTCTCCACAGCCGAGTGTCCCTTCTATGGAAACTCTTCCTTCTGTTACCTCGCAACCTGCACCTCCGCCTACCACTGGCGCGCGACGTCCCCGACTGACGGTCATCTCAGCGAGAGCCTGCAATTCTAAACGTGCGCGCGGGCTCGGGACAAAGATGGGCTCCAGCAGGCCAGCTGTCAAAGTGCTTGTGCAGACACGGGCTCCAGACACTTCCGGGAAGCAGGATGGCTTTTCCGGACACAGACCACAGGCCTGGCAGAAGCCACGCCAGGGCAGACCCCTTCTCGTCTGGCGCTCTTCAGTCTGCTACCACTGCTGTAGTTAGCACACATCCCTCAACCAGCTGTGACCACGGTGCCACTCGCTGGCTGAGAGCCCGGCTGCCTGGCTCCCAGTCTCACTTCCCCCTTGGAAACTTTGGCTTCCCTATCATTAAAATGGAGCCATCAGCAGAGCTCACCCCATGTAGCATTCATGAGGGTGAAATGACTGAAGTACTTAGTAGAGTGCCTGGAACAGAACTAGTGTTTCGGAAATGCTAGTATCACAAGGAATCTTCAAAACCCTCAGAGAAAATGCGCATTAAGATAAAACGATGAATGGATTTCCAAAATTTATTTCCGCACCAAAATCATCCACAAATGCCATTTTTTCCTATGAACTTTTTGAAGTCCCCCTATTGTTCTTAATGGCCTCCTAAATGGTTTCCTGTCACATCACATAATCATCACCCTCTGCCAATCTGTCTTGCAAGCTACTCCTGGGGCAGACTTTGAAAAGTACTTCTCAATCAAAAAGTTTGTCTCGGGGCTGGTGTTGCGGTGCAGTGGGCTAAGCCTCTGCCTGCAGCGTCGATATCCCATATGGACACCAGTGCGAGTCCCAGTTGCTCCACTTCCGATCCAGCTCTCTGCTATAGCCTGGGAAAGCAGCAGAAGATGGCCCAAGTCCTTGGGCTCCTGCACCCACGTGAGGGACCCAGAAGCTCCTGGCTCCAGATCTGCTCAGCTCCGACCATTGCGGCCACCTGGGAAGTAACCAGCGGATGGGAGACCTCTCTGTCTCTCCCTCTGCCTATAACTCTACCTCTCAAATAAAATCTTTAAAGAAAAATTGTCTCCTTACAGGAAATACAGAAAACATAAGAGAAAAGTCATCACAGTTTAACCAGGGATCCCCACTATCGATATACATGGGAACTTCAAAGAACGCGTGGAGGGGTTAGTGCTGTGGCACAGCTGGTTAAAGCCATGGACTACAGCACCAGTATCCCATATGGGTGCCAGTTTGAGTCCTGGTTGCTCCACGTCTTACCCAGCACCCTGTGTTAGTAGCTGGGGATGGCCCAAATCCTTTGGCCTGTGTACTTATGTGGGAGACCTGGGAGGGGCTCAGGGCTCCCGGGTATAGCCCAGTTCCAGCTGTTGCAGCCACTTGGGGAATGAAGCAGTGGATGGAAAATCTGTCTCTCCTCTAAATCTCTCAAATAAACAAATCAATCTTAGGAAAAAAAAGTTCATGGAGAAGTAGAATGAAGTGAACTTTGGTACAAAACATTTTGAAATTCATGTATAATTTTCATAATATACATTTTCCATTGCCTTTGAAGATGTCTTATATTTTCTTCTAGTTTTTTTTTTTTTTTTTTTTTTTTGGACAGGCAGAGTGGACAGTGAGAGAGAGACAGAGAGAAAGGTCTTCCTTTTCCGTCGGTTCACCCCCCAATGGCTGCTGCGGTTGGCACACCGCACTAATCTGAAGCCAGGAGCTTCTCCTGGTCTCCCATGGGGTGCAGGGCCCAAGCACTTGGGCCATCCTCCACTGCACTCCCGGGCCACAGCAGAGAGCTGGCCTGGAAGAGGGGCAACCAGGGCAGAATCCGGCGCCCTGACTGGAACTAGAACCAGGGGTGCTGGCGCCTCAGGCGGAGGATTAGCCTAGTGAGCCGCAGCGCCGGCCTCTTCTAGTTTTTGTAACCTAGGTGAGGTGATTGTTTACATACCATTTCTGCCGTTTTCACTTACGCATTTTCCTATAGTTTAACATTTAAAAGCAAAAGGTAGATTTTGCCCTAATCTTTTCTTTAGAAAAATCAGGGCTGGCGTTGTGGTGCAGTGAGTTAGGCTGCAGCCTGCAATGCTGCATCCCACATCGGGGCACCAGTTCCAGACCCAGCCATTGCAATCATTTGGAGGAGTGAACCAGCAGATAGAAAACCTCTGTCCCTCCCTCTCTTTCTGTCAATCTTTCAAGCAAGCAAATTCTTAAAGATTAAAAGGAGAATTAAGTACACATATCTTGCAATAAACACAGAAATGCAAATTAGGGCAATGAGTGACAGTGATGGTGGGACTTTGCGCTCCTCTCTCGCCCACAGCCCCTGCCCAGCCAGGGGACAGCACCCAGCCCTCCCCCCCACCCCCAGTCTCCCTTGCACTCCCTGGTTTCAAACTGAGACCTGCTTTGTCTGCTGGGGGCTCCTCAGGTCCCAGGAACAAGGGAGAACCCCCAAGCCAGCAGCCCGCCCTCCTGCAAGCTTGCTCTCCTCTCTAGCCCCAGATGCACCTGCGCAGTCCCGGGCCTGCAGTGGCCACCTCTCCTCTGCCCATCTGTGCTTCCGAGACCCAGCTCTGAACGCGAGTTTTCTCCATCGAGCGCCACCCAGTGACTCCCGAGCGTGACAGGGCATTCTTAGAATTTCGCCACACGGGCCACAGGGGACGTCACACTCGGCAGGCACTCGCCTAGCAGGCGGCGGTGCATTTTTTAAGATTTATTTTGTCTCAAGCAAACCACAAAGTCCTTCGGCAACAAAACATTTAACATTTATCCTTTCAGTGGTTACACAGGGCTTACAAGTCAAGACATGAGCGAGACAGGAACAGCCAGCCCCTTGCTTCCTCCACAGTACAGGCGTCTCGGTCTCGGCTTCTTTCTCCGGCTTATTACACATGACCGGCTTAACGGCTGACATCCTCACAGTCCTTACGTGCCAGAGACGGCCCTAGGTGCTTTACACAGATATCACTGCTGCCCTGGGGAGGCACGTACTCCCACCACCTTCATTTTACTCGCAAGGACACCGAGAGGTCGTGCAGTGCGCCCAAGCTCCCCCAGTGATGCAGCTGGAATGCAAGGTTAGAAAGTAGTTCGTCCAAACACACTATCCACGCAACTGAGCTCACCAAATCAGCATACGTTATTGAGGACAGGCAGGGTCCTGAGCACTCCGTAGGACAAACATCTAACGCAGGCAGATGGTGTAGCTGTGTAGACAGAGCGGGGACAGGGCAAGGGACCGACCCCTGTGATCAAAACAAGCTCTCCCCCAACACAGCAAAGTAACGGAGCCCTCCAATTCCTGTCACTGTCACTCGTCACACCTAAGAAGGAAGAGGGCCGGTGAGTGATCTGTAGTCTCAGAACACGTCTTAACCAGCCAGGCCGGCACCGCGGCTCACTAGGCTAATCCTCCACCTGTGGCGCCGGCACCCCGGGTTCTAGTCCCGGTTGGGGTGCCAGATTCTGTCCTGGCTGCTCCTCTTCCAGGCCAGCTCTCTGCTATGGCTCGGGAAGGCAGTGGAGGATGGCCCAGGTGCTTGGGCCCTGCACCCACATGGGAGACCAGGAGAAGTACCTGGCTCCTGGCTTCGGATCAGCGCAGTGCGCCAGCCGCAGCAGCCATTGTGGGGTGAACCAACGGCAAAGGAAGACCTTTCTCTCTCTTTCTCTCACTGTCCACTCTGCCTGTCCAAAAAAAAAAAAAAAAAAAAACCCAACCAGCCAGGTGCTGCACACCTGCTCACTCCAAGAGAAGCCACAGGACCAGTTTTCTCTCGTCTCCCACGTGACTCCTCATCACCAACCTGCAAGCCTGCAGAGCAGCCCAGCCCCTCTCCGTAAGGGGAACACAGTATACCAGCAAACCACGCCGCTCACTTGTTATTTATGTGTTTTTATAAGATACCTCTTTGAAGAACTCTCTCTGTACCATGGAATCACAAGAACTCAGCAAGCTCATCGTCAGCATCAGCGCAGCTCCCGTCAACACCCGAAACCCACACATCTTCATAGAGCGCCCTGAACTGCAGGTGGTGGTGGAGCCACGAGGGCACTTAACACTGCATCTGTGACCCCTCCTGGACAGGAGTGCACATGGGCACGGCCCTCAGAGCGCCTAGCTTTTGCTTCGATTCCAGAAGGCAAGCCCCCAAGTTTACTCCCAGTGTTCCTGCCCGCGGTGCAGCTATAACCACCACCTGTTTGCTAATGACTTCAGCCAAACCCCCAACCATGACCCCTTCGACTGCTTCAGACTCAGCCCAGCCAGGCATTCTCTGCAGACGCCACCAGGTCCCAAGCTGCTCTCACAGCCTCCGAGAGGCCCTCGGACCCACGCACGCCACCCAGCTCACAACAGCACTTTTCTGACAGTTCCCCTGCCGATCCTTGCTCCACACCACAAGCCGGAGCTCTTCCGGAAGCTCAGGGCAGCCGTTACTTGCTTTGATGCCCTCGGGAGTCACTATCCCCTCTGGGATCAAACCTAAGCCCTGACCATGGAGCGGCCCCCCTGGGCCCTGCACATCTGGCCCCAGCCTACTCTCGGCTGCCCGTCATTCATGCATTCCCCGCCCCCTTTCCCTGGCACCCAGATCCTTTCACTATCACCAGACAAAAGCAAGTCCAAGCAAGCCCCACCTTCCCATGGCCACTGAGCTGTTGCCCCGCAGAGCCCTGCACAAACATCACCTCCTCCAGGGTTTCCTTCACTCTCCCCCGCCAGCCCAGGAGCTCCTCTCAGAGTTGCCAGGACCCAGCGCGGCGGCTGGCGCACCGTTCATGTCTGCTACGTGGAATGCAAGCCCGCCTGCCCTTCCCGGCCCGCAGGCAGACTTACCCACACAGTCGCAGGTGGGGAACTCGGCCTGGGCTCTCTTGGCAGGTGTATCCAGCAGACTCTTGGTGGGCGTGTCCAGGTACTTGAGAGGCGACTCCAAGAAGCCACTGAGGGTAGGAGTGAGTGGGTTCTCGGCCTTGGTGGGTGTGGCCTCCTGGCCTCCGTCCTCTGAGTGGAAGCAGGTGGTCGAGAGCACAGTCACAGCCCCCGAAGACTCGATCTTGATTTGCTTGGGGGAGCGGGTGGTAAAAGGGCTCTCGGGAGCTGGGAGACACGCAGGCTGGGTCTCAGGGTCCTGAATGGGCACGGAAGGGGGGCCAGGAAGCCCAAAGCTATCCCCAAATTCAGCCTCAAACTGCCGGATGAGCTCTTCCAGCTTGTCATCGGCCGGGGGAAGGGGACCGGTGGAGCCCGGCTGCAGGGTGGCCATGGGGCTGGGGGACCTCATTTCCTGAGTAGGGGGCAGCAGGCCGTCCCCGGAGGGACTAGGTGCAAATAGCGCAAGAGAAGGTTCTGGGGGCAAGGGGACAGCAGCGCCCTGTGCAGCGGAGGCAGGGGCAGGCAGATGTGCCGGCGCTTCCTCCGAGGCCGGGGCCCTCGGCCCTTCCAGGACGATCTGCCTGAGAGGTGGGAAGAGGGGCTGTGCCTCCCGTGGCCGGGACTTCTTGATCTGAATGGGCTTGCGGACACTGGGCTTGATGCCGGGGGGAGCCTTCTCCGTTCCCACGGGGCCTCCGGCCGGAGTAAGAGGCTTCTTCTTCTTCTCCTTGGGGGGTCTGTCTGGAGGCCGCGGGGCAGGTGAGCTCGCTGGGGCCCACCAGCCGGGAGCGGGAGGCTCCGAGGGGGCGGGGAAGGAGGCGTCGTGGGCCTGTTCCAGGAAGAGACTGCGCTTGTGGTGGAGGTGCTGCTGCAAGGCAGCCTGGGCCTTCTGGTGGGTGTCGGGCTCCGAGGCTGGCACGGGGGCCTCCCTCTGGAGGACGGGCGACGAGGGCGGGGCCGGAGAGGAAGAGGGTGCCTCGGCCTTGATCTTGGGCTTGGTGGGCAGGGGCTCGGGCCGCTTGAATACTGACTGGATGTAATCACTGGCACTGCCCAACAACTGCTCCAGTTCGGCCATGGGGTCGGGGCTTGGGCGGGGCAGGGGCCAGGAGCTCCGGGGAGTTGCTGGTGGGGTGTCGGTGCCCCAGGCTTCCGGAAATTCACTTCTAGGCGTTGCTGGAGGGAAGGCAGGGCTGTCGGGAGCAAAAGAAGGGTGCTCCTCCGGGGGAGCCGCAGGCCACGAGGAGGCCCGGAGGTAGGACTGGGGCGATCGGAAAGGGGCAGGAGGGGACAAGGCCTCGGGGAGGGGGCAGGAAGCTGGGGAGGCGGAGTGCGAAGGCTGGGGGAGAGCGGAGGAGAGCTGAGTGAGGGCCTCGATGGCGATGGCGGTCTGCAGGCTGATGTTTTTCTCCTTGGCGATGCTCAGGGCACTCTGGGACAGGGGCAGGCCCTCTGGGGGAGGGATCTGGGGGAGCTCGGAGCCGAGGAGCGGCCTGGTGCTTGGCGCCGGGGGGAGGCCGGCCTCGCCAGGAGGCAGAGCCCCCGGGGGTCTGGGCCGCTCCTCGGCCCCCTCCATGACCACAGACTTGATCTTCCCCTCCAGCCACTCGAGGTAGTCAGGGCACTCCGGGCCATCGCAGTTACAGCTGGGCGGCTTCATGCCATGGCGTGCGAGGGCCAGGGCCGTCTGCAGCGTATCCAGGTCTTCACTGCCGGCGGAGCAGGCCCCGGGCCCTGGCCGGGGCCCCCTGCCGTTGTTCCCAGGCTCGCGACTCATCTCACGGTTGAAGGTTTCATAGAGCCGGGTGCTAAGGGCCCCATAAGAGGACACAGCTTCGGCCACGGCCGAAAAGGCCACCAGATCGTGGGCATCTTCCAGGCGAGCAGCGTGGGCCGGGCCTGGGGCAGCGTCCCAGTTGGGCTTCTGGTCTACCCGCCAAGGACCCCCAGCCCCCAGCAGACTGGGTCCGGCGGGCTCTCTAGCACCATTGACCGGAGCCCCTGAGGTGCTTAGCTGCCGTGAGTCCTCATGGTACACTGGCCCTGAGTCCATCTGACCCGCAGCAGGTCCATCAACCGGGCTGAGCTCTGAGCCTGTCTGAAGAGAGAGCAGGGAGAAAGAGCAAAGCATGAACCACACTGTTCACAGCACTGGCCCGCTTCCCACCGCTCAGATGCACAGCTAAACCCCACTCTTCTTGCAAATCCTCGCTCCCTGGTACTTCTGGAACCTCAGCTCATCTTCCCATGCCTCCATCCCATTGCTGGCTTCACCAGCAGAAATGGAGAGACCTCGACGGGGTCCCGGTGGGGAGTGTTCAGGGCGTCAGATCGATCTCGGTGACGAGGCCCCCTAGAACCGAGTGCCTGCAGGAAGTCCTTAACTCACGAGGGAGAACCAGAGGCTCACTAGGGCTGTGTTTGCTTTCTGTGAAGAGGCAGACACCCAGCAAGCCCAGCGTGCAACCAGGTGCTGCAAGAGTGATGAGTGTGTGCGTGCGGGCAGGGGAAGAGCAGCTTGTGCTGCCTTCCCACTGGGAAGGACCCCACAGCTCTCTTCTCTCCCGGCTGCTGTCCTCACTTAAGCCCGGGCTGGGCTCGGAGCTCTGGCAGCAGACCCCTTGCCCACACACAGCCCCAGGCCTGTTAACCCTGCACACAGCGTGCATTTAGTCCCACATCAAGCCTGTCTGTCATGCCACTGACAAGCGAGTTGCTGCTTAGAAAGGTTCTCTTCCTAAGCCCAGGAATGAACACTGCACAGCTGATGTCCACAAACGCATACAACGGGGAACAGCACATGTGAAGGAAGAGGCCAGTTAAGAGCCAATACAAAGACATGAAATCCAGTCTGGGGGCTGGCATTGCGGCATAGCATGTGAAGCCACTGCCTGTGATGCCAGCATCCCATGTGGGCACCAGTTGGAGTCCCGGCTGCTCCACTTACAATCCAGCTCCCTGCTAATGGCTTAGGAAAAACAGAAAAGATAGCCCAAGTGCTTGGGCCCCTGCTATCCATGTCGGAGGCCTGGAAGAAGCTCCCGGCTTCTGCTTGGCCCAACCCTGGCCATTGCAGCCATCTGGGAAGTGAAATCAGTGGATGGAAGATCTCTCTCTCTCGCTTTCAAATAAAGAGCTTAAAAAAAATTAAGTCTGCAAGACTCATCCCTCAGGAAAGAAAAGCTCTTCCTCTTGTAGGATGCCAAGATACAGAAGGAACAGTGTAATTAGAAAGTCAGCAGAAGCGACAGGTAGCAAGTGAAGCTGCATGAGGTACAGGATATACAGGCAAGATCTCAGAGCATCACCTCACAAGTTAATTTATAGTAGTGACTTTATAGTGGAGAGACCTGGGGGACCAAACTTACCCCACCACCGATATCAGGACAAACCAACAGCACGTGCTTCTGGACATGAGGCAGGGAACACTTAACACCTCTCCCACAGAACTCCAGCCAGAACATGTGACCCAAATCTAATCCTAAGCATCAGATAAACTCAAAGGGAGGGACATCGCAGAGAACCAAGAATGTTCTCTTAAAAATTTTCCAAATCAGGAGGGGCCAGCACAGTGGTGTAGCAGGTAAGGCCACTGCCTGCAGTGCCGACATCCCATATGGGCACTGATTCAAGTCCCGGCTGCTCCACTGCCGATCCAGCGCTCTGCTGTGGCCCGGGAAAGCAGTGGAAGATGGTCCAAGTCCTTGAGCCCCTGCACCCGCATGAGAAGACCCGAAGGAAGCTCCTGGCTCCTGGTTTCAGATCGGCACAGCTCTGGCTGTTGCGGCCAATTGGGGAATGAACCAGCGGATGGAAAACCTCTCTTTCTGCAACTCCTCTGTGTAACTCTGACTTTCAAATAGATTAAAAAAAAAAAAAAATTTCAAAATCAAGAAAAAAAAGCAATCTGTTCTAGACCAAATGTACCCTCAGAGACCAAATCTTAGACTGGAGAAAAAACAGCAATAAAGTACGTTATTAGGACTGTATATGAAATGTGAATATGGCTGTAAATAGACAACACTGCATCAATCTTAACCTTGACTTGCATCATTAGACCACAGTTACAGATGACAATTTCCTTGGCTTGGGATACACACACTTAAAAATTGAGAGGCTGATGCTTCAGCACAGTGGGTTAAACCAGGAGCCGGGAACTTCTTCCGGGTCTCCCACACGGGTGCAGGGGTCCAACCACTTGAGCGATCTTCCACTGCTTTCTCAGCCTATCAGCAGGGAGCTGGATCAGGAGTGCAGCAGCTGGGACTTGAAGGGATTTGAACCAGTGCCCATATGGGGATGCCAGTGCTGCAGGCAGAGGCTTAACCTACTATGCCACAGTGCCAGTGGCCCCCCATGGCACTTTTCCTCCATTTTTATTTATTTATTTATTTTCATATTATTTGAAAGGCAGAGAAAGATCATCCACCCGCTGGTTCACTGCTCAAATGGTCTCAACAACCAGAGCTGGGCCAAGCCAAAGCCCAGAACTCAACCCAGTCTCCCAAATGCATGGCTGAAACTCAAGTACTTGAGCCATTACCCTCACTGCCTTCCAGGGTGTGCACTAGCACTAGCAAGAAGCTAAATCAGGAGCAGAATAGCAGGGCCGGACTGTGGAAGAGCAGCCATCTGCTATTCCCATATGGGCACTGGTTCGAGTCACAACTGCTCCATTTCTGATCTAGCTCCCCGCTGAATGTCTGAGAAAGCAGTGGAAGATGGCCCAAGTCCTTGGACCCCTGCTACCCACACGTGGGAGACCTGGCAGAAGCTCCTGGCTCCCAGCTTCAGCTTGGCCCAGCCCTGGCCACTGAGGCCATCTAGGGAGTGAACCAGCAGATGGAAGCTCTCTCTGTAAACTCTGCCTTTCAAATAAATAAGTAAATCTCAGGAGGGGAGGGGAGGGGAGGGGAGAGAAGCAGCAGCAGCAAGAATTGGGAGCAGAGCTGCGACTCAGACCCAGGAACTCTGTTGGGAATGTGGCTGTCCAAGCAGCAACTTAACTGCTGAGCCAATATTCACCCCACGGTACTTCCATCAGTTCCCACATTGCTTCCGTGTCACAGGTGGCTACGACTATTTGTTCAAGCAGCTGCCTCCCCCACCAGATGGTATTTCCCATACTACAGTGTCAGGCTGTAATGGCTTGCACGCCTCCTGCCCAGAGCCGATGTGCAAACACTCTCTCAGGTGAATGAAAGGGCTCCCATTCCCCCATGGGCCATGGAAAATGCTGGCCTTTCAGACTTTCGTAGACATCTTTCAGATGTCTAGGAATGTTTCTGCACCCGCACTCCCTTCCTTCTTTCCTAGAAACCTACACTAATGCAGCTAAGGACGGATACGAAATCTGAAGGGATCCAATTTGCATGCATATGTACTAAAGGCTGAAGCAGCACGTGGAAGCAAGAATAAACACAAGAGGAGCGTGGATTTACCAAAACAGTGTCAGGAAGACTAATGCTACAAGAGCTGGCTTCCCCAAAATGGTCAAGACAATGAAAAGGGATTTAAAAAGTTATTTTTGGTGTGTGAATAAGAACAAGAAAGGACGAGGCCAGCTCTGTGCCTCTGAATTCCCCAGGAAGGAAAATGCTTTTCAAACCAAAAAGAGAAAAGGAAAAGTGGACATGGATACAACAAGAGGAAAGCCAGCAAGGGTGGGGAAGATTCTAAAACTCAACCACAGTGCACCAGCCAAGGGATCCCACTGCCGCCTTTCTCAACACCTGCCAGTCATCCCAGAGGAAACTGGCCAGCAGAACACACTGAGGGGCAAAGAGGCCAGGGACTGTGCCCAATTCTCAGTCCACCAAGCTTGAGAGTGGCCTTGGGAAAAGTCCGGAACTGGTACACAGAGGAACTCCAGGCGTCAGGTTGCACAGAAGACCACACCCCGTCAGCCTGCAGCCAATCGCGGCACTCTGTCTCGTGGCCACTAGGCAGCAGATGGGGAGATATCTGGCTGACAGGTCCCTGCCCCTCGGGCTGCCCGCCAAACCCACCACAGATCTGTTCTAGCCGGCTTGTACAGTGTTAGTATTTTTGTACAGTGTATATTTATTTGTTCTTTTGTTCTGCCATCATTCAAAAGTTCAATTCTTAGAGGTCCCCGCTTCTACCTGGCAAATCTGTCATTGAGCAGCAGTTACGACGCACCCAGAATATGAGAGTGCTTCAAAAAGTTCGTGGAAAACAGAAGACAAGTTTATTTTAAGGTAAAAATATTCTGAAATGCACACACAATATTTCCACAACACGTATTTTCCATAAATTTTCTGAAGGCCCTGCGTGTATCTGCTGCAGCACACCCAACCTCACCACCGCACACAGCCTTCTTGAAACCAAGGCCAGAGGTCAGGGATAACTCAGTCATTAATTGCCTAATTACCAGTTCATTCGATTGCGCTACTTGCCACACCCCTGCAGGCTGCCGAGTTTTCAGATCAGTCTGTGGATGTTCAAGTTTCACAGGGTCTGCCATGACCCCCCTGAGGACCCCTGCAGAATGCAGGCTGGAAGTCCTGGCGCCCCACTGGCTCAATGACCATGGTTCACAAGGGACAAATGGCAGACCGGCTAGGGGTTGGGAGGAAGTGTCTCTGGGGGTCTGCCACAGGGCTCTGTTCTCCAGACTCCCCTGTTATACCTAGTTATCAAAGAAGGTAGATGTTAAAAACAAGAGGGATAAAGCTAAGTTGAGTGACAGGACCAGACATCCAAAGTCAACAGGCTGTAAAGAAAACAATCTAATAGCCTAAGTGGGGTCCCAGACACTTAGGCCCCAAACCCTATCCGTGCAAATTAAAGATGAGAGAAGCATAGAACAGCAACAGTAGAAGCAAAAATATCTTTAGAATCAGAAGAGACCAGGGGCTGAGAGCAGCGGATGACACACTCAATGTGACGTGGCGCCTCAAAAGGTCTTACAACCCAAGGTCTTCTCCAGACTTTTCTGAACTGCAGTCCTCAGTAAGAAATGCATTTTACAATTGGCCGGCGCTGTGACTCAACAGGCTAATCCTCCGCCTTGCGGCACACCGGGTTCCAGTCCCGGTCAGGGTGCCGGATTCTGTCCCGGTTGCCCCTCCTCCAGGCCAGCTCTCTGCTGTGGCCAGGGAGTGCAGTGGAGGATGGCCCAAGTGCTTGGGCCCTGCACCCACATGGGAGACCAGGAGAAGCACCTGGCTCCTGCCTTCGGATCAGCGCAGTGCGCTGGCCGCAGCGGCCATTGGAGGGTGAACCAACGGCAAAGGAAGACCTTTCTCTCTGTCTCTCTCTCTCACTGTCCACTCTGCCTGTCAAAAATTTAAAAAAAGAAAAAAAGAAATGCATTTTACGCTGTGTTCCATCACGTACTTGCACAGGACAGGATTTGCAAACAGTACTTCCCCTTACTAGATGCACACCTGCTGTTGAGTGGGAGGGGGCAGGTGTGCGGGCCAGGGTACCAACACAACAGAGCAGCTTACATTTCAGGAGGGGCACTCAGGCATCTCTGCAGAGCATGGGCTGCAGGGTTCAAGGCTGGTGACCCAAAGGTCTGTCAGAGACAATGCAACTGTCCAGATCAGTGACAGCAGGGAGCTGAGTGGAGGCACTGGCAAAGAGACAGCGATGGAATGTGGCTGTGGAGGTGAATGATTAAAGACAAGGAACGGACCAACGCCTTCCTGATAAAGGCCTCCTTGCCCAGTCCTGCCACGGGTCTACAAGCTGAGTCTGCAGTCAAGGTCAAGGTCTGCAGCCCAGCTGTGTTCTGGCAGGGGTGAGAGGCTGTGACCAGCCACACCTTGAGCTCCTAGGGGACAGGGCTTCCCTCACACCAGATGTGTTCACAAAGCGCTGCTGTTTCAGCTTCCTGGGGCACAGCCACATCACCCCTGCCCGTGAGACTCTGGGCAGTTCGTGCTCTTCTGTGTCCCAGGGCACACGTGGCAGAGCTCCACAAAGGCTGTCACATGCCCCAGGGAGTATCTCCACACAGAGGACTTAGGAAACCGGCGACAGACCCAACAGCCTGTCCTCAGTTCACCTCCACAGAGAGGCCACCAAAGGTGCTGGTGCAGTCGGCCCCTCAGGGCTCCTCCTTGCTCAGGCCCTGGCTAGGGCTTTCCCAGGTGGGATGTGCCCTCACCATCTACGGGAAGACAGAAGTGGTCAGTGTGACTCAGAGAAGATAGCAATCTCAGATCCAGCAGACCTAAGCCTCACTCCCCTTGGTCAGGAGGTAACACAGGCAGACCTGTCACCACCCAGGCAGCAACACCTCACCTTCAGAAGACTCGGTCTCCCTCCAGGCATCTAAGATCTATCCGGAGCCGGCACTGTGGCACAGCAGGTTAATGCCCTGACCTGAAGCTCCCGCATCCCATATGGGCACTGGGACCCAGCTGCTCTACTTCCAATCCAGCTCTCTGCTATGGCCTGGGAAAGCAGAAGATGGCCCAAGTGTTTGGGTCCCTGCCACCAAGTGGGAGACCCAGAAGAAGCTCCTGGCTTCGGATCAACGCAGCTCTGGCCGTTGCGGCCATCTGGGGAGTGAACCAGCAGATGGAAGACCTCTCTCTCTGCCTCTCCTCTCTGTGTAACTGACTTTCAAATAAATAAATCTTAGGGCCGGCGCCATGGCTTAACAGGCTAATCCTCCGCCTTGCGGTGCCGGCACACTGGGTTCTAGTCCCGGTTGGGGCGCCAGATTCTATCCCGGTTACCCCTCTTCCAGGCCAGCTCTCTGCTATGGCCGGGGAAGGCAGTGGAGGATGGCCCAAGTGCTTGGGCCCTGCACCCGCATGGGAGACCAGGAGGAAGCACCTGGCTCCTGGCTTCGGATCAGCGAGATGCGCTGGCTGCAGCGGCCATTGGAGGGTGAACCAATGGAAAAGGAAGACCTTCCTCTCTGTCTCTCTCTCACTATCCACTCTGGCTGTCAAAAAAAAAATAATAATAATAAATTTAAAATAAATAAATAAATAAATCTTAAAAAAAAAGAATCTGTTGGAACCTGGTCCTGTGCCCTGCCGGGTCAGCACCCTGAGAAGCTGCCCCTGCCAGCCCCACCACAGCACCCCCAGAGCAGGTCCTTAGCCGTTCAGCCTCAAAGGCATGCCTCCCCTCCCCAGGGTCCCAAAGCCCCCAGATGCCAGGGGAGGCTACAGAAGTGTGGGACTCCACTCCCTAGTCACCTCACCCAGCCAACAACACAGAGCAAGGGACACAGATGCCACCAGGTTCCCCAAGTCTGCCCAGCATCTCACGGTCAACACACTGACACCGTGGCCGGCGCCATGGCTCAATAGGCACACCGGGTTCTAGTCCTGGTCGGGGCGCCGGATTCTGTCCCGGTTGCCCCTCCTCCAGGCCAGCTCTCTGCTGTGGCCCGGGAGTGCAGTGGAGGATGGCCCAAGTGCTTGGGCCCTGCACCCCATGGGAGACCAGGAGAAGCACCTGGCTCCTGCCTTTGGATCAGCGCGGTGCGCCGGCCGTGTCGGCCATTGGAGGGTGAACCGACAGCAAAAAGGAAGACCTTTCTGTCTGTCTACTCTGCCTGTCAAAAAAAAAAAGAAAAAAAAAAAACACACAAAACACACTGACACCGAAACAGCAATCCTCTGCTTAGAGAAATGGAGGGCGGAGGATAAGAACGTTATCTCTAAGGGCAAAGTCCTGCTCAACCAGGCCTCCTCAGAGCCTCAGGAAAGGGGAAGGCAGAGCGGAGGCCCACAGAGAGCTGCCCCAGGGCGTCGGCCACCGGCACAGACACAGTCAGCCCCCAGGCATCACGGCCCCGCCTCTCCAGGGGACTCTCCCACTAAGACAGCAGCATCCCCCCAGTAAATCCCACCAGCACCTTCCTAACCATACACCCCACCAGCAGCTGTGGGAGGGGTGGTGCCTCCAGCCCTACCCTCTGCTCTGGTCCCAGCGATCAGCATCCACGTCCACACAGGGCCGATTCCCTCTTCCCCTCCCCCAACCAACAGCCCCACTCCCTCTAATAGCCCATAGCTGTATTTATGGCATGTTCTGTCTAGAGCTCATCATTTATTCATCTCTTAAGAGGATTCTCTCCTCCTGGGATTTACTGTGAAACCAATCCCTGAGAGGAGAGACTTTTAAGGGACCCTTGCACGGGATGTGCACATCTGCTCGCTTCTGCAGAAGCGTGTGTGTGTGTGCATGAGTGTGTGTGCACCACACATCCAGGCCGGCCCTCTCCGCAGTGAATCCAATCGGATTATATCTAACTTCTTAGAGACCACGGTGTGTTGGCAAGGGCTGTTCTTGTGTGGTGGGGGAGGAAGTGGTTCTCGTGGTTACTATGGATTTATCAGGAAAACATTTTACAACCTAATTTCATCCCTACTACAAATGGGCCAGTAGGGTGGATATTTCAGTGGCCAGGGCGATGCTCATGCTCAGGAAAATGCTGAAATGAGCCCAATTCCCTGGGTCCCAACAGTCTGATCTCTGAGTAATTAACGTGGCTTTGATTAAGAAAGGAGAGGCTTCCACATAACTCTGATGGGACACCCTGGGGGAAGGGTGAGGGTCACGCTGAACACTACACGTCACGTGCCTCATTTCATGACCAGACTCCTACAGAGCAGGAGATGAGAACGCGGACCAGCTTCCCAAGATCACAGAGCCATCCAGATGAGCATGGACACGAGCATTTAACCACTTTGCTGGATCTCACTTCAGGAAACGTAAAATAAGACAACAGAATAAAGAAGCTGCATATGCCAAAGATCTTCCCTGAAGCATTAACAGTAAAGAATTTCAAATAACCTGAAGGTCCCCAAAATAAGGCTTACCTATGTTGCCTATCTTCGTGAGAGAAAAAAAATACTCCATTTCATCAGGAATCAGAGATACAAAATAAGACCATGCTAAGAATAATTTTCTCCTCATGACCCAGGGTTGAAGAAGCATGTTTAGTTTCCATCTTGCCCCCAGCACTTATTAGCTATGTAATTTAGGCAAATGAGCTCATCCCTCCCTGCCTCATCTGTAAATCAGAGATTAATGACAGTATCTACTTCAAAAGGTTGTTGGCAGGATTAAACAAAGAATACTTTTCCCAGTACCAGAATATAGTAAGCACCATCAGAGGGTATTTTAGTTTAACCCAGAAGACAACAGGGTTTGGCAGCAACTTTTTCTTACACAACACTGGCAGGAAGGCAACACTGAACGATGGCTTTGGAATTTCAGTGGCATTAGCCTTTAGTGGTGGACAAGCAGGTGCCTCGCGGCCTGACTGCTACTTCTAGAGAGACTCCCACACAGGTGTCAGTCATACAGACCCAAGAGTGGAAACGTCCAGGGGCTCATCGACCACAGAACAGGCAGCAGAGCATTACACAGCAGTGTGCATGAAGGAAGCCCAAGACCACGGGTCCGTCTCAGACTATGCTGGGCACCAACAATGAGCCTTGAAAGACTACACATGTCCAGCCAATTCCAAAAAGTTCAAACAAGCAAGGGATACAGACATATACTGGAAATTGTAAAAAGCAAGGGAATGAGCAATGCAAAATTCAAGGTAATGGTTACTCCTGAAGGTGGAGCAGCAGTGGGACCAAAGGAAAACACCTGGGTAGCTGGGGTGATGTTGGGCATGTCCTGGTGAACTTGGGAAAGGGGTTTGTGAGTATTTGTTTTATTATTATGCTTCATCTGTGTAACATAACAATAGGTCAAGTATATTTCAGATAATACATGAAATGAGAAAAGTTATTTCATTAGATTCCAATACTTATAAGGATGAAGAATAAGAACATAAAATCAAGTCCGTACTTTGTGCTCCTTAAACAGATGCTTTGAGGGTTTTGGTGGTGGGAGAAGTGAATATTATTTGAAAAAGGGGAAAAAAAACAGGAATCAAAATATTATCCAAACTAGCCACTTAATTCCATTAACAAGTCCTCTGTGTGTGTGTGTATGCGTGCACGCGCAAGATGCACTACGCAGAAATGTTAACAGTGCTTATCTCCGGGTGGTAGACAAAGAGTATACTTTCTTGCTCATAGTCCCCAAAATGGGTTGCATTTCATGTTTATTTAGGGCAAAGAATAAACAGAGCACCTACAACACAACTGAAACCCTGCACCAGGAATTATGCATGTCGGGGAGCAAGACCAGCAGGGATCTTGGGGTCTGGAATTTGGAGTAATTTTTTTTTTTTTTCAGTACTTCTGATGCTTGAGTTGTTTGCATCAGGGGAGACGCACACACGGAAAGACAACTGAGAAAAATAGAAGACGGGGCACTCTGGAAAGGACGATCGCTGGGATCTCAGCCTGAAATTCTGCCCCACAAAGCGAGGCCCTGCACCTCTAAGCACCCGGGCCTGGGGCTGCTCCGCAGGCAGTGCCGCTGGCCTCCTGCTCTGCAGCCAGGCAGCAGGATCCAGCGCTCCCGACGGAAGCCCCTGCCCCAAGCAGCCAGCGGCAGCCCGGCCAGGGGCCAGCGGGAAGGAAACCGGGCCCGACCACATCTGAGGCCTGGCAAAAAGCGGCTGCAGCTGCCTCCGCAGCCGCCAGCACGCAGGAACCAGGTCATGACGCGCAGGCGGCTGCTCGGCCGGCCTCCCTCGGCCGAGTGCGGCTCCACCGGCAGGCGCGCAGCCCCAGCAGCGGGGCCATAGCCTGAGCCATGCGGTGCACGTCCGGAGGCACGCGGTGCACGTCCCGTGGCCAGGGAGTGAGGCCCCCAGCGGCTCCCGGGCAGGCGGGGCATCCTATAGCTCCGCCCACGCGGCTGCTCCGCCCCAGTTCTCACAGCCACCTCCTGTTCTTAAGACCGCAAGGCTACAGAAGCAGGGACGCAAACACCGCCCACGCCACGCCACGCCACGGTCCCCGGACAGAGCGCCAGTCCTTGGCTAACCTGTGCCGTGCACTTTCCCTGATGGCTCCGCCACCCACCCAGGAGCGGTTCAGATGTGTCAAGGGGCCAGAGCTGGAGTTTCGAGAGGAGACCAGCAGCTAAGTTGGGGGAGCCGAGTGCAAACTCTGAATTAAGTATTTTTACATCGCATAGCAACTCAACACCCATTTTTGCAGGCGGACGGATGAGGCACAGAGAGGTGACGCCATGTTCCCCAGGGCTCAAAACTGGTGAAAAAGGAGTCCACAGCCAGTAGTGCTGCCCGGGTGCTCACGGGCACCGCAGGCAGGCTGCTAAGCCTTCTGTAGAGCACCCTCCCACACCTGCAGGACTCCAAACCTACTTCAGCCCCCACTTGAACCTCTTAAAGTGAGTCTGCCCCCACGCATGCCTTCTGCAAGAGCTGAAAGCGATAACATTTTCCTATTAAGACCCTGGGCTGAATGGATGCACTTTCCTCACCCCAGGTGCTTTGGGTAACACCTTGGACAATGACAGTGTTTTACTCCTATTTTGCCACGTGGGCTGCATCTTATTTGGGTGACAGTGTAGAAGGCACATCTCTACTAAGCCTTCAGGAACACCTTCTGATCTGTTTCCAAGTGTCCCAGGCGGCAGTGATGAGGTCGAGGTGCACTAGCTGAAAACCACTGGTCTAAGACAAGCCCAACAAGACACGTGCAGACTCAGCCTGGCCAGTAGAATCTTGGCCAGCACCCCCTAGGTGTGCTCTGTGAACCAGGGTTGTTCTGCCCACGACAAGGACAAAACCTGAGAGTAAGTACTCCCTTTAGACACTTGGGCCACAGTTTGTCATTGCTGGAGCATCTACTACATGATCATTTTCTAGTACTTTTATGGCACCTTAAAAAGTCATCATTCTAAATGGAAGATTTTAAAACCTAGTCCTCCACCAGAAATTCTAAAGAGCACCGATTTATATTTTAATGCTATCAGTCAACTCATGCAATTAACCAGTAAAAAAAATCCATAATGACCTGTGTAGCTATCTCTTTTGCCATAGCCACCCCCAGATCACTTAGAGTGCACCAACAGGAAAAGTCGTCAAACGTGCTGAGGTATCCAGATAGCTGCATGCAACAAAACTAATCGGAATCTCTGCTTCACACCAGTGACAAAGGTTACTTGAAAATAAAGCAAAGATCTAAGTGTAAGAACCAAAACTATAAAGCTCAAAAGAAAATATGGGCACAGATCATTATTGCAAGTCAAATGTTTTCTTTTTACGTATGAAACCAAAAAAGCAAGTAACGAGAACAAAAGATAAACTAGATCAATCAAAATCAACAAAATCTGAGTTCCAAAAGACATCATCAAGAAAGTGGGGAAAAAAACACCACATAATGGGAAAAAAGTATTTGCAAATCATGTACCCAATAAGGGATGCACAGCTGTATTAAAAACTTTTAACTCAATAATAAGACAGCTCAATTTAAGAATGTACACATTCACACAAAACTTGTATACAAATGTCCACAGCAGTCATCTTAATAGCCAAAGAGTGGCAATAACTCACACAGCCATAACCGATCAATGGATTAACAGCATGTGGCCATGTGTACACTGGAGTACTATGCAGCCAGAAACAGGACTGAGGTACCAACACATGCTGCAGCACTAGGCACACCTTGAAAGCACTATGCTAAGTAAGCTAGTAAAGTGCAGACGGCCACATAGCCCATGATCCCATCGACACGAAACGTCCAGATTAGGCAAATCCATGGAGACACAAAGTAGATTAGTGGTTGCCAGGGGTGAGGGGATTGGGGCAAGCAGAGGGGAGGTGAATGCCATTTGCTCCAAAGATGCTTTTGTGAATGAAGAAAATTTCCTGAAACGGATACTGTTGTTGGTTATACAAACTCTGAATACACCAGAAACCACTGAACTGCATGCACACTTTCAATCAGTTTTGTGCTATGATTAGCTGCACAAAACTAAAAAAAAAAAAAAAAAAAAAGTACTACAGGGAAAACCTTCACCTCCATCTCTCTAAGAAGCTCCTCCGACAAAGGCAGAAACCAAACACTTGCTCAAGGAGGGGCAGCCGGAGTCAGCTACGGAGAGAGGACGGCAGCAGTGAGTGAATTCCCCCCGCCAGCAGCACTCGCTCCCTCATGCCACCACTGGGTCCCAAGCATGAGTGGAAACAGCAGGGGTTCCCTCTCTGGCAGAGTATTGGCACGCCTTTCCATCAAACCAAGACAGCACAGCGCCTGCCCTGGGGCCCGCAGTGGCGGGGGTGAGGTGGGAACTCCGGAGAGGCCAGAAGTAAGCTCTGCACATGCAACCCCAAAACCAAGCATCATCGACCTAAAACCAGGCGGTCAGCAAGCTTGGTCACATGTAACAGACATGACAACAGCAGCTTGGTTCAAAGGCCCTTATTATATGGGGGGAAGCTTGCAAGATTCAGTAAAAATGAATGAGACAAATAAGTAAATGAGACAACGCATGTATACTAAGTAGGAAACAAGCACTTAGAAAGCTACATGCAAACCATTTGTTTGGGGGAAAAAAATCACATTTTGGATACCTATAGTACCAGGGGTATCTGCTCCTGCAAGATAACCTAACAGTCAATTACCTGGCAAGCATCCCCCTCTGATGTACACGACTATTACAGAACCTCAGAGGGGATTCCCACGCAGGGCCACCTGGGGCCACTGAGCAGGTGCTGCTTCCTCTGGCCAACCTCAGGGCAATCTTCAGGCCCCCACTTCTGGCTGGGGATGAATACCTCCCAGCTAGTGACCCACAGAGTTGTGGGGGGTGGTGCTGGAATCCACACACCCAACCTGAAGGTGTTACTCCTTGGAAAGCAACAGCTGGGCCCCACCCAAGGCTGTGTTCCTTGTTCCTCGCCCAGGTCTCAGGGAGAGGCAGTGGCTGGACCAGTTTTAAAGTCCATCGCTCCACAGCTATAGCCTTGATCGCAGGCCAACACCAAATGAGCCAGCGAAGGGGTGGGGTGGGCCTGGGAGAGAGAAGAAGGAAGTTCCTCTCCCTCCCCCCTTCACCCCCAGCTGGGCCCCACCCACCTCCCCCATCCCAGGACTTGGCAGCTGATATGGCTGGGAGCTTCCGAGACCACATTCCCCACTCCAGCTCCTCCAAGACAGCCTCTTGCAAACCCTGGGCAAATCAGTTGAGCTATCTGGGCCTCCAATTCCCCCTCTGCTTAAAAAAAATTTTTTTTAATTAAAAAAAGATTCTTTTAAAAATGTCAGGAAAACCTAAGCATTTGCTCCAGATTCTAGCAAACTTGAAAAGAAAGAAGAAAAAAAACCTGGCCACTGAATGCAAGGTGTTTTTAGTGGTGGTGGTACTGGGGTCTTTCTCCAACCAAAGAGGCCGTGCCAAGTGGCAAAACCTGAATATGGCCTGCAGAGCAGCCAGGAGCGCCGCGTCCACGCCAGCTCCCTGACTGTGATCACTCTCTGCCGTAACCACCAGGACCCGGGAAAGCCCACCCTTCCGGGACAGCAAGGGGCATCGTGCTCGCCGTGGTTCAAATTAAAATTATTGAGAAAAGAATGAAGCAAACGTAATAAAATGTCAACACTGGGGAAACGGAGTAAAGAATTCTTCATACAATTCCTGTTCCAAAATTCTAAAATTATACCAAAATAAAAATGTAAAGAACACCACCACTGATGTCACCCAGCTTCTGTGCAAAGGTAGCACTCTCGGCATTTTGTGTAAGCAACAGGCGGTCCCAGGCAGTCCCTGCCGGTGCCAACAGGACGGTGAGCCCCAGACTCCACCCCAGGCCCTGGACAAACGCCAGGGTGCAGAGGCCAAGTGAGGAAGAGGTGGATTGGACGGTCTCCAGGAACAGCAGGCAGCCTGGACCAGGGATCACCACCCCCTTTCCTCCAGAGACCCCCCCCCCCCAACACGCACAGGGCCCAGACGGCTCTTCTCACGCACACCCCAGAGGGCTAAGTCGGAGCTTCAGCAAAATGCATGCTCCAGCTCTAACCACGAACACACAGGCCCACGTGGAGCCCAGATCAGGCAGCAGGGCCCAGGGAAGGCAGCCTTCAGGCCCTCCTTAACCAAAACAAACACGACATCTGGAAATCCTAAGCAAATCCCCCCGCCCCAACCAACTCGAGGGTCAAGAGAAAAAACAAAGTCACAACTGCAGATTCAAAGATCAACTAATATCAGAGAGAGAAGTAACAAAAATTCATGCTTCCATAAATACCACCAGCAAATAAGGCAGAAAATTAAGGTTTCAATCCAAGAAGTTAGAAAGTAAAAACACAGGAAGGTAGGAAAAAATGAATCAGTAAAGACAGAAATAGAACCCAAAGTGTAGTTGATCTTATTTATAAATATATCCAAGAGACGACTCTCTAAATGACCAATAAAACAAACACGTTGACAAGATAAGTTACTTTAAAGAGAAAAAGCAAACATTAGAAATGTTAAAAAAAAAAAAAAAAGACAATGGACATAATGTGCTTTACCAAAACCTTTGAAAATGTGAACAAAGGGACAGTATCTTAGGAAAAGTGTATTCAGCAAGAAACTGAAAAATCTCAATCACCAGGGAAACATCTGTCAGAGAACCAACCCCCCAAAAGGCGCCAGGCCTGGCAGCTGAGCTGTTCTATTCTTGAACTTCTCCCGATCCTCGTGGGACAAGTACCATCTCCTCCTCTGTACACACAGACAGGGAATCCAGCGGTGTGGAAAACCCAAGAAAGGCGGCCCCAGTTCCACAGCCCCACATCGCCCAGGAGGCAGCCTAGGAAACTCTGAGTTCCAAAACGCTCCTCAGCCAGGTTTGGAAACTTCCAGCCCTTTGCCACTCCAAGTGTGGTCCAACGAACAGCAGCAGCATCACCTGCTGAAAGCAGGTCAGAAATGCAGAGTCTTGGGCCCACACCAGAACTGCTGTACCATTTTAAGAATCACTCCCAGGTTATCTGTGAGAAGCACTGATCTGGCCCGATTCTGTCAAACCTTCCTTTGATTCTTAAAATCTGCAATAACAAGACCTGTTTTTGCACTGCCTGACACACACCCCTATCCCAAAATACATACACACATGATTTACTACTGGTGACTATGTCATACGAACATATTTAAAAGGGGCAGTGGTACAGCTGGTTAAACCTCCACCTGCAACACCAGCATCCCATTCAAGCACTAGATTGAGCCCAAGCTGCTCCGCTTCCAATTTAGCTCCCAGCTAATGTTCCTGGGAAAGCAGCAGAGCATGACCCAAGTGCTTGGGCCCCCGTCACCCAGAGAAAGAGACCCAGATGGAGTTCCACCCAGGCTCCTGGCTTCAGTCTGGACCAGCCCTGGCTGTTGCGGCTATTGTGGGAGGAAGCCAGTGGTTGGAAAAAGTCTCTAGCTCTGCCCCTCAAATAAATAAGTCTTAGGGGGAAAAAAAGTTTGGCAAAATAAAGCAAAACCAAGCATTAAAAAAAATACAAGACACACAGCGAGTGTTGTGGCGCAGCAGGTTAAGCTGCAGCTTGTGGTGCCAGCATTCCATACGGGAGCACCAGTTCAAGTCCCTGCTTCTCCACTTCTGGTCCAGCTCCCTAATGCGCCTGGAAAAGCAGCAGAGAATGGTCCAAGACTGGGCCCCTGCCACCCACAGGAGACCTGGATGGAGTTCCTAGCTCCTGGCTTTGACCTGGACCAATGCCAGCTGGGAAGCAGCAGACAAATCTGTCTCTCCCTCCCTGTCACTCTGCCTTCCAAATAGATGTTTAAACAGATTCTATGTGCACACACATACACACACTCTCCCTCCAACTCTGCCTCTCAAAAAATTTCTTTAAAAAGCCAATATATGTCAAAGTATGATAAAAAGTTATTAACTTTAAAATATGAAGCTCTCTTATGAATTCATCAGAAAACTATACAAAAGAAAATTAGGCAAAGAAAATCACAAAGTATTCACAAAGAAAACAACTCAAATCACAACACAAGCAATAAAAATTTGCAAATCAAAACATTTAACACCAATTTTTATACCAATTAGAAAACAGGTTTATCATAAACATGTTATTTTGATAATTGGGGGCAGAAAAATCAATGAAGACATTTACAATGTGAAAAAGTTGATTGCCTAGAAATATTAACAGGAGTTCTGAGTGGAAAAATTATATTTTTGAAATGTTTTCTGTTTATCTGAACTTTGTTTTCTCAGTGAACTTGCATTCTTTTCAACAGACAAGAGCAAAAAGGTTTCAGCCATTTCCAGATTTTGATCATAGTTAATCATAATAATTTCTACACTTTTGCAAAAACACCTGGCCTTCTCAAAGTACTCCAATGCTGACCGAGTGTTGGGAGCGCCAGCTAAGCAAAGCCCCTTCTGTTAGGTCAGTCCACAGACCCACAGCTCTCGTGCTCCAGCGGGCACAGGAGTCACCTGCTACATCACCTGCTACTGGCGCAGACTCCCAGCTCCCCCAAGCAGAGCTCAGCCCTGACTAGGACCTCATTCCCAGCAGGTGGTCCACAAGCTGCCCTTCGAGAATCCCCCCAGGAACTCTTCTGGGGGTGAGGATGAGCATGCACAAGAGGAGCCCCAGTGGTGCAGACACCGAGTGAATGAAGCCTCGTAAAGCGGACAGCAGTCTTTTTTTACCTCCCTCCCGTACTGCACAGCTGGGGCAGGGGGACAGTCAGAGGAGGAGATGGGAGACAGGAAACGGGCTTTGTCCAACAGGTTAGCGGAAGCCCGGAGCAGCCAGCCCAGTGCCATGGGACGATGCTCTGTTCTGGGAGAAGGCACTTGGAACAACTCCGCCAGTCCACAGAGCCCATCAGTCAGTCTGCTTAGCAGCCATACAGTCATGGCTACCTGAAGGGGATGCCTTTCTCAGCCCTGAGGGGCACCCATCAAGTGGAGCCTCCCAACACCCCGCCCCTGGGGTAATAACCAAGAGCAGAGGAGGAGATTCAGGTGGAGGAAGCAGGGGGCCCAGGGAGTACTTCACACCTCCCTCCCTGGTCCTTAACATCTCTCGGCTACGCTTTCGCTGCCAGTGTTTCTGCGGGATTAAACGAAGCCAGTAGAGGAGCCAAAGAAGTTACCATCTCCCTGCTGTCCTGAGCATGGGAGATGAGCAAGTGGGGAGGGGAGGGAGGAGGAGCATGGGCCACCAACTGAGTGACAGCTGTGGTCACACCCACCAATGCACTGCCAATAGGAAAGACTGGGAAGCGGCTCAGTCCCCGCCCCACTGCTTAATGTGCAGGTCGTAAGGCAGCAATCTTGGCTTCTTAATTAACAAGGTCTGTAAGTGCCCAGCCCCCATGCCCCAGGGACGAGAAGGGTCTCTTGTTCACAGGTCCGGGAGAACCCAGCCCTCCTGGGCAGGCAGACACCTCCAGCCCCATTCTAGCTCTTGAGGCAGCGGAGCCCAGGGGCCCGAGGATCTGGAAGGACGGCCAAGGGGGCAGGACAGAGCAGCACGGCCCAGACAACACATCTCACTCCCCAGCTACAAGCAGCAGCTTAAGAGGCAAGCACGGTGGGAAGCAGCAGTGCGCTGATACGAGTAACTTCAGTGAGGACACGCCTGGGGGCAAAGGAGTGGGAGGCACCAGCTCCCCCATGGTCTGTGCCAGCTCAGCTCCCTGCCTTGAGGAAGCCGCACCCTAGCCGTGTGTCGCTGCAGGTGTCACTGCAGGTGTCTGCTCTGTGCTTCCCATCAAGTGGTCAGGACCCAGGAAAGCAGTGGTCCCGACTCGTGAGCGCTAATGAGGGTTAATGACAAGTGGGCTGTGGGTCCCTGCCTAATGAGGTGTCCTCCTCCCTGGGTCTGCATGTGGGAAAATGGCCCAGAACAGTTTTCCGCCCGTGAGGACATGGCAGGTGCCCCATCTGTTACCTGGATCACAGCCTCCAGGCTCAGAGCCAGAACTGGCTCAGGTTCTGTTCCTCACGGTGGCCCAAGGCTACCCCGCTTTGCGGGGGTGAGGCTCACTGTGTCTCTCATCGATTTGATTCCACAAGCACTTACTAGAAGGATGTACTGCACACAAGGCTTTGTGCCAGATACGAGGACATGGGATTGACAAGACGAACACCCCGGCACCAGGAACTCTGACCCAGACACTACGGTATTGCCACAGAGGTAGAGACAATGTGTTACAGGGACTTGAGGGAGAGAGAGAGACAGGGCAGCGTCAGAGGTGGCAAAACAGAGCAAGCATCAAAGGACAGAGGCATCCCCAACATGCCTGCAAGATGGGTTAGAGTGCAACAGAAAAGACCCCATTCACGGCAGTTATGGCAAGAGCCACGAAACACCAAGCAGAACCTTCGCAAGAAGTATCTAAGACACGGAGGGAACTTAAAAACTGTGATGTTCACACACAGAGACTAGAATCAATGTGAAGATACACGGGAAGACCCAATATAAAGCTAGCTGTTCTCAAAATAATCCATAAATTCCATGTGATTCCAACTGAAAATCCCAACATTTCTCATACAACTTGACAAGTTGCTTATACACTTATGCAACAAATAAAGGCAAAAAACCCATCGTGGAAAAAAATTTGTTAAACCAAATTGTTACATAAAAACTGCGGTAACTAAAACAGTGAAATACGGACACAGAATCAGACAAATAATTCAACAGAACGGGAGAGAGGTCCTAGAACACCCAGGGATGTGATGTATTTATGAGATGCTTAACATGGAATTATAAACCACTGGGGAAACTAAATACTCAATAAATAGACTAGGGATAATAGGTTTTTTATCTAGGAAAAGCTCCATCCCCTCTTACACCATACACAAAAATAAATCTCACATCAGAGATGTGAATATCTAAAATAAAACAAGCCAAAAAACTGAATTCTGATTGCACTAAAAAAAAAAAAAAATCAAACCTCAGGGCTAGTGTTTGGCCTGGCAGTTAAGATGCTGGCTGGGATGCCATGTCCAGTATCAGAGCCTTGGTCTGATGCCCAGTTCCAGTTCCCGTTTCCAGCTTCCTGCTGGTAAGGACCCTGAGAGGCAACAGCGATGGCTCTGGAGCTTGGATTCCTACCAGCCACAGAGGAGATGCAGGTTGAATTCCCAGTTCCCAGGTTTGTTGTGCGCATTTGAGCAGTGAACCAGGGAATGGGAGTTCTCCATCTCTCTGCCTGATAAATACATTAAAAAAAAAAAAAATTCCAGGGCAGGTGTTTGGTCTAGCAGTTAAGATGTCTATATATCAGACTGCCTGGATTCAATTCCCAGCTTCCAAAGTCCATCTTCCTGCTAACGCAGACCCTGGGAAGCAGCAGGTGATGACGCAGGTAGTTGGGTCCCTGCCACCCATGTGGGAGATCTCGATCCAATTCCCTGCTCCCAGCCTCACTGGCCTGGGCCTGGCCACTGCAGGCATTTAGGAAGTGAACCAATAGATGGGAGCTCTGTCTCACCCCCTCTCCAAACAATAAAACCTCCAGGAGGCGGGTATTGTGGGTTAAGTCACATCCCACACTGGAGTACCTGGTTCAAGTCCCCACTGCTCTGCTTCCCATCCCAACTCCCTGTTAATGCACATCCTAGGAGACAGCCTATGACATCCATGTGGGAGACCTAGATGGAGTTCCAGGCTCCCAGCTTTGGTCTGTTGCAGACATCTGGGGAGCAAACTGGTGGAAGGAAAGATGTCTTCAACACGTCATTAAGTGACTAACAGATGACTCAAAATCAAGTATGGTACAAACACATTACCGGAGGCTGGTGCTGCGGCACAGCAGGTTAAAGCCCTGGCCTGAAGCACCAGCATCCCATATGGGCGGCAGTTTGAGTCCCGGCTGCTCCTCTTCCGATCCAGCTCTCTGCTATGGCCTGGGAAAGCAGAAGACGGCCCAAGTCTTCGGGCCCCTGCATCTGCATGGGAGACCTGGAAGAAGCTCCTGGCTTCAGATCGGCGCAGCTCTAGCCGTTGCGGCCACCTGGGGAGTGAACCAGTGGATGGAAGACTTCTCTGTCTCTACCTCTCTAACTCTTTCAAATAAATAAAATAAATCAAAAAAAGAAAAGAAAAAACACATTGCTGGGGGAAGGTTAATAAGTTTATGTACCTACTTTAAAGTCTGGAATGATATGGATGAAATTATTAATAGTGAACACTGAAAGGTGGAAAAGAAACAAGGATTTTCAGCTTCCAAGTATTCCTTTATATTACTTCTTTAATTGGGTATACTTTACTTGTATTTAAGATGTAAGCACCTTTCCATTTTATTCAGAAGGAAAGAAGAATACTAACACTATTGGTTTTCAGGCTGAACTCAAAGTCCAGCCTTTCCCTAGGCCCTTATGGCTAAGGAGCCGAGTTCCGGGGCAGGAGAATCTATGCCCCCATAGTACTGCACCATCTCCCTGCACTTCTGCTGGATTGGACGAGTTCAGACAAGTTCAGAGGGCGCCCTCGGACCACAAGGGTTCCTGCTGCAGCCAGAGAGGCAGGCTGGGCCTTCCCAGCGGGCACCACTGTTGTATGGCACCATGTGCTCTAAGGGAGCTGGAGGTGGTGCCCACCCAGGTTTTCCTGGCCCCCTTCCTCCTACCATTCCCTCCATTCCAGGACACTCATGATAGCCTGAAGGACAGCAACTGGACCCCATTATTTTCTAGAGGGCACGAAAGCAGTGGGAAGACTTTAACCTGTAGCCTAGCCTAGCTCCGTCAGGCCGAGCGTACCACCCCCACCCCTCACTGTCCCCAGCTTCTACATTTCCAGCTTCATTTCCTATAGTGCTAATGCACGAGGCTTTTCTAAATGCCACTACTAAACTTTCCACTTGGCTTTAGGACGAACTCTCATTCTAGGCAATACATTCAAACCAGTTTGGCTTAATTTAAAAAAAGAAAAGAAAAAGGAAAAACTTGTCCTCAGTTCCTGTTGCTGAGCTGTTTCGCTATTACTGAGGGTCCCACCTGGAGCCTGGGAGGCAACCAAGCCCTGCATGGCTGCCACGCTACATCCGCTACATCGTAGCCATGGCCACAACCTTCCCAGAGCAGACATTCTCAGGGCCCTGCTGGGAGGGAGGGTGGGCAGGTTAAATCGGGACTTGGCATTCACATGCTGGGTTTTCTGTCCAAAAGCTCCCACAGACGTAAATTATCAACTTAGAGAATGAGGCCACCACTGAACTTAGTGAAAAAGTCATATTTTAAAACATGCTTTTTATCAAAGAACAGGAAGAAGCGTTCTAAGAATCCAACTGAGGACCTAGAAAAGGGACACACATACCGAGCGAATCTAAGGAAAAAGACAACAATTGATATGAACCCAAAGAGAAATCAACACTTTAGAAAACAGCACAACTGACAAATACACACACTTTTCAATTACATAAAACTCTGAAAAAGCTATGGAGTAAAAAAAAAAAAAAAAAAAAAAAAAAAAAACACCTAGAAATGAAGAAAATTAAAATATTTCAAGATACTAACAGACTGAAAAGCAATAACAACATATATTATGCTAATAAATTTGAAGCTGGATGGCTTCCATGGAAAATCCAAAGTAAATGTTCTACACCAAGTCATGGCAGGGGGTGGGGGAGAAGAACCAGAAATTAGCAAAGACTCGTGCCTCAAAAAAGATACCAAGTTCAGAAGGTTTCATCAAATTTTTCAAATTTGTAATGAGTGAAATTATTAGTTAAGCTGCTATTCACATTGTACCACAGCACAGAGTAAGAGTTTCACAATCTATTATAAGTTACTATTACTCTAATACCAACATCAGACAATGAAAACTCAGAAGGAAATTTATAGGTCAAACTCAAATATAGAAGGAAAACTTCCATGTTAAGAAATCATATTGGGGAGCCGGCACTGTGGCTCAACAGGCTAATCCTCCGCCTTGTGGCGCCGGCACCCGGGGTTCTAGTCCCGGTCAGGGCGCCGGATTCTGTCCCGGTTGCCCCTCTTCCAGGCCAGCTCTCTGCTGTGGCCCGGGAGTGCAGTGGAGGATGGCCCAGGTCCTTGGGCCCTGCACCCACATGGGAGACCAGGAAAAGCACCTGGCTCCTCGCTTCAGATCAGCGCGGTGCGCCGGCCGCGCCGGCCATTGGAGGGTGAACCAACGGCAAAGGAAGACCTTTCTCTCTGTCTCTCTCTCACTGTCCACTCTTCCTGTCAAAAAAAAAAAAAAAAAAAATCATATTGGGGCCGGCGCCGCAGCTCAATAGGCTAAGCCTCTGCCTGTGGCGCCAGCACACTGGGTTCTAGTCCCGGTTGGGGCGCCGGATTCTGTCCCGGTTGCTCCTCTTCCAGGCCAGCTCTCTGCTGTGGCCCGGGAGTGCAGTGGAGGATGGCCCAAGTGCTTGGGCCCTGCACCCCATGGGAGACCAGGAGAAGCACCTGGCTCCTGCCTTCGGATCAGTGTGGTGCGCCGGCCACAGCACGCCGGCCATTGGGGGGTGAACCAACAGCAAAGGAAGACCTGTCTCTCTCTCACTGTCCACTCTGCCTGTCAGAAAAAAAAAGAAAAAGAAAAAAGAAATCATATTGGGGCCACCATTGTGGCACAGCAGGTTAGGCTGTCACCATCCCATATGGGCACCTGTTAAAGTACCCACTGTTCCACTTCTGATCCATCTCCCTGCTAATGTGCCTGGGAAAGCAAGCCATGGGAGGTAGCCCATGGAAGACCCAGAGTTCCAGGCTCCTGGCTTCAGCCCCAGCTGTTGCAGCCATTTGAGCAGTGAACCAGCCAACTCTAACTTTTCAATAACTTTCTCTAACTCTACATTTCAAATAAATATTTAAAAAAGTCAAATATTCTTTAAAAACAAACCAAACCATATCAAACAGGGTATCAAAAAATACACTCCATTACCAAGTATGGTATATTCAAGGAATGCAAAGCTCATTCAATATTAAGAAACTCATCTCTATAACGGGCAAAGAAGAAATATCTATTGATCATCAAACCATGCTGACTACTAACAAGAAAACAAACTTGTTAATAAAGTGGAATGAAACCATTTTTAACACAGTAAAGACCTCAAATCAGCAATCAGAAGACCAGAAACAATCAGCAAATACCAGGCTTAGGAGTAAAATACAAGTTCCCTTCATGCAGTAAAGACAGACATCCTCTACTCAGTATTTGGCAAATGAATGTGACGTGGAAGCACGGTCCTAGGAGGGAGGCAGCAGCCCACAGACAAGAGCACCCACGCTCAAGTCAGACAGCCTTGCCCTCGATCCCAGCCCCATTCCTCAAACACCGGCCCTGCTCAAGCTCCTGGCCTGAACCTGTTTCCTTATCTGGAAGTGGGGACACCACCACCTGCCTGAGCTGCCACAAGAATTAAGGAAGAGAACAACGAAAAACTCTTTGCACACGGTGCACACTCAGCAGCAGTGCTGGTCACGCAGGGTAACGTGGACAGTAATGTAGGTCTCCATGTCTATAACCACCAGACAGGTTCAACATCCCCTATCCCCAAACACAAAATGCTCCAAAATCCAAGTTTGCAACATTTCAGACTTCTGGAATTAGGGCTGCTCCACTGGTACATTATACAAATCCTCCAAAGTCTGAAACACTTCTGGTCCCATGCATTGTGACTAAGGCACACGCGACCTGTCGTACAGCACAGAATGATGTCTGGAGGAATTCTGCACTCTGAAATTACAAGAATTCTTCTCCTTCCCTCCTCTTGTATTTCTGCTAATTTTTTCCAAAGGTGATTTATTACCTGTATAATCAAAAAAGAAAATACAGGGCAGACATTGTGGCACAGTGGGCTAAACCATCACTTGGGATGCCTACATCCTATGTCTGATCCTGGTTATCCCGCCCTTTCAATTCAGCTCCCTGCGAATGTGCCTCAGACGCAGTAGATGATGGTCCAAGTACTGGGGCCCCTGCCACCTGCCTGGGAGACTCAGATGGAGTTCCTGGCTCCTGGCTTCAACAAGTCCAACCTGGTGTTGCAGGCATTTGGGGCAATGAATCAGTGGATGGAAGATCTCAGTATCTCTCTCTCCCTCCATCATTCTGCCTTTCTAATAAGTAATAAATATTTTTAAGAAAAAGACCAAAGAAAGTTTTTTTGGGATTCACCCAAGATTGGAGACAGTCACACACGAAGACCCAAGTAGAAAAAGAACTTAAGGTGACAGAAGGGGACACTGGGAGGTTTGCAGGGTTCTTTTGCCCTGTGCCGCAGTGACACCCGCCCACGTCTGTACTGGTGTCTAAGGCTGTTCCCGACACAAGTCAAGCAGAAGCCCTCTTCACCCAAAGCCAGCACACGCTGCTGTACATCGCTGCCCGATCTGACGGCCCATAGGCCACGGAAATTCCAGGCAACGGGAGTGGGCAAGGGTCCTCACTTCTTGACCCCGGTGCTGGTGACACACCTATTTTTACTCTGAAAATTTGCCAAGCTATACACAATGTGTTTTTTTTTTTTTCCTGTGTATATGCTACACTTCAAAGTTCGTAAAAATTAAAAACTAGCAGAAAATTCCATTTCAATCATCTGCAATGGAGGGGGTATTGGGCAGAGTGGTTAAGAGCCTGCTTGGGACACCTGCGTCCCATATCCGAGCGCCTGGACTCAAGTCCCAGCTGCATTTCCCACTTGTTTCCTGCTCATGTGCACCTTGGGAAGCAGTGAGTAATGATTCAAGTAGTCTGCTCCAGTCACCCAGGTGGGGGACTGGGGCTGAATTCCTGGCCTTGCCCAGCCACAGCTGTTGGGGCATTTGGAGGAGTCAACCAGAGGATGGAAGGTCCCTGTCTTTCAAATTAAAAAAAACAAATGAGCTGTAGTGGGGGTTCCCTTCTAAATTCTCAGTTTAGTGATTATGAACTCAGGAATCAGTCTCATGGACTATAACATTCAATCTAGCATTTCATCTGAAGTGTCTATTTTTCCAAATTCTGTACTGATTATCATTAAAATTATCAACTGCGTGAGGAAAAAAAAAATATTCTGGAGAAACCTGGGCTATTGGAGACACAAAGAAACCCAAATTGGACAAGGCAGCTGCTCTTGACCCAGTCCAACTGCACATTCAAATCACCTGGGAAGCTGTGACAACTGCCTGGGCCCAGCTCCCCTCCGGACCAATGACTGCCTGGGGCAGGGGCCCAGCAGCCACACTTTTTTCTAAAGCTCCTCTAATGATGCTCCTGAGGCAGTCGGGGGCTGAGAACCATTGAACCAGCTGAACCAGAGGGACTGGTCCCTGGAAACTTCTAGGCAAGTTAAAGCATGGCCCCTGCCTGTCCCGGTGGAAGCTGTGGTGTGGGAGCAGTGAGGTGGTTAGGGTTGCAGTGCCCTGGCACCCCTCCAGCCCTCCTCCACAACCCACTTCATCCAGATCCCTGCAGAGACCCGGGGGGAGCAGTGCCCCACCACTCACAGATGCAGCCGCATCTGGACAACGAGGGCGAGAGGAGCTTTCCCAGGGCTTGGACACAGAACCCTGGGTTCTGGCTCCTGGCCGGGTTGTTCAGCTGCTCTGGACCACTTGCCAGTACAGCCCCAAGACACACGCCACTCCAACCACACAACCCCACAGCTAAGCCCTAACTACTACCCAGGGTCCAAATGATGCCTCCGCAAACCCACAGCTGAAAAACAGGAAACTGAGGAGATACAGTACAGAGAGGAAAGGCCAAAGGGCAGAGGTCAACATACAGCTCAACCACTAAGTAGGAGCCAGCTCAGGAATGCAACAAGGCCAAGAAAGAGAGGGTGCCACAAGGCCTACCTGCCCAGGACCCCAGCACAAACACCAGGACCCCACGCCGTCCCCACTCTGTGTGCACTCCAGCAGGGGTCCAGGAACATCCTGTAAGTCCCCTAGATGAAGCAACACAAGCAGCCCTCGGCCCACCCCCCACCACGCAGGCCCTCTCTGTTCTGTGGAGGATGTAGAGCCGAGCCCCGAGCACACGAGGTGCAGTGGGGAAGAGCTGAGGCCATGGGGAGTGTCCTAGGAGGAAGAGGACAGCAGAGGAGAGAAAGGAATCCACACTGCCAGGAAAAACACCTCTTGGGCACGGTCTCCGATGCCACTGAAGACCCATTTCTGCAGCCTCCCCAGAGCTCAGGGCGTCTCTCAACAATGGGACACACTGTGAAGGCAGTCCGCCTCGCCGGGTCCAGCAGAGCCTGGTGCGGTGGAAGGGGGCCCTCGGCACCCAGTCTGAGAAGGGAAATGGCACAGCAGAGGGAATGAGTCTGGGGACTCAGAGTTCTCCGCCCAGAACCCTTTCCAGGCTCTGTCCCCACCTCCAACAGTTACTGGGCCCCAGTTCTCCTCCCCACTGCACCATGGCCGTGGGGAATCCGAGATGGAACCTCCCTGAAGTATGGGAAGGTAGCAGAGCTGTAAACGTTATCTGCTTAGCAGGACTGGGACCAGGGCCCTTCAGGCCAAGAAAACAGACCCCCTGGGATGTAACGATTGGGGAGCCTCGGTGGGGACAACAGGGAAACCCCTGAAGAGGAGGGCATCATAAACCCTTCATTCAGTGCCTTCACTCCCTTCATAAGGCCCGTGAGGTTAGGATTACAGTGAAAAATACTAGAACTCCAATTGCTTAAGTACCAAGGACACAAGGGCCCCAAGCCACAGAGGTAACCAGAATTTGCTTGGACTCTCACCCTATTGTTAGGATATCTGCCTATTAAATATTTTTGTGGCAAGGCAGTATTACCTTCCCCCACTGTTCCCTTGATATTAGTGCCTTTACATTTTTTTGTCTAGTCTTTACCAGCTCAAAAAGGCCAAAGATCCTCAGCAAGATGAAGAGAGAAGATGCTCAAATTCAGGTGAAGTTTGTGATCCAAGAGAAAACAGGGCTACACTTCTATGTCACTAACAGCCACTGGGTGAGAAAAGCTCAAAATCCAAGGTGCCCTGCCAGTGGCCATGTAGTTTTAGTCTCTTGCAAGGCCCTTGTCCACATCAGCACACACAGGAGAACTGGCCCCAGCCTTAAGAATTCTCCCTCCAAGTCATGCTGTATATACACACACGCCTGTCCCTTCCGGCTCCCAAGGCCCCAACGCTCCTGCATCCGACTCCCAGACCTGCAGCACTGAAAGGGAACGTGGGAGCATCCTGACCTAGAGAAACTAAGACACTGGCATCTCTGGGAAAGATCTCTACTCTTCCAAGCAGCCCTGTCCCAAAGGCAGTGAGGCAGAAGAGGGAGGAAGTCACATCCAGAAAGGGTGGGAAGCCATCAAAACAGAGGTACTATGTTCCCCCTGAAACAAGTTCAAGAGCACTGCTGTGCAGGGTTTGGCCTGTGACCTGCTTGTCCCCAGTCCATCGCAACATCAACACAGAAACCAAGATAAGGCCTTCAGAATCCGTGGCTCTGACATCCAAGCGCACGTTCACGGGACCCACCTCGCTGAATGGCTCATAGACCAGCTTGGAAGGGGCTGAAATCCCCCGCACAAGGGAGGACCGTGTTCGGTTTTGCAACGTCTTAGGAATGGAGGAAAACTAACTTGGGAAGGCAATTGCTTCACCTTACTGGGAAAGCAGAGTTCACAGACGCCAGACAACTTCCCCGCGGCTAATGACAGAAGCGAGAGTTGCAGCAGAGCAGGAAGGAGGAAGCCAGAAGCCAGACAGTTGTGCTTCTTCCCCTCTTTCCCTCCCAGCCTGTGGGCCTTGCTGGTGCCCCCTGAAGCAACAGGGGCTGCAGGACTCGCAACGCAACTGTGCGTTCACAGCACACTGCCAGGGACAGTGTTTCCACCCAGCTTTCCCCGAACCTCAAACCCAGTGCATCTAAAACCATCTTCCTTTCAAAACTAAGCTCCTGTCCCAGCTATTTCATTTCTGATCCCACCTCCAGACTCCCAAAACACCACGTGACCGAACACAAGCTTGGCAAGTGGATTCTCCGTCCAAGGTCCCAGCCACTGAGCCAGGAGGAAGCCAACGTAAAGACCTGGGCACATCTGAGGGGAGGGGCTTCGCTCACCACGTGCAAGTTCACAGAGTTTGTGCTCAAACACAAAGTTAGGGTTGAAAACATTCACTGCACAAAGACCAAGACTGCCAGGCTGGTGTTCCCATTTAGAGTTATAATTTTAGGTAGATTTTAGGTGGTTTAGTCAGTGTCTCTCACTTCCAATGGTTTTGTAATGATCAAATAATAACGATTTCTCTAACTTGTCAGGACCTGGTTGGGAGACAAAGAGAGGAAGAAACAGATGAGTGGATGGGGATGGGGTCACAGTCCCGCAGAGCAGGATCATCTACACATTTTAATCATCCAAGCCAGGCCTACCACCCGTCTGCCTAAAGGCCTGCTAAACTACCCCACAAGGAAGCCATCTTCTCAGAACTGCAGAGGTGCTGGGAACAGGGAGTCTTCAGCTGACTGCCAGATGTCTGGGCAGGAGAGGAAACAAGGCCAAAAGCCCAAGAGGTCAGGGTGAGAAACAGAGGACTTAAGAGGATTGGGAGACCCAGAAGCCAAGCCAAGCCAAGCCAAAGCCCCGCCCCACACTCCCTGCCCCGCCCCCAGCCGGTCGAGCCATTTGCTGTAGCCTCGGGGGTATGGGAGGGGACTTGGCAAGTCCACAAAGCCCATTTCCATCTGCAGCTGGAGGGAGCTGGGTGCCCAAGCCCCTCCTCACGCAGCCCAGCAAGAAGCCTGCTGCAGCCATCACAGTGGTCCCCGAGGGGCAGCTCCAGGGTCCCTGGATCACTATGGACAGGAAGACCCTCCCTTGAGCTCAGCTATCTGCAAAGCTCTCCCCCGTCTCCCATGTCACCCAAAAAGGGCTGGGGTCAACAAGGTGGAGCAAAGCTCTGGGACGCAGCTCCAGCTCTTACACACAAAGAAAACTCACTCACTGATTCCACCCAACCCTGAAACTCTCTTGGTTGATTTCTTTCCTGCTGTAACTGTTAGCCTATCTCCACATTCACAGCTCCTGTAAATGCACTTCTGAGAGAAGGGATTCCTCCTGCCCCCTCCCCAAGGGCTGGAGAGAAGCAAGAGCCAGCCAGCCAGCATAGTGGCGCGACCCCCAGTGCGTGCAGTGAAAGAGCACAGATCCCAGTGGCGGGGCATTTCTGCAGTGGCCAAAAGGATGGACAGAAGGCAGAGATCCTGGGCACAGTCCCAAAACAGTTTCCAGACATCCTCAGCCAGTCAAGGGTTCCCATGGGGTAAGAGCGTGGGAGCCGCAAAGCAGGGCGGCCTGGTGCTCTAGGCACTGGGCACTCACTCCTATGTGGGCTGCCAATGCGGCAGCAATGGCGTGTGCCATGGCATGTTCCCCAGAACGTCACAGGGAGACATGCAACACACCAGGCAAGAAGGGGACCGCTTGCACTCGCCACAATCAGTCTGTGCTTTGCTGGGCACCACACACGTGCATCCCTCACGGACGCTCTTGCAATCCTTGCAGGGCTCAGCACATGGAGTCGGCAGGCACATGCCCGCTGGCTGCCATACAGCACTCACAGGGCTTCCTCATCCTGCACCCGTCCCACAGCACACAGATCGCAAGACCCCCCTTTGTTCTGTGTCCCAGAGTCCTGGACTGACCTCACGGGACGGAAGCACTTCTTATTTCAGAATCTTGTAACAGAAGAGATCTGGCAAAACTGCCTCACCCCGAACACAGGGGACACGGCAAACTGCCACGGAAGAAAATCCTGTGTGTGGGGTGGGGGGTAGAACCAGGAACAGGAAGGAGGCTCAGATCTAATGCCCACTGGGCAGTGTCTTAGCTAAGAGGAAGCTACAGTCCTCGAACAACTCAACAGTGAAAACAAGCTCAGACACACAGAAAAACGCAGCCAGCTCAGGCCCTAATCTGAAGAGGAGGAGGAGGAAGGAAAACCTGTTGGAGGAGCTTCCTCCAGATGCTCGCTCAGCTCGGGTAGCCCCCACCACACGCCCACAACACTTGAGGCTGGGACCCTCCAGCCAGCCTGCAGAAAACCCAGCCTCTAGCCCTGGCCTGCAGAATGCGGGTAGGAGCGACGGAGAACATGTTTGGAACGAGCTGGAGAAGCAGGTCTGCCAGGGAGAACCATCCCCACGGCAGGAGGGGTGCTTTCCGGAGTCAAGGAACCTGCCAGCAGTCCCTTCTCCCGGCAGAGAGGGAAACTCTGGCTAACCAGGCTGGCGATACACAGGAGGGAGCGAGCCGCCCCCTCCGTGAGCCCATCTGTCCCCATCCCCTTGTCCTGCTTTCTGCAGGCTTGCGGGGCAGAGCAGGTCACTCCATGAACAATCTCCCTGGCCACAGCCCTGCCACAGCGCTCCGTGACTACAACTCGCCAGCCAGCAGTGGGAGGCCAGGGGAGGAAGCGGAGGTGGAACCTGGGGATTCTGATCCGGAGAAGAGCACTGATGGGTATGAGCCCGCGTGAGGTGAGCTCACGGCTCTCTCCTCCCCACCCAGAGCAGCTGCAGCACCCACCGACCTCTGCTTGCCTTGGGCCCTCCAGCAGGCTCATCCCGGGTGACGGCCCCAGCCTTCCAGCCTCATCAAGCCAGCTCCCCAGGGGAGCTGATGCCACCTGGCTCTTCTCCTTTGCCCAGAAGTCAAACTGTGCCCTGCCCCCAAGCACTTCGTCTCTAAAGTTCCCTGGGACAGTCAGAGTAGCCTCATGATGGCTCCTGCAGCCTTGCCCAGGCACCTCCTTCCCGTGTGGGGACGCTGAGCACCCCCCTCCCAGGCAGTGAAGTGGCAAGGAACCACCTCCAGCACCCTCACAGAGCTTCCCACAGCACTCCCAAGAAGCCGGCAGAGGATTTCCAGGGAGGAGAGGCTAGGAGCATCTGGGGACACGAGCAGCTCACCCACCTGCTACCCAAGCAACCAGGCTCCCCCAGCTCCCAGGATGCCCAGGCCCAGGGGAGGCTGAGCTAGGGCAGAACAGACTGCCTCCCTGCTAGGCAAAGTCCCACAGAGCCTGCCCCTTCCCAGGCTCTCTGTTCTTCAGAGACAGCCACAAGGAGCTATCTCCCTATTTCCTCCACCCCGGGTCAGCAGATGATACTGCTGAGTAATCCCAAACTCACAGCAGTCCCCAGTCCAGAGAACAGGGCAAAACCCAGGGAAACCTATGGATCTGGTCCTTGCCAACCTGCGAGGGATATCCGTGGTTCCTTAGGAAAGACCAGCACGCCCCCACCCCAACCCTCACCCCCTCTGCCCCAGATACCCCAGCCCTATGCCTTCAGACAGCCACATGGAGCAGCTCAGGGCCCCTTCTCTGCTTTCCACCCACCTGGGAACACTTCCTTCCCAGACCCCCAGACACCCAAGCGTGCCCAGAGTAACAGCAGAGGCCTGCTGGCTTCCCAGTCATGATGTTGCATCAGCCCCCACCCTACCCAAAATATCCTCACCCCCACCACCTCCTCTCCAGCCATCTCCATGGTGACAGCAGCATGACTAATGACACCCTATCAGCTTCAGACTCAGAGCGCAATTCCCCCTCCCCGTCAAACCCCCCACCCCTCACCCCCGGGATTTCTGCAGACTGGATGAAAACCAAACAGTGCCAGCGACATTCTGGAGAGATTGTCAGAGGCGGGGTGGAGAGTGGGTTACATGTCTTTAGGAAAAAAAAAAAAAAAAAAACAGTTTAACAACCAAACCCCAACTGCACCCAAGCCATCCAGCTGAGAAAGCAAAAAGAATCCAAACAAAACCCACACAGGCCTGAGAATTCATTGGCCGCCCACACCCCCGCCGCCCCTCCCCCTCAGCGGCTGCTGCACACACAGTGGGAGATTAAGGGATCACCAGAGGAGACCCTTTATTTTTATCCAATCCAGTCAGACACTTCAACCCCCTCCCAACACACCACACACACACACACACACACACACAGGGTACCTTGACAGCCGCCCCTTGTCCCCACGGGCCCGCTCCTTCACCAGCCTTTATTTCCACCTGCAAAAGAAGCCAGAGACGGGTGAGCCGGGCGGGTACCGGGAAAGCAGCAAAGTCCCTCTGCGGAGGCCCCAGCACCACGAGAAGGACTGAGGGGAGAGCGCGCAGGGCAGGGGGCGTCAGAAAGAAAGGCCAGCGGAGACCATCTTCCTGCCTCCAGCTGCCGCCCAGAGCCGCGGCCCTCGGACGGGCTCCCTCGTCTTCCACTGTGTTTTTGTTTTCATTTCTCCTCTCTGAGCCCTCCCGGGACTTGCGAGGACCCCGGCCCTGCCCGCGCGCCCCTCCGGGCCCTGCGCGCCCCACCTCGGCCGGCCTCCTCTGGTGCATCGGCCGCCGGGCCTCCCATTATCCCCGCCGGAGGGAGCGCACGGAGGGAGGCACTGCAGAGGAGGCGGCGGCCAGCTGCCGGCTGCGCTCCCTCCCCGCCCGCAGGCCGGGCGGTGTGCGAGGGGGCGGCGCGCGCGCCAGCCAATCCCCGCCGCCGGCCCTGCCCCCGCGCGCGGACCTGCCGAGCCTGCCCAGCCGCGCGCGGGGGCGGGGGCGCCGCCAAGGGTGCCGCTGCGGGCCGCTCCCAGGCTGGCGGGGATCCCCGGGCAGCCCCTGCCGCCCCGCCTCCAGGGGACCCCAAGGTGATACCCAGACGGTGTCCTCTGCGTCTCCAGAGTCCGCCATGGCAGACGGTGCGCCCTGGAGTCGGGCGGACGCGGTGGGATTCCTGCCCTGCCGCGCCGTGCCAGGCCTTGTGATGAGAGCAAGAGACGCAAAGGCCCCTTCAGCCCTCCAAGAAGAGGCCCAGGCAGCACGAACCTTCACCCCGTTCTGCAGATGAGGAGACAAGTGAAGCAACTTACTGGGGCGGCTCGGCCAGAAAGCAGCAGCGCTCCGCGCCAGGTCGGTTGGCTTCAAAGGCGGTACTCTTAACCATTCTGCAGTCAGATTCCTCCCTCCCCCGCTCAGCTCCCACCTCGGCTTCTCCGCGGAGCCCACACTGCCTATGGCTCAAGGCTTCACGGGGCAGCACACACCTCCCTCCGGGATGCTCATCCCTGGCGCACCTGCATGTACCCCACGCCCCAAGTCCATTCAGACAGCCTCCCCACCACCCTGCAGAGGTCTTGGGGGGAGCAAGAAAGGGCTGCAGGACACGCAGGAGGGAGGGGACCCAGACCCCAAGAGCTCCGGCCCTTCCAGTTTCCAGACTCAGCCTTCCAAGGCTGTAATCCAGGAGACAGAGGGGGAAGAGAGAAGAGGAAGCCCCACAAGCGGCTCCAGGGTTTAATTCCCCGGGCACCCCCGGCACATCCCTCTCTACCCCACCGCCTCCCAGGAAGCGGACCGCAGGGCCGTCTGGTACCCTGATCTGGGTTCCGTGGTAACTCACCTCTCTCAGACTCTCTCTGCTCATCTGTGAAACTACAAATAGCAGCTACTTGCCACAGCAGTGAGGGTTCCCAGGAAGAATCAGCCTGGTGCCTACCACGCTGGAGCTGGAGGCGCCGCTGCTGCCTCCGCTCTCCACTTCGGCAAGAGCTCACTGGGTGCTGCTTCTCCTTCCCACAGATGAATAAGCAGAGGTCAGGGAGAGGTGACTCACAGGCCCAGTTAGGGTGCCCGAGAGCCCCCGACCCAGTGACTCGCTCCATCACCCACTCTCCACCACCGATGCCTAATCACAGTCCCTCCCCGAGGGCCCCGAGAGGGTACTCAGAACAGGAGGAGCTACCTTAGGAGACTTCACAGAGCTGCCTCCTCCAGGAGGCAACGGGGCTCACCCCTGCTCCCCTAGGGAGAGAGGACAGCCCAGCACGCAGGGAGGCAGAGCCAGGGAACAGTGTCCCAAGTCATGGCTTAAGGCAGGAAAGTGGGCTTTTTGCATCAACTCCAATGATGATCAGGCCAGATGTTGTCCCCCCTTCCATTATGCTGGCCTCAAAACCGCTGCACCACTCCCTCAGCCCCCATGCAGCCCACCAGACAGGAGAGACTAGGGCTGCCTGGACAGGAACGACTAACGCTGTCGCTCCCGCACCAGCCGCACCATGGTTATTTCGTTAGACTGCGTCCATACACAACCTGGTCTCTTACCGGGAAACCACCGACTCACATGTTAAGTTTTTTGCCTGTCAACACGGCTGGTGAGTGATGGGCTGGAACTCAAATCTAGGACCTGCGCCTTCCAACTCTCTAATCTTTCTCTGCCAACCCTAGGGAGATGCAAAGAGGCCCGGGGTCACCGGAACCCGGCCACTTCCCTTCATGCCACAGATCTGGCAAGAGTCATGTTTTCATGCCTCAGAGACTTCCCAACGCTGCTCCTGCCAGCACCCCCTCCCCAGCGTGCCCTCCCCCACCTGCAAAGCTACTGGGGTGCCAGGTTCAATCCAAGCAGTGCCTCCTCCCTGCCAGTTTCTCAGACTGCCAAGCCCCCACGAGCACCAACGGGAGCGTGCTGCCTCTTCCAGGGCACCAGTTACAACCAAGCCCAGTCATTTATTTACACGTGGGCGGGGGCCCTGTCAGCTCCACTTCACTAGGCTCTGCACAGAGCTGGAAAGTGACTTTCTACACGAGGAGGGTGGAGAGGCCAGGGACCGGGCGCCAAGCAGGGGAGGCTCGTCTCAGCACTCTCACTGGGGTCCTCAGGGACCAGAGGAGACACCTGCTCTCTGGGGGAGCCAAGAACTGCTGCCAAGTCTGGGGTCTGGTCAGCCAGCTCATACCTCCCTCACGCTGCAGGAGCCACGGTGTCAAGTCCTCACCCCGACTCCCTGTGCTAACTCAGCCCCACCCCCATCCAGTGCCTGCCCTGCCCTCCAGCAGCTCTTAGCCATCACCAAGGGGCTGTGGTGGCCAAGGTAGCCCACCTGCTCCCGTCTCCAACCCACTGTCTCCCCTCCTCTAAGGCACCAGCAGTGCTGAGGCTCCAGGGAGTCAGAGGTGCAGGCTAGGGCCACTCTGCCTCCAGCCTGGACACTCTTCAATGCCCCATCTGACCCTCCTCCCAGCTCTCTCTGCCCCCTCGTTTTACATTTGGGGCTTCTCAGTGACCAGGTTGAGCCAGAGGTACTGGAGACCCCTCTGCACGGGGGCCAAGGGACCTCTACCCCTTACATCTCGACCTCCAGTCCTTCCCAGCAGGCAGACGCAAATGGATTCACCCACTCAGAGAACACAAAGTCCATAACCCTGAGAGTCTCAGGAACACGGATGTCCCCAGGGCCAGATCTTACACACACACACACACACACCAAGACCAAAGCACAACCCTCACCTGGAACACAACACTCCACATCTTATTTAGCCCTCAAGATAAACCGGTGAGATGGAGTCATCTGTGCCCATTTTACAGATGGAGTAGCTGGAACAGAGAAGCTGAGCACCTTGCCTGAAGCCACACAGCTAGAAAGTGACCAAGCAGGGCTCACGTGGAACGCGCTGCACAGCTATACGATTTTTCACATCAACCTACCTCTTCTAGAGCCGGCAGCGGGTACGGCAAGACAGGGCTCTCCTCCCTTGCCATAGCCGTGTCCTGAATGAGGTCACTCTCCACAGGGCTTCACTTCAGAGCTCAGGTCAAGCCCTGCTTCCTCCAGGAAGCCTTCTCGGGTTTCCCCAGTCCTCTCTGGGCCGACAGCACTTCTAACGTTTCTCATTTGACACTTGGCACTGCTATCTGTCTCTCTGTACATGCCTTTCCTCCCTACCCAGGATGGCCGGAGTCGTGCCTCTCCGAAGCCCCTGTGGGGTTCTGCCCAGAGCTCCACACACTGAAGGCTCTTGGAATCCACCGTGAGGGAGTCTGGGACCTCCTTCCCTCTGTCACACAAAGGATCCTGCCAAAGAAACCCAACACCCCTTCTACCTTCAGAGCCTATGTTTGAAGTCCCCGGTGTCCACGCATCAATTTCCACCCAAGTAATTGCAACCCATCACACACACATCATCCCCTATATTTGAAACTCTCTGCGGTTGTCATGGGAACTGCCTTTGCCTTCATTCACTGATCAGGCCTCACAATTAGCTCTGGCAGCGGAAGTCTGTGTCAACGGCAGTAGCGGGGAAGAGGAAGCCAGGAGCACCAGCAACAACAGAAAGAAAGATGCTCCTCCTTGGAGGAGCAGCAGCAGACCGACCCAGGGAACCCAGCACGTCCGGGGCAATCGGCAATAGCCCGCCTGTGCCCCCACACCGACACAGAACACAGGCTGACGGGTAGCAGGCGGTGCTCCTGGATGCTTGTGAGACCTCTTGTGGGTCTCCTTACCCCTAATGCAACAGCCTTGGACCGCCACGCAGGTAACAAGGTGGGAACATGAATGCTGAGCATTTAGAAAGCTAGGGCAGCCCCAGTGGAAGACTTCCCGGAAGATTAAACACAAAGCATGTCACCTGCCACCTCCAGGGCCAGGGAACAGCCTCAGGGGCGCCCAGCAGTTTGTCCACATCATTCGGCACCTCTGCCACCAGGCATGAGACTCAGAAGCATCTTCAGACACGGCAGGTGCCAGGGAGACGCCTCCCTCCTCCCGGCAGCCCATCCCACTCCGCAGCCTTCACACCTCACTACACTGAAACAAGTCCTTTCCCCTCCCCGTGTGTGGGCTCTGTGTGCCCAGAGTGGCCAAGGTCGGTCTCTGCCCTCCAGGCTTCCCTCTCTTACAGAGGGAAGAGCTCGAGTTGCTCCCAGGCTCCCCCTCTGCAGGGGCGACTCGCACACAGCCAGCCCCCAGTCTGCCGCCCGCACATCCACGGTGTCCTGAAGCAGCACCAGAGAGAGATGCTGCCTTCCTCCAGGACTGGGGTCCGAGACACTGCGGGCTGTGTCCCTCTTCACCCCACGCTTCGGCGTGGACACAGACTCCGCCATCTCCCTCGCTCTCCTGGGACTCCAGGCCATTCCCACATCATTCAGGGAACCAGGGCACCCAGAGTTTACCCTTTAAGGGCAGAACAGTCAGTAAAGAGAAAAGGCAGGGGTCACCCAGTGCGTTCCCCACAAGAACGGCTCAGAACTGGGACTCGAGGCCAGCACTTTGCCATTTCTGACCTAGCAACTCCACACCCTGCCCCCGAGGCTGTGGCCAGCAGCCACTAGGAGGCTCGGGGACTGTGGGGTACCTGCAGCCTGCCCAGTGCTCCTAGGTGACGCCACGTCGTGCAGCTCCCATTCTGAGGATCAAGGACTCCTGCTCTCACGGCACAGGGGGACGCTTTATTCTGTCCACCAGCTCCCAGGCCGGGTGCACAATAGAGCTGGGACTTGTACTCCTCAGAGCCAGCAGGGGCAGGAGCAGAGCTGTCCAAGTGGCCCACCCAATGTCCCTGCTACCTGAAGCAAGTGAGCGCCCCCTGCCCGGGATCTGCGGCACCTGGGCTGCCAGCTTGCTTTTCTCCTTATCCTCAGCAATTAATACAAACTTAGGTTCTTGGATTTCTTATGCAAATAACAAGGAGACAAGGCCACCCAGGTGTCTGTCTGCTCCACACTGCAGGGGACACTGCCACCCTAAAGGACTCTCCCAGGAACAGCCAGGCTGCCCCAGGCTCACAGGAAGAAGAAGGGGCCGCTCCCCTTTCCAGGATCTTCTCCTGAGCAGTGGAGGCTCGTTCCACAAGGGAGCTGTAAAGCAGCAATGGGGACTGGCGTGGGGAACTAGTGACAACTCCTGTGGCTGAAGGTCTCCAACCCACCCGGCCCCCAGGCCGACGGGCAGGGCGTGATCCATGAAGAGGAAGCCCGGGCCATAAGTCAGTGTGAGCAAGGTTCACTGGGGCTGCAGACCAAGGCTGGGAGTGGGGAGGAATCCTGTTTCCCAGCAGGAAGCTGCCAGGAGAGCCCTGGGGTGGGGAGCCACAGCTCGCACCCCTACCCTGTTTTCTCCCTGAACCAGGCAGGGGAGGCACAGCCACAGCTGCTCTGCCGGGCTGGACCCCAGGGAGGCACTGCACTCTGCCACAGACCTCACCCAACCCATCCCTTTAGAAGAGCTAATCCGGCTTTTACCTCCACTCGAAGGGGGCTCTGGTTAGGGTTCAGAGACCATGGGCCACACTGTATTTAGCACGCGGTTCGGTCTGATGGAACCATCCCAACAGACACACGCAGGCCACCGGCCACATGTAGCTCGAAGTGCCTGAAAGGCAGCTAGAGTGGCCGAGTTACTCAATTTAATTTCATCTTAATTTAAATAGCTAATGGCTATCGTATTGTACAGTCAGATAGCACGTGCTTTTTCAGCTCAGGGAGTCAGGGATACTCTCAACAACCATCTAAGAGCCACGGGCCCCTCCCCGTGAGCGCACATTCACGTAACATTTGGCCGAGGGGTTCAGAAGGTCACAGACCTCATACCACCCCAGCTCTGACTGGCTGGAGGCAGGAGATGAAGTCTAGAGCTTGACCAAAAATTGCTACAACCCGTTCCTTCTGCAGCAGAATCTGAGCGCAGACCCGACATCACACTGTACAGTATCTCAGCAGGAGACCCCAACCACGGAGGCCTGCGCTGCAGTCTAAGGGTCCTAACATCCCTGTCGGTCAGCACCCGGCCTCCCCCAGGACACACACAGGGACCTCCGGGGCCGAGGGCTCCTCAGCGTGGGAACAGCTGCAGGTGGGGAGCAGTTCCTTCTCCAGCACGGGTTCACTCTGCCCACTTGGAACTTCCACCGGTAAAAGCTCTGTGTACTCCCCGACACCCAGGACCCACCTGCAGGCCGCATGGCCCTGTCTCCTTCACCATGCACAGTCCTGCACGTGACAGATCGAGGCTGCCAACAGCCCTCACGGTTTCAGCTCTGCTCTAGGAAACCAGGGGACCTGCCTTGTGCGTGTCTTATTTTCTAAAACAGGCACAGGAGTTTGCATTTACCTGGATGAAATTTCACCAAGTCCGGCTAGAGCTTCCTGTTCCAGATTGCCCAGATCTCCATAGCATCCGGGTTCTTTCAGTTTAACAGCTGCACCAGCACCCGCACTCAGGAATCTGACATGCCTATGACCTACATCTTCTGACAAGGACACACATCCCTTCTGCTGTGACCACCGGACCCTTCCATGAGGCCCAAGGTTCTATGAACACACCCACCACCATCTCCTGCCACCCCATGGGGCACCAAGGTCCCCACTCAAGCTGTGGAGGAGCGAACATCTTGTGAGGCTTCTGACCTCATACCAGCTCTTAAAGGGTTTAGTAACTCATTACACTCAAAGAAAAACTCCAGAAGGACACATGGAGTAAGCCTCCGCAGGTTGGCCCATCCTCCTCACCCTTGCTGGAAACCTTTGCCTGTTCATGACTTCTTTTTGCCCCCTGCCCTTCTAAATCACAGACGTGCTGTAGATCAGATCCTCAAACTCATCACCATGAGGTCGCCTGGGGAGCTGGTTAAGGAGCAGGTTCTGACTCAGCAGGTCTGGGGTGGAGCCAAGTCTCTGCACGTTCAGCAAGCACCCCAAGTGATGCCCCACGGCTGGTCCACTGAGGAGCAAGGTGGAAGTGAGGCTGAACCACTCAGGTGCTTACTGCAGACTCACGTGAACAAACGCAATGGAGTCCAGGCAGGTGGCCATCACCTCACAGTCTCATCTGCATTTGGGGGAGGGTATCTGTGTGGGCTACACATTAGATGCACTTGGGGAGCCCCAGAGTTCCTGGGAGGTGGGACCCAGACTTTTTTTAAAAGATTTATTTATTTTGGCCAGCGCCATGGCTTAACCGAGGGCTCCTCAGTGTGGGAACAGCTGCAGGTGGGAAGCAGTTCCTTCTCCAGAACGGGTTCACTCTGCCCACTTGGAACTTCCACCGGTAAAAGCTCTGCTCTAGGCTAATCCTCCACCTTGCGGTGCCGGCACACCGGGTTCTAGTCCCCGTTGGGGCGCCGGATTCTGTCCCGGTTGCCCCTCTTCCAGGCCAGCTCTCTGCTATGGCCCGGGAAGGCAGTGGAGGATGGCCCAAGTGCTTGGGCCCTGCATCCCATGGGAGACCAGGAGAAGCACCTGGCTCCTGCCTTTGGATCGGCACGGTGCACCGGCCGCAGCACGCCAGCAGCGGTGGCCATTGGAGGGTGAACCAACAGCAAAGGAAGACCTTTCTCTCTGTCTCTCTCACTGTCCACTCTGCCTGTCAAAAATAAATAAATAAGTAATAAAGATTTATTTATTTTATTTGAAAGGCACAGTCACAGAGAGAGAGCTAGAGGCAGAGGCAGAGAATCTTCCATCTGCTGGTTCACTCCCCAGATGGCCGCAATGGCCAGAGCTAGGCCAATACAAAGCCAGGAGCTTCTTTGTGGTCTCCCATCCAGGTGCAGGGGCCCAAGCACTTGGGCTGTCTTCTACTGCTTTCCCAGGCCATAGCAGGGAGCTGGATCAGAAGTGGAGCAGCTGGGACATGAACCAGCACCCATATGGGATGCCGGCACTAAAGGTGGCAGCTTTACCTGCTACGCCACAGTGCTGACCCCCAGACACTGGTTTTTAAAACTTTCCTAGGAAGGCTGGTGCTGTGGCACAGAGGGTAAGGCCACTGTCTACAGTGCTAGCATCCCATATGGGCACTAGTTCGAGTCCCGGCTGCTCCTCTTTCAATCCAGCTCTCTGCTCTGACCTGGGAAAGCAGTAAAAGATGGCCCAAGTCCTTGGGTCTCTGCATCCACCTGGGAGACCCGGATGAAGCCCCTGGCTCCTGGCTTCAGATCAGCACAGCTCTGGCCATTGCAGGCATTTGGGGAGTGAACCAGCGGATGGAAGACCTCTCTCTCCCTCTCTGCCTCTCTGTAACTCTGCTTTTCAAATAAATGAATAATCTTAAAAAAAAAAAAAAAAAAAGGAACCAGTTACTTCCATCCTTCACCACTTGCCCACCACCTTTTAAACAATCCATTCCAGAACAAACACTGATAAAGTTCATGAGTTTGTATAATTTCCAAAGTCTCTTTAAAAAGCTGGCTTTTTGCCCATCTCTGGTTTTCTGGCCCTCTTTCAAGCATCCCAGCTGCACAGAGACTGTGACCCCACGAGGACACCTGAGGGTGTTCAGCAGGCAGGGCAGCCGCTGGCTCTGCTCTCCCAGTGCTCCTTCCAACACAACAGGGACCCATGTCTGCGCTCTGTCTGTCTTAGCTCCACGGGATTTGTAAGCCTACTCCTCCCTCCCTGATCTTCCTGGAAGCTATGAAAGACTGTTAGGCCGGCGCCGTGGCTTAACAGGCTAATCCTCCACCTTGCTGCACCGGCACACCGGGTTCTAGTCTCGGTTGGGGCGCCAGATTCTATCCCGGTTGCCCCTCTTCCAGGCCAGCTCTCTGCTATGGCTCGGGAAGGCAGTGGAGGATGGCCCAAGTGCTTGGGCCCTGCACCCGCATGGGAGACCAGGAGAAGCACCTGGCTCCTGGCTTCGGATCAACGAGATGCGCCGGCCGCAGCGGCCATTGGAGGGTGAACCAACGGCAAAAAGGAAGACCTTTCTCTGTTTCTCTCTCTCACTATCCACTCTGTCAAAAAAAAAAAAAAAAAGAAAGAAAGAAAGACTCACTGTCAGGAACATACTCCACCGGCCCCCGCACAGCTGACCACTGGACCTCCATCGGGGCCCCTTAAGAGCTCAGTCTGCTCTCAGCACCGCGTAGAATCGTGGCCTCCCAGCACCTGCACAAGCCCTGCTCCCATGCAGATGGCGCCCACCCCTTAGGCCACCTTTGGGGCTGTTCCCACGGTGTTTCCTCTGTCAAGGGCTATCCCATCCCTCCAGCCAACCTCAGAGTGCGGGTGAGGGAAAGACACCTCTCCTGCACTACTGTTCTCCCTTGCCCTGAGAGCGGGGCCAGGTGGGTGGCATCCCACCTCCCAGCCTGCCTCTCCTACCAGCAGGCGGGTCAAGGGTTGGTCAGCTGTGCCAACATCGTGGAAGAATCCTGCTTCCCCGGCACGCGCAAGTGGGTGCTGAGATCCGCATCGGCCGCGAGTCCACGTGGCTGAGGGCTTACAGCCTTCCATGCCAACAGCGTTTAGATTCCTCGCCTGTTTCACACAAGCTCCGTCAGACTTCAGACCTCAGGCGTGTGCTCCCCTCACTAGGTTTTTCTGTTTCACGAAGTTATTCTCCTGCTCTCCTCATCAGTTTACCTCCCTCACCCACAGCAGCTTTTCAGTCAAGCCCAGGACTGCATGGACCCCTGCTTCTGCATGTCCAGCCTCTCCAGAGAGCACCCCACCTCTGCCTGGCCCACGGTTCTGCCCCGCAGTCCCTAGACAAGCAAGTGAGGGCTATGCATTTAATTTGTAATGTATCTTAACCCAGATTAACTAATGCATAACTCTTTATGCATTAAGATTAATCCTCTCCTAGCTGTCCCAGGAAAGTTTTACAGCCCATGGATTACCTACACTATTACCAGACACTATGCATATTTTGCCTCATTTGATCCTCACAACAGTCCTACAATGAATGGTTTCACAACAGAGAAAACTACGTTTGTTGTCCTGCGGTGAGCCCTCCTAGGCCCCCATACCCGCCAAACCCTACTTTTCTAAGTAGCTGTCTCCATTGTGCTACCAAGCCAGCATTCAGATAAAAAGACTGTGGCATTAAACAACCTCCAACATCAGCCTAGGGTCTAAACCCGTCTGGAGACCACGGTACTACAGTATGGGAGTGTCACCTTCAGCTACTGCCAAGCTGCCCTACAGGACCCAAAGAAGTAGTCACCTCCTGTGCCCAGCCCTGGGGAGCTCTCTAGCCTTAAATCATGAACTGTCTTCTGAGTAAGGCGTTCCCCAGCATGCCCCTGCACCAAACACAACACACACACACACACACACAGGAAAAGGAATGCAGAGCAGGAAGACGGGAAGCCCAGGGTACACTCCCCACCCCCACCCCGCCCCATGCTACAGTGACACACGGCAGCAGCTGGAGACATGGAGACAGGATGGGAGTGAGAGGGTGGCTGGAGGCGGCACCGTGCCAACAGAGGAGGAACCGCCAGGCGCAGAGCACAGATACAAGCACATGGTCCCACCTCCCAGAGGCTCCGGGGCAACGGGTCAGTGCCTGATGACCCAGCCTCAGGGCTCAGTCCCTCTGCCCCAGGCTGCCAGGATCTAACAGTGGAGGACCCAGCTGCCCCCGAGGGCGGCTGAGCATTGCATGGGTCCCTGGGGAGCATTGCATGGGTCCCTGGGGCGCTCGCTCAGATACACCCTCAGGGGTGGCCCAGCTCTGCAGCCATGCCAGGGATATCACAGCCATTAAGTGTAGCATCGCCTGCATGTGGTTCCCCATTTTACCAAGACTTAAAAAAACTTTCTATCAACATCTTCACTTCAGGAGAAGAAAGCACATGGACATTGTCAAGTAGAAAGGACCTAACCGTAGCACAAAGTAGTGCTACTTAAGGCAAGCAAAGTTGGCTTCAGAGAAAACTCACTCCATTGTCCCCAGCACTTCGTGTCTCTGGGAGCCGGTCAGACTGTCCTGGGACACCGCAGGCCATCTGGCCACATGTCACCTGCCCCCGGGGGACCAACCAAGGCAGCAGGCACAGGCAGGTCCCCAGGGGAGGAACCGCTTCTCAGCAGGGCTGTCTCCAAGCCTCAGCCAACCTGAGGCTTGCATCTTAACCACGACCACCCCGCAGCCTGGGCCGACAGCTTACACAGGTGGATGACAGGGCTCTGGCCCCACTCCCAGCCCCTCTCACTCAGGTATGCCCGCCGGTGCCAAAAGCAGCACTTCAACACAATTCACTAGGACCAGTGATTCCAGCAACACAGAGTCCAGAAAACTCAGCTTCTGCCACCCCTTGGGTTTGATTATGGGAGGAATGGAGTGAGACAAAGGGAGTGGGAAGGAAAGGAATACTAGAAGGAAGCAGAGCAGCCAAGCTTGCACCAGCTGCCAGCTCGCACCCCTGGCCCCAGCCCCCTGCTGGAAATGGCCCACAGGACGCTGGGCCAGCGAGATGCTGACTCCCCCAACACTCGCAGTATCAGGGGCCGGACACTGTCCACAGGGCAGGGATGGGGGCTGCAGGTGTGATCCAGATGCCTGCATTACCCAGAGACAGGGAAAACAGGGGCACTGAGTCTGCAGTTCTGGCTCACGACAAACAAGTGTCCACAGGAGTGGACAAGAAGGTGCGCAGGGCGGAAGCACCCAGCAACACCCACTTCCCTGCCCCCAGCACTTGCACCTTTCTTCCCCAGGCTCAGGACCACAGCCCCACCAGCTCGCAGCACAGCTCAGCACTCCGCAGTCAGGGAATCCCAAGCCAGCCCGTCGCAGCCACAGGTGCCCACGCCCTCAGTAGCACAGCAGCTCCCAGCCAGCTGCAAGGGCTTGGAAGGCCAGCAAGCACAACTCTTCCTTCTCCCCAGGGGGCAGACAGGTCCAGACAGGGGGCTTGCCGGGTCCGGGCCCTCAGACAAGAGAGCAGTGGAGCCCAAGGAGCCCCCAAGGCCAGCGCAGGCCTCTGCCTCTGTCCAGCGCCAGTTCCGCTGCCTGGATCGACCTCAGCCGCTACGCGGCTCCGCTTGAGCTGCTCAACTCCGCTCGTCCCTAATTCTGCCAGCTCTCCGCTATCACTCCAGCCAGCAGTCCGCCAGCGGGCTGGAAGGGAAAGGGGTCCATGCAGCGGCACCCTCTCTCCACTCCAGCCCCCACCCTAGCTTCATCACCGTCCCTCCTCTGCCCTCTGACCCCAAGTAAGTGGAGGGCAGCTCCCTAGAGTTGCCTAAGTCTCTCAAACGCGCGTCACTCGTTCGCGCTCTTGGTATCTGGGTGCCCCTGCCTGCCAGGAAACTGTGCCTGGTGCTGAGAACACGGAGATAAGAAGTCTTTGACCTCAAGAAGTTCTCAGGATGGTAAGGGAACCCGGATCATGGATTTCCCATTAAGTTTCCAAACAACTTCAGCTGGCTCTAATGGCCACTTGAGAAAGACGACGCTATCCAAGAGAAGACTTAGGAAAAGAAACCTTCCACCGCCTCAAGGCAGAAGCAAAGCATGCTGTCACCCCAGAGCACTCTCTCCAAATCCATCAGCCTTTGCCCCTTTACCTGACACCATCACTGTCTAGGCAAGCACAGCGTTGCAATACCATATCGGAGGCTCCAGACTAGACAAGAAACTTCCAGAGATAAAGCTAGACCTCGACCACAAACATCTGAGATGCAGGTGCAAGCCCGGCGCTCCCCCATGACACCATCGCTCTCGGCGGAGCATCTCCACCAGCTTCAGCTGCCACCGGCCACTCAACACCAGACCAAGAGAAACGGAGCAGAAGCTTAGCGGGGCCAGTCTCGGAGGAGACCCCCCCCCCATCACACCACCCTCTGGGCAGGGACGAGGCGAGGGGAGGTGGCTAGCGGGAGGGTCGCGCTTACCTCCTTGAGAAGCCCCACTTTCTTCTTCAGCACCTCACACTTGCGCAGTTTGCAGATCTGGTGTGTGCGCCGGTTCGTACAGCTGGTGCAAGCTCCACAGTTCTCCAGCCGCCGGCAGGGCTCACAAGTCCCACACCGTTTCCGTTTCTTTCGCCCATCGCCAACCCCACGGAGCTGGGCCTCGGGGCCAGCCACGGGAAGCCCAGGCCCCTGGAAGCCCCCTACCATCACCTGGCCCTGAGGAAAGTCATAAAGGCCTGGCAGGTCCGGCTGGACGGCCAGGGGCACCTGAAACTGACTCATGACGCTGCCAGGGGCGGGGGCATAGGGCTGGGCCAGCACCACAGTCCGGGGTCGGGCAGCCTTTCGAGGTCACCAACAGGTCCTTCCCTCTGTCCTAGAACAGTCAGACGTGGACAGGGGCAAAGGCAAGGGCTCCACTCTCGGGGGTGGGGGCCGCTCTTCTCAGCCTCTCTTCACCTCCTCTGCAGCCGACTGCTGGGGCTCCGCTGGGGGCCACTCTCCCACCTGCTGGGGCCCGGGATCTGGGGGAGGGCACCAGCGCCAGCTCCCAGGGAAGGGATCATCTTGGCTCGCCCACCCTAGAGCCGGGCATGAGGTGAGCAGCTGGGCGTGCGGTGGGGCAGGGCAGGGCACGGCGAGGTGCTATTTCCCCTCCCGGGTCAGGACGGTGGAGGAGGCGGCCCGGCCTGCAAGACAGAAAAGGGAAGCGCATCACTGGGGGCCCGGAGACAACTTTCACGTGTCGCCTCTTCCTGCTTCTGGGAGAGGGGGTTGGGGGGGGAAGAGGAGCCAGCTCACATCGGGTCCTGCCCAGAGCCGCGGGCGGGACGCACCCAGCGCCCGCTCCCCGTGTCGCGAGGGGGCCTGGACCACAACCGCAGGAGTGCACCAGGTGAAATTTCTCAGAAAGTTGCCCTCTGCCCCACCCCCACCGGCCTGTGAGAGTTTCACCAAATTCCCCCACACCCCTCTCCCGGGAGGCCGCGGGGCCCTGCCCAAGGGAGCAGAGCTTTCAAAATAAAGTTTGCCGAGAGCCTCGCGCGGCGGGGCTGCCCCGGCGCCCCCGGCGCGGAAGCGGCCTGGAGGTGGGGGCGCGCCCGCTGCTGCCCGCGCCGGCCGCCCCACGGCCGCCCCAGCCCGGGCCTGGGGAGGGCGGCCCGCGCCTCCGAGGGGCGCGGGGAGGGGGGGGCGCGCTCCAGCCGCGGGCCGGGCTGCGCGCGCGCCGCCGCTCGGGCTCCTTTGTTCTGGGGCCTCGGCCGCTCGGCTCCGGCAGCTCCGCAGCCCCCGCCCCGCCCCGCCGCCCCCGCCCGGCTCCGCAGCTCGATGACCCGCAGCACCCCCGCCCGGGCCCCCGCAACAAAGTAGCGGGCCCCCCCTTCCTCTCCGGAGCGCGCCGGCCCGCGCCGCCCCTCCCCCCCCGGGTCGGGCCCCCCGCGCCTCCCTTCCCCCACCCCGGAGCCGGAAAGGCACCGACTGCACCGACCTGCCCGCCGCCTCCGGGGCGGAGCGCACAAAGGGGCAAAGTTTCCCGGCCCGCACCGCCGCCGCCACCACCGTCGCGGCCGCCGCCGCCGCCGCCTGGGGCGCCCGCCTCCCGGAGCGGCTGGCCCGGCAGAGCTCGGCGCGCTGAGCCCCCCGCCCGGGCCGAGGAGGGGACGACGCAGGAGGAAGGAAGAGGCAGCGGCGGCCGCGGCGGCAGCAGCAGCAGCAATGAAGGCGTCCGCGGGACTCCCCGCCCCCCGCGCGCCGCGGCACGTGCTCGCCCGGGGACTCCCCCGCCCGGGAGGGCGCGCACGTGCGGCCCCGCCGAGCCCCGCCGGCCCGGCCGCCGCCGCCGCCGCCGCCGCCCCCTCCGCCGGGCCGGGGCCGCGCGAGAGGGGGGAGTTCCCGCGGCGGGGTAGCGAAGGGTGAGGGGGCGCGTGGGGGCAGGGCCGGCGGCCGCCTCGGCTTTGCACCTGCAGTGCCTTCCCACCCCCGCGGCCGGCCCTCCCGGACTCGGCTGCCCTCCCCCGGGGCTGGCCGCCCCAGCTCCCCGCGAAGCTGCAGCCCCGGCTTGCGGGGCAGGGTGGGGCACGCAGACCTCCCAGCGTAGGCCCTCGGCCGAGCCGGCCTCGGAGTCCCCACTTCCTGCCACTCTGCGGGCCCGGACGGCCCCGGTGCCCCTCGGCAGCCTTGCGCTCTGAGACCGACTGACCCCCTTCCCCCGGCCGCCGCGCGCTCATTCCGAGACAGGACAATAGGGGACATCGCGCTTTTGCGTACCGAGTCGGCCTGGCCGGCAAGAATGAGGTGCCCGGGGGCGGGGGCAGAGGCCGAGGGCCGGCAGCGGGCGCCCTCTCGGGGGTCACGGCCGCGTGCCCCGCCCAGGCGCACCCCGGGGCCCTGTCATCGCGAGCCGCCGCCGCGCAGCGCTCGGCTCTTTGGCTTCGAAAACAAAGACTAATCCGATTCCCCCCCCACCCCCGATCCCCGCCCTGCCTGCCCGGGGAAGGGGCCCGGCGCGGCGCGGAGGGTGCCCGAGGAGGACAGCGTGCGGGAAGGGCCGAGGTGCGACCGGGCCCTGAAACCCGGTGTAGACACTTTGAAAAGTCGCCCGGGGCTGTATTCTCGGCTTGCGGGGGAAGGGGGTTAAGGGACACGGCGCAAGAGTCTTTCCAAGTTGCCAAACTGACCCCTTCTCTCTGCTGCTTGTTTTCCCCCCTCACCTGTTGGGCTGGCCAAGTTGAAATTCCAGGTTAGATTAATTGAGCTCCACCCATCTGGCCTGACTGCCAGGCTGATGCCTCCCACCTACCTGGGCTGCTGGCGAGAGGGTGGGTCTAGTGCACACACGGGCAAGTCCTGGCAGGAACAGCCACGGGGCGGACTAGCCGGACCAGTTTGGGCGGTGCTCACCGAGCCAGGTACCTGGCAGGCGTCCCCACCCGGCTGAAGCTAACGACTCAGCCAGAACTGGAAAAAGAGCATTTGACCGGCTATTTAGAAGGGGCGGGGGAGGGAGGAGGAAAAAAAAGTAACTGATCTCAAGGAGCGCTGCCCAGAAGGGCCCGAGCAGTAGCAGCAGCCCCAGTCTATCTGGAACACCCAACGTCTGCAGGGTTGAGTCTGACAACCTGCTCCAGAGGTCGGGTGGGCGGTGGTGAGCATGGCTGCAAAACTTGCTTCCCTGGCCTCTGTGGCACTTCCCTTTTTGCTCAGGGAAGTAAGACTAGAACTGAGAAGAAATACCAATAGCAGATACAGGTAACTGTCAATCAAACATGAGAACAGGTTGTGGACTTGTCTTTTGCCCGTTTACGAGACACATAGCTCCCATCTGCTGGGTCACTCCCCAAAGGCTGGCAACAGTTGAAGCAACCAGAGAACTCAATCCAGGTCTCCCACCTGGGGGGCAGGAACCCAGTTACTTATTGAGCCATCACCACCACACCACTTCCCAGGGGCTACTTTAGCAGGAAGCCGGAGTCAGGAGCCAGAGCTGGGAATTGAACCCAGGTACTCTGATATGGGTCTCTTAATTGGTAGGCTAAATGCCTGCTCCTGTGTAACAATTCTTATTTTCATAATGCATATAAAATGTGGAAAATACACATTAGAAGGGAAAAATCACCAAATATAACCTTATTTAACTATTGGCTATATTTCCCCCTAGCCTTTTCTCTTTGTATATTAGTTTCTTTAAAAACAAACAACAAAAACACTTGTGTTCATACTAACCATACCAGCTGCCATCCTCTTCACTGAACACACCGTAAGCATTTTCTTGTTAACACAGTCTTCAGAAAGACAGCGTGGCAATGGTTTGGGAGCTAAGAACTCTGGGTTTCAGATGTGGCTCTGCCTAGTAGTGTGACTTTGGACTAGGTACTCATCATCCTCAACAGAACCCCAGTAATGAACTTCGCATAGGGCTCGATAAATAGCAATCCTTCTTTAATCTATAGAACAACCTTGTGAGGTCAGTACTATCAGCAAACCAATTTTATAGATAAGAAAATGGCCTAAGTAACTTGTCCAAGATCCCTCAGCTAGTGAACTGTGGACTCAGAATTTGGACCAGCATCTTTGTGGCTGTATTCTGTTTTGGTAAATGAAACCAGCCATTTACTGTACCACTTGAGTCTTCACCAACAATTTATAAGAGGGTCCTTTCATAAAAACCCCTGGCTTAGGTAACCAGGTGGATGGAGCCTTGGACCACTCACAGGGACAGAGCACAGGACGACAGATGCCTGGGACACCCATGTGGAGATGAGCACAGCTGGTAGACTGAGGCCTGGGCACAGACGTGGAGGAGCTCACCAGGAGGAGCCGTGCAGAGGGAGAGCAAGAGGCTGCTGGGGCAGAGCCTGGGGTATAGCAGCTGACAAGCGGCTTGCCAGGGGGCGGGGGAAGGAGACCCTGGCCCGCTGCCGGTCTCCCCAAGCATGTTTCCCTCTGCAGCCATACACTGCAGCAGTGCCATTGCAACTTTTTCCTGCCTGGTGGGAAGCCCCCTCGCCTCAGCTACTCCTACCTGCCAGTTTCCTCTCATCCTGCAAGTCTGGGCATAAGTGCCAGTTTTTCCGAGAAAGCTTCTCCATGTCCTTACACAGATCCCAGGTCTGCCCACCCACTCCCCCACCCCACCCCCACCCCCGAGAGGGGGCACGCTCCCTCCTGCGAAGGAATAGTTATCTTATCGACACTGGAATGGTTTGCATATTTCCCTGCCAGTTACTACCGGCTCCTGGAGGGCGGGGCGCTGTTTTCCACCTTTGTAACCCTAGACCTGGCACCCAATCACCATGTGTTGAACGAGGAAATGGGTCAGTAGAGCCTGATCAATGAAATACTCTAGCTGCACCAGGAACCCGTGGCTTCCAAGTTTCTTTCCTGACTGCCTTCCAATACCACAAACCCTCAGAGCCCAAGATCAAGTCCAAACGCTCTGGGTCCTGCCTGTAGGTCTCCAGCCACCTTTGCTGGCGTGTGTATTCCCTATTCATACCGTGTTGGAGCAAGAGAGCAAATGGGGTGTGTGTGGAGGCAGGGAGCCAGCCTCCCTGGCTGGGGGTAGCACTAACCTACACACAGCGGCTCCAGCTGGGGTCCGGGGTCAGTAGCAGCACGATCACCTCGGAACTGGTGAGAAATGCAAGCCCTACACCACAGAATCAGAAGCAATCCGCTTTAACAAGCCCCCCAGGTGATGTCAAGCCCGAGAAAGCACCGGGCTAGAGGAAGCCAGCTCAGCCTCGGTGTGGATCAGGCCCCCGGGCGCTTAGAGAAGCGAGAAGGAGCGAAGGAGCGTGGCTGCCTTTACAAGCCCGCCCCGCGGGCCCCACCCCCAGCGGCCGAGGGCGGAGCCTCTTTGAGGCAACCCCTCTCCTGAGGTCAGAACCTAATGTGCGCGGCTGTCCCAAAGGCTAGAAAGGGAGCTGTCCTCCAGGGAGGAAGCCCGGGGCCTGCAGGGGCCGCAGAGGGCATTTCGCTGAGCAAGGCAGGGGCTTCCACCTCCGTGGTGAACGGCCTGGGTGTTGCGAGTGATTCAGCGGGAGAGGAGCAGGAGGCGTGATTGGTTGTGCACACGTGTGGTTCGCTGAGAAGTTCTCTCGCGGAACCGGCGCAGCTGGGGGGCTTGCTGAACCTGCACATCATTCAGGGTGACAAGACTCCTGGGGGGGTGGTCTTCATCCTGCTCCTTCTCTTCAGCTGGCAAGCCATTTGTTCTAGCTGAAGGATGAGCTTTGTGATTCGGGACCTTTTGCAGAAACGTAAATCTGTACCAGTGTCCGTACCTGGGCTTGGCTGGAGAGCTGGAAGGCATTAGGAAGTTTCTTTGCTTTGGGCTATGTGATTTCTTGGGTCAAGTCTTGGTTAAAAATACTATCAGCTGATATTCACACTGAGCTTTCCCCTTTCAAAGCTCTTCCTCACACATTCTGTGCACGGTGGCTAATATGGAAAATGTGCAAATGTTGCTTTCCTTTTCTGTGACATGGGTTTTATTTTCATCACCATGTTACTGATAAGGGGCCTAGGGCTGAAAGATGTAATGCACCCAAGGTCATCCGTGACTGAGTGGCAGAATCAAGCCTGTAACCCAGGACCCCTGAAATCAGCCTACAAATGCCTGGGCCAGTACAGCACAGAAGCTGGCATTTTGCTTGCAGGGAAAAAAGGCATTCATTAGGGAGTTGTTTTTGGACATGCATTGGTGAGTGTGGCATATGTGGGGTATCTAGACTACAGTTTTGAATAGCTCAGCAAATGCCGTCATGCTTCACAACGAGTTTTGTGGCTGTATTTTGAATTTAAAGTGAATCAGATAGGCTTTATTACGTGCAAGGGTAAATGCACGGATACTCATCATAACGGCAAGGTGGAAAACTCTGGAAAGCTTCAAACCCAAGGGGGCAAGGTGGGCAGAGAGGGCCTTGGCTTGACCCCGAAACTTAGGTGGCTGAATGCTTGACGTGGACAAGGCCTTTGGCATCCCCGCACCTTGGTTGACAGATGTATTGGTCAGGATCAGTTGGGCTGTGATGCAAATAGTCCCCAAGTCTCAGCGGCTTAACTCATAACAACAGTGTGGTTCTGAATCACAAAACGTGCCCGCTGTGGGTCAGGAGGAGCTGTGTTCCCGATTGTCACCCAGGGACCCAGGCCGATGCAGCTGGACACGTGTCTCTTCAACTCTGAAGACAGGAAACAAGAATGGGGCCAATGGAGCATTGACTCTTTAAGCTGTTTCCTGGAAGTGACTCAAAGCCAGTCTCAAGGGGGCAGGGAAGTGCAGCAAGTACAATCCTTTTGTGTGCCTGGTTGGTAAGGGAAAGACCTTTTAACACACAGGGGAGGTGTGTGTGATGCATGTACAGTCAGTCCTACCTGTTTCCAGGGCGTTTCTCCCCCTAGGACAGGTGTATTAGAGATGCCACTCCAATGGACTTTCATTTCTTGTACTAGAGCAGGTTCAGAGATGGAGATGATGGTGAAAGAGTTAAGGGAAGCAGGATGGAAGAGGTGAGTGGCCAAGGGATAGATTCAGTAGAAAGCATGTAAAGAAATCCAGGAAAGGACGGGGGGCACGTGTGTACCAGGAGCCTGTGTGCCAAAGGGAACTTCTACAACAGCAAAGCTTGGCAGCGGACTTTCCTGCCTTCTTATCGTTACATCCCACTCCTCCTTCCTCCTCTTACCCAGGCTTCAGGAAGCCTCTGATGATCTCTCAGGGTACATCGTGAGAGGACCTTGGTCTGTCCTAGCTACCGGGCTGTGGACAGGGACCCCGGGTTGCTCAGTGCTGGCTGCTGCATGGGAGAGGTACCAGGAGTAGGATATCGGAATGAAGGCACAGAGGTGAGGAAAACATGATGGGGCAGTGGGCGGAGGGGTAGGGAGAAGTGTGCAGAAGATTAAGGCGTGAAATCAACAGGTGGGGGTTGATTGGGATGAAAGAAAATGGAGAGAGGTTTCTGGAAGAACAACAGAGTGGACAGTAGTGCCAAGGGCCCAGAGGAGGAGGGAGATCGAGGAAGACACATCCCATTTGAGGCGCAGGTGGGACGTGCCCCAGAGACCCAGCAAGCCACACCTGGCGGGGCCTGGGAAACCTGCCTCTTGATTCAACTTCAACATCAAATCCGACAAGGTCAACATTTTATAAAGGTGCTTGTTAAAATGTGAGGGCAGCCGGGGGGCAGAACCATGGAGAATATGAATAAAATGGTGACATTCCTGAACTATAGGTCCTAAGAATCCACTGAGAACCACGAAAATGCTTTAGGGAAAGAACTGAGCATCCCTAAAAGACCGGCTCAACTTCCACTGGTTTGCCACATATTTTTGTCTTGCTGAGTCACTCATTTGTCCTGAGTCTTGAATATGATATAAACCCACTTAACCTTTGAAGCTCCCCCTCCCCATATATATATATATATATATATTATATATATCTATATATAATATATATCTATATCTTCTCATTTTATGTATCTGAAAGACAGGGTAGGGGATTATCCACTGGTTCACTCCTCAAATGCCCACAGCAGCCAGGGCTGGAGCGGGTCAAAGCCAGCAGCACAGCGCTCAATCCAGGTGCAGAGACGCAGTCATTTTAGCCATCACCTGCTTCCCAGCAGGGTCTGCATTAGCAGGAAGCTGGAATTGAGAGGCAGAACCAGGTCTTGAGCCCAAGCACCCCAATATGGGATGCAGGCGTCTTAACTGCTAGCCCTTCCTCCATATTTGTTTTTCTTTCCCACTTCCCCCCATATCTTTTCACGAGTCAGCGTCAATCCCCGTTTGCAGGAACTTCACAGGTGCAGGAGCCCAGTCGGTAAAGCCACAGCAGGGGCCCTGTTCTTCCCATGTGGACATTGTGCCCAGCCCCACATGACCCCTCTCCCTTTCTCCATACACTGAGATGTACCTTCTGGAAGCCTGAATGCCATTTCCAGCTCTTCCATGCCCTAGTTTGTGACTGTGAGTGAAGTCATTTTGCCTCCCAGCCTCCTTCTGTCTGCAAAGATGGGACTAATGACACCTGCCTTGCAAGGAGTCCAATGAACCACCCTATGGCAAAGTCCTGTGGCAGACCTTGGCACAAAAAAAGGCACTCAGATCACCCCAGCCTTCCCTACCCACCCAACTTCACAGGGAACCAGGCCTACAACAGTTTAGCCACATGACACTGTTAGGTAGGAAGGTACATGTTAGCCTATGCATGTGAGTGGGGCTGATGAACAAAAATGGGAATTCTATGCTGTTGAGCAAGGGAGGACATGCAGAAGTGCTCAGACTAGCACTTGTACATCAGAAGTCTGGCCCCTGTTTGAGAACTTTGTCAGCTGGGTCCAGGCCCTCCCCCGGGGGGATCTGTCCTGCCCTCAGCCGGGGGGCCTAATAGGTCCAATAACACTGTGCTGATCAAGCCCCGGGAGGAATCTCACAAATTCTGTGAAAAGAAAGCCCTCCACCGGCTGATGCTGTGGCGTAGTAGGTAAAATCTCTGTCTGCAGCGGAGGCATCCCATATGGGTGCCGGCTTTGAGTCTAAGCTGCTCCACTTTTGATCCAGGTCCATACTAATAGCCTGGGAAAGCAGCGGAAGATGGCCCAATTCCTTGGGTCCCTGCACCGATGTGGGAGACCCAGAAAAAAACTCCTGGCTCCTGGCTTCGGATCAGCCCAGCTCTGGCTGTTGGGAACATTTGGAGAGTGAACCAGCAGATGGAAAACCTCTCTCTGTTTCTCCCTCACTCTGTAACTCTGCCTCTTAAATAAATAAATAAATCTTAAAAAAAAAAAAAAAAAAAAAAAAAAGCCCACCACTATCCCAGAAGCACAGGGAGAGGGGAAGAGAAACAGTGGGCCCATATCTGTAAGAACTCCATTCTGAAAGCACACAGGGCTGTCAGTTGCTCCTAGGATGCTGCCCGGGAAGGCAGGTGCATTGTGTTCATCAAACTTGGCTAGCATGCTCGTTGCTACTCTCTGTCTCGCATCTGAAAATGCTACTCTTGTGTGAAGGACCTCCAATCAGCCATGTCCGGTAACATAGCCATGACAACCAGAGCTGAAATATATACACTAATCAATGACGCCATTGTGTATTAGGTAAGGCACCCCGGGACGTAGTGGTGTCAAGGTGCCCGGCGGGAAGCTTGCCACGGAGCAGGAGCCCCTGCTCGGCCTTGTCATCTGGAGATGGCAGCAGTGCACCCAAGGCCTCCCTGCCCGGCAGCACTAGGTCGGGCCGGCTTCACCTAAACCGACCTGAACTCACCTCCTCCCGGGGCTGCCGGCTCTCCCCACTCCAGCCCGCCTCCCGCCTCCCTCGTGCTCCCGCTTCTCTCCTGGGTAGCAGTTACATTGCCTATGAATCAGACCTCCCCGGGGAACTGGCAGTCACACCTGGCGTCTGAGCCTGAGATGAAGTTCCTGGGCCACCTTGCAGCCAGTCAGGAGTTACAGTTTCAGACCTGCAGCGGCGCCACCCCTGACAGAGGTAGAGGGCAGCGTCTCAGCGGGCCCGCGCTGCTGAGTCCGAAGCTGCATTCTAGCGAGACCTCCAGGGCGCGTGCAGGCCCCCGCAGATAACTGTTTAGAAGCCTCCAGGGGCTGGGGTTACTTAGTGTAGAGATTACAAAGGCCACAGGCCTCCCTCCTGGAGCCGGGCGGGAGAGGCATTCTTGGAAACACCTGCACTAATGGATCGAGTCACGTGGGGTCACTCTATCCTCATTCCTGGGAATTGTCCGATTTGTCTGCTAACCCAGGAACGAGGCCCTCGGCTGGGTCTCAGTCTTGCCACTCTTCAGGCTGTCTTAATGGCAACATGATAATGCTGTGGCCCACATCCATATGACACTCAGCCGTCCCAAGCCAAGAAAAAAGTCGAATGTTAACATCCAGCCTCTGGAAAACCACAGTAAGCCAAAAATCTGGAAGTCAGTGGCAGGTGTTCGGCACCACGGTTGGATGCCCTCGTCGCCTACTGGGCTGCCTGGTTCCAGTCCTGGCTCCTCTGCTTCCCATGCAGCTCCCTGCTAATGTGCACCTGGGAGACAACTTAGCTCCCTGTCACACACCTGGGAGAACTGAATGGCGTTCTGGGCTCCTGGCTTTGGCATGGCTGTTGCTGGCATTTGGGGAGTGAACCAGTGGACTGAGGATCACTCTCGCTCTTGCTCCTGCTCTCTCTCCCTTCTTTCTGTCTCTCTGCCTTTTGAATAAAATGAACATAAATAAATTTTTACATTTTTAAAAAAGGCGTATGTATTTTTTTTTTGGACAGAGTGGACAGTGAGAGAGAGAGACAGAGAGAAAGGTCTTCCTTTCCTGTTGGTTCACCCTCCAATGGCCGCCACGGCTGGCGCACTGTGGCTGGTGCACTGCGCTGATCTGAAGGCAGGAGCCAGGTGCTTCTCCTGGTCTCCCATGGGGTGCAGGGCCCAGGGACTTGGGCCATCCTCCACTGCACTCCCTGGCCACAGCAGAGAGCTGGCCTGGAAGAGGGGCAACCGGGACAGGATCAGTGCCCCGACCGGGACTAGAACCCGGTGTGCCGACGCCACAGGCGGAGGATTAGCCTATTGAGCCGTGGCGCCGGCCGTGTATATATTTATTTATTTGAAAGGCAGAGTTACAGAGAGGCAGAGAGAGAGAAAGGGCTTCCATCCACTGGTTTACTCCTCAAATGGCCACAATGGCTGGAGCTGGGCAGATCCAAAGCCAGGAAGCAGGAGTTTCCTATGGGTCTCCCATGTGGGTGCAGGGGCCCAAGGACTTGGGCCATCTTCCATTGCTTTCCCAGGCCATAGTAGAGAGCTGGATGGGAGTGGAGCAGCCGGGACTCAAACCCATGCCCATACATATGGGATGCGGGCACTGCAGGTGGTGGCTTTTCCTGCTATGCCACAGCGGTAGCCCCAAATTTTTGCATTTGTAAAGAAAAAACATAGGGTGTTAAAGGCAGAAACAGGCCCCAAGGGAACTAGAAGACTGGCCACTTAAATAAGAACATGCACTCGGTTAAGGGCACCTGAGCCAGGCAGCGGTGACTCCAACAGGGCCTGCGCAGACCCATGGGCCCAAAAGGAGCCTCTTGGCTGCCAGAAAAAGAGACAATGAAGTGCAGGAGGCCTGGGCTGAGAGTTTAGCTTTATTAGCAACTGTTTGCTCACATGCATAGAAAAGGCAATGCAATGGTGAGCGGGGAGAGACATTTAAAAAAATGTCTCTGGGGGCTGGCATGTTGTTATTAATGCAGTGGGTTGAGCCACTGCTTGAGATGCCCGCATCCCACTTCGAAGTGCTGGTCCAAGTCTTGGCTCCTCTGCTTCTGCTAATGCGCCTGGGAAGGCAGCTGATGATGGCCCAAGTACGTGGGCCCCTGCCATCCATGGGAGAGATCAGGATGAAGCTCCTGGCTCCTGGCTTCAGTTTGGTGCAGCCCTGGCTGATGTGGCCATTTGGAGAGCGAACCAGCAGATGGAAGATCTCTCTCTCTCTCTCTCTCTCTCTCTCTCTTTGTCTCTGTCACCCTGTCTTCCAAATCAATCAATCAATCTGTTATGAAATTGCATCTGGGGCACGAGGAGGAGGCTGCCCCTTGGCTGGTGTGCTCTTTGGAGACAAGCAGGTAAGTTCTTTCTTGAGCTATGCCTACTGCTTCTCGTGAGCTCTCCTGGGACATGGGCCCCAGCATCAACACCAAGTGAAAAACCTCAGGATTCCAGCTGCCAGATTTAACAAATCAAAATGCAGGCCTTCCAACTGAATCTGAAGAGCAGAGAACACATCATTTTTTGTGCACATATGTCCCAAATACTATATTCTAGAGTAACCTTGCTGACGGTTAGTGTGTCCCCAGGGCACTGGAGCAAGGGAAATTTGGGCTGAGCAAGTCTCCCTCTGGGCCTGGGACAGCCATTCCAAGCTTCTCCCATCCCCCTTTCTGCTTGTGGAAGGGAAACAGGCTTTGTTTGTGTTGGGGGCAGGGCAGTGTTTGGTGACTGCTACAGTGCTTGCTTTGTGAAGTCTTTTGCCTACCAAGGAGGGCACTGCCAGCATGTTTTTTGCATTAATCTGTGTCAGGTGGGGTAGTTCCAGGAATATACACTATAAAAGAAATGTAGTTTTGATCATTCCAAGCCTGGCCCCTGTAGGAGATGGACTGTTTCACTCCACAACAGTAAAATCCTGCCGAAGCAGCCTGATTGCTCCCGTGTAAGCAGGCATGTATTCCCTGAGGTGGGAGAAAATATTGGTAACTATTTACCTGATCAAGGAATATTTCTAAGCAGCAAACCAATAAACCCTCTGTAAGCCAACAAACCAAATTAAATGACGAACCATGGGAAAATATTTGCAAAACAAATGAACAGGGGAAGAGTTTTGAAGCAGGTGCTTCAAAAAGTTCCTCTAAAAATGGAATTAAAATATGAGTTTAGGGAGGGGTTTTGGCTTAGCAGCTAAGAAGCCCCTTGAGATGCCCCCAGACTGGGTGCCTGGGTTCGACTCCTGGTTCTGACACCCAACTCCAGCTTCTTGCTAATGTAAACCTCGAGAGGCAGCAGGTGGCTCAAGTTTGTTGGGTCTCTGTCACCCATGTGGAAGGCCTGGATTGAATTCCTGGTGCCAGGCTGTGGCCCTGGCCAGGCTCTGTCCATTTCAGGCATTTGGGGGAGTGAACCAAATAAATAAATCAAAGATAAACCTATTTGGTTGTGGGGCCAGCATTGGGGAGCAGCAGGTTAAGCCCCTCCCTGGGATGCTGGTTTCGCATATGAGCCCATTTTGGCTCCCAGTTGCTCCACTTCTAATCCAGCTCCCTGCTAATTACCTGTGAAAGCAACAGAAGATGGCCCAAGTGTTTGGGGCCCTGCCACCCAGGTGGGAGGCCTGAAAGAAGCTCTGGCTCCTGGCTTTGGCCTGACCCAGCCCAGGCTGTTACGGCCACCTGGGGAGTAAACAAGTGGAGAGAAGATCCAGGAAAAGTCAGGAAAAGCCAGGAGCCAGGAGCTTCATCCTAGTCTCCCACATGGGTAGCAGGGGCCCAAGCACTTGGGCCATCTTCTGCTGCTTTCCCAGGCCATTAGCAGGGAGCTGGATCGAAAGTGGAGCAGCCAAAACACAAACTGGCACTCATATGGGATGACAACATTGCAAGTTGTGACTTTTCCCAATATGCAACAATGCCAGTCCCTTTATATCTTTTTCCTCCTAAAGTTTCTACAATAGTTACTGGTACTAATATGATTGAAAAGATTGAAAAATAGAAAGTTTTTTTCTTTTTTTAAAAAAGACAAGTGGAACATCTGTGCCTTTGCTTGAGTCCTTGAGAGAGAAGGAAGCAAATCCTGACAGGGGCAGGACTTTGCACATTGGAAACACCCAGAGACCCTGAGCAATGCCCAGGCCCCACTTCCAGAGATCCTGGCCCCATCGCCTGGGGTCCTCTGAAACTTCTGGCCAAGTCCCAGGCAGGGGGAGGTGGGCTCATAGGGCAGCCAGGCTGGGAATCACCACTTGCAGGAGCCATGATGAGTTGGGACAGGGATCAAGGTCTCTGTGGTCCTCTACTCTGTGCAGGAGTATAACCATAATGAAGACATCTTCCCTTCCTTTTTCATATTTTGGCTGGCGAGAACTGGCTGCCGGTGTGAATTACCCGTGATGAGTGTTCGCACGGTTGGTTCAAACCATTTGGTCATTCTTCCCTTAAGAAGCGGCTGGTCTCCTGGATCCAAAGTCTTGTTCTCATGAAAATGCACCTCTGATTTTTTTTTTTTTTTTTGACAGGCAGAGTGGACAGTGAGAGAGAGAGAGAGAGAGAAAGGTCTTCCTTTTTGCTGTTGGTTCACCCTCCAATGGCCGCTGCGGCCGGCTCATCGTGCTGATCCGATGGCAGGAGCCAGGTGCTTCTCCTGGTCTCCCATGCGGGTGCAGGGCCCAAGCACTTGGGCCATCCTCCACTGCCTTCCCGGGCCACAGCAGAGAGCTGGCCTGGAAGAGGGGCAACTGGGACAGAATCCAGCGCCCCAACCGGGACTAGAAACCGGTGTGCCGGCGCCACAAGGCGGAGGATTAGCATGTTAAGCCACGGCGCTGGCACACCTCTGATTTTTTAAAAAACATTTATTTGAGAGACAGAGTTCCTGTATGCTCGTTCACTCCCCAGATGCCAGCAACAGCCCCCTGGCTGGGGCCAAAACCAAGGGCCAGGAATGTAACCCAGGTCTCCCAGGTGGGTGGCAGAAACCCAGTCACTTGAACCATCACTGCTGCCTCCCAGGGTCTGCATTAACAGGAAGCTGAGTGTGGGATGCAGGTGTCCTAATCACTTGGTCAAAAGCCTGTCCTGCCTTTGTGTTTTTAACCACATCCCAGAACGTCTACTTCCAAATAAATAGTGTCTAAATCAAACCCTTGAGAAGTTGTCCTACTATAGCATAGAATATCTTGAGAGAATTCTTCCTGAGATTGTTTTTGTCTAAGCTCCATTTTTCCTGAGGATTTTGAATCAGTGAATTCATTCTTTATCCTCTGAAAGGGAGCTTAATTTTAGAAAGCAGTCAAAAATATCACACAGAACCAAATCTGGCGACTAAGGTGGTATTCAAACCTAGCTGAGATACTTCCTCTACTTTGCCTTATGAGGTGCATGCAAACCCATCTCGCTACTCTCTCTGCTCTCAGCACTTGCTACACTGATGCTCAAGACATTCTTGTTGAGTGGTTAACTCAGCCTGGCACTTCTGGGATCCAGTTCCAGGCTCCTGGCTTCTGCCCGGCCCAGCCTTGGCTGTTGCAGGCATTTGGAGATTGAACCAGGAGATGGAAGATCTGTCTCCATCATTTTGCTTTTCAGGTAGATGAAAATAAAAAAGAGTAGGGTCGGCGCTGTGGCATAGTAAGCTAAGCCTCTGTCTGCAGTGCCGGCGTCCCATATGGGTACTGGTTCAAGTCCTGGCTGCTCCACTTCCATTCTAGCTCCCTGCTGTGGCCTGGGAAAGCAGTAGAAGATGGCCCAAGTGCTTGGGCCCCCGAACCCATGTGAGAGACCCGGAAGAAGCCTCTGGCTCGACTTCGGATCCGCCCAGCTCTGGCCATTGCTGCCATTTGGGGAGTGCACCAGTAGATGGAAGACCTTTCTGTCTGTCTGTCCCTCTCTGTCTGTAACTCTACCTCTCAAATAAATAAATACATACATAAGGAGAAAGAAAGGAGGAAAGAAAAGAAACTGACTTGAAAGGCAAGTGTTGAAGTCTTGAGAAGGTTTCTGAGCCACAGTCAGCCTGTTTGGGGCTAATCCACTCCAGCTTGTACGCTGATAGAAACCTGCCTCTTTCCTTGGCCAGCGCACTGTCTGTACATAGGCGTTTGCCCAGGGAGAAAATGCTGCAGATCGTCCCACCTTACTGAGACAAAGGCTGGATTTTGTCCTTTAAGTCAACCACTAATCAATGACACTGGACAAATCCCAGCATGTCAAATATTTTTATGCCACCCCAATCCACAGAACATCTATTGTTAATGTATTGTTAATAAGGACAATTGAAACATAACTCCCTTTTTTCACATGGGATTTCAAGACACATTAATCCACACTTGCAAATTAGCCAAGGTCCACATGTCCATGACTTAATGAATTTTACATGGACGGAGCAAAGCTGCTCACAGCCGCTGGGGGACTCAGAACACCTGACTTGCTCCAGCTCTTGGTAACAGCTGAGAGGTCTTGGGGGAACACCCCCACACACACACACACACACTCTCTCTCTCTCTTCCTGCCCTTACCTATGTGGTGGTCTAGCAGCCTTAAAGTCAGGCATTCTAAACCAAGAAACAACCAAGAGGGCAGGCTGCTCACCAGAGAAGACAGCCAGGTCCCACCGCAGTGACAGTGGGATTTTTGGAGCAGTAGGAGAATTACAAAGTCCCTTGCTTTGAAGAAGAAAAAAACACAGGAGATGAAGCCCAGTGGCTCCTGGCCACGGAATGGGCTCCAATACACAGGTCATCTGAGGTCAAGCTCAGGGCACAAAGCCAGCCACCAGGCAGGAAGGAAGCTGCACTGAGTGCCTGCCCGCCTGCCCAGCCCTCCACCTTCGGAGCACAAGTCCCACAACAGCCCCTTCTCCAGGTCACCATGGGGACCTCAAAGGCTATGTCCAGACCCGGGCATTCTGGCGCTGGCCTCAAAGAAACAGCCGGTGCAGAGCTGCTGGCAGCAGGTGAGCGTGGTGCGGGCAACGGAAACTCGGCCAGCCCATCTTGTCTGTGTGTGCTCTATTTAAAACAACTTGAGTCGGGGCAGCACTGTGGCATAGGGGGTAAGCTGCCTCCTGAGGTGCTGGCATCCCTTATGGGCACCAGTTTGAGTCCTAACTGCTCTACTTCTGATCTAGCTCTCTGCTGTGAACTGGGAAAGCAGGAGAAGATGGCCCAAGTCCCTGGGCCCCTGCACCCACGCAGGAGACTCAGAAGAAATTCTTGGCTCCTGGCTTCGCCCTGGCCCAGCTCTGGCCATTATGGCCATTTGGTGAATGAACCAGTGATGGAAGACCTCTCTCTGCCTCTTTGTAACTCTCTCAAACAAATAAATCTTCAAAACTAAACAGTCTTTTCATCTGTTGTTGCCCTCTCTCTTCCAGCCTCACAGCCCCGCTGCCCCCGACACACAGGGCCCTTGGTTAGCTCCCTGAACCCCCACTCTTGTACTACGAATCCTATCACTTGGTGCCCTGCTCAAATGCCAGGTGACACACGAAGCTCCCTGAGCTAGAGGTGCAGGCATCACATGGGCAGGAGCATTGGTCAGGAGCACAGAAGTCTCGAACCAGCACCCATATGGGATGCTAGGTTGCAGGCAGTAGCTTTACCCGCAATGCCACAGTGCCAGTCCCAGACCCTTTTCCTTTGAGGGGCTTTAATTCAAGTACCCTCCAGAGATGAAACCCCCTTGACCTTGTCTACTGACTTAGATACTCATGTGCATGGACGTCAAGTTGTTTTCCCACCAAAACAACCATGTCTTTTAATTCCATTTTCCATGAACTGTCTGTGCCAGACTACACCAAACTGGAATCTCACATAGGTCAGCTGAGCCCGATGCTTCCTGGTGGACCTTCTGGAAGACCCACCTATAGTGAACAACTGCCATTGTCCATGGAGGACCAGTGAATGGCTCCCCTTTCTGTGTTGGGGAACATACTTGCCTTGTTGGAAGTAGAGCCCACCTCCCACTGTGCACAAGAAAAGTCAGCCTGTCTTTCCTAGACACCCTTGCAGCTGCTGGGTACATCAAGGGTATGGGCCTAGGTTTTCAAGTCAGTTACATGCAGGGTTGCAGGTCCATGAAGAACCTTCTGTGACAGCAGCAGTAGCTACAGAGAAATTGCAATCTCCTAACAGCCCTAACGGGCCCTGCAGCTTAAGCTTCACTGTGTTCAGAGCAACTTGCTTCTGACTGTGATGAAGGACTATGACGGTCTTTGGTGGCCTGCCAGTCCAGCAAGGCCCAGGGTTAGCACAAATGCAGGAGCTGGGAGAACACCAACTTTGTTCAGAGGTTAGTAAGTAAATGCCATTTAGGTAGAACAGAAGGTTCCACCACAGGTGGGGAAGATAAGATTGGGAAACTGAGAACCCCGTTAGGGCCATCATCTTGTAAAGGACACCAACATTTTAAATTCACTTTTATTCTGGAAGTCTTTACAGAGATTTGTAGAGAGCAGAGTTTTCATATACCCCTTCCCCAGTTTCCTCTAATGCTTTTATCTTACATCATACATTTGCTGAAACAACCCCACATTGGCACATTACCATTAAGTAAACTCCAGACCTGATCTGGGCTTCAATAGGATCCAATCCGGAGACGGAGAGCGAGAGCATGTGCTCCCATCCACTGGTTCTCACCAAACGCCTGCGATGGCTGCAACTGCACCCAGGCCCCAGCCAGGAGCCAGAACATAATCCAGTTCTCGCATGCGGGTGGCAGGGACCATCACTTGAGTCACCACTGCTCCTTCTCAAGTCTGCATTAGCAGGAAGTTGGGAATTGAACCCAGGTATTCTGAGCTGGCTCCTTGGTGTCTTTAACTGCTGGGCTAAGCACCCATCCCAAACTGGCTACCTCTCCGTGGGGTGAGGGAAGAGCTTCAGAGAGGACAGCAAGCTTGGGACTGGCAGCAGCAGTTCTTCCAGTACAAGAGGTGGAGGTGCGGGGGAAGAGGAGCTTTCTGTCACTCAGAAAACATACAATGTATTCTGGAACCACGGGCAGTTGTGTGGGGCTTATGGGAGGTGTGTGCAGCCCTGGTGCCTCCATATAGGAGGGACAGAGGGGCAGCTACTTGGAAGCAGGGGTGGGGCAGGAGACCTGGCTTGAAGCTGTGCAACCATAGATCTTTTCTGTACTTCATTTAGTTGAGGTGGTTTGGGGAAGAGGTGATGACTGGTGGAAGTGATGGTGGGAGCAGGTGTTGGGGCACACCGGCCATTCCTATGCAAGGGTACAGCTACAGAAGGAACCACCCGGCTGATGGAGAAGAGGAGGAGAGGTAGAATGAACGAGTGTTCGCTGCACCTTCAACTAGAGAAACAAAGTGAGGTGCAGAGAAGATCCGAGAGTTCAGTGACGGACAGGCAGAACTGATGAGAACACAGCCGTCAGGTGTCCTGATTGGCCCCCGTTTTGTGGGCCAATTGCTGAGAAACTTTGTCCTGTAAAATGATGCACTGTTAGAAACCTTGCCACTTGACATTTAATCAGTAAAAATGAAGCCCTCCTCTTTGGTCAGGCAATGGAAGTCACTTTGACACAGAGAAGTGGTCCTGATTTCCAACCCGGGTTCAGAGCTTTGGATGAAGGGCTTCTGAACGCAATACTCCATGTTTGTCTTAAATCTGCACTTCCTATGGAAATGACTCGCTTTAGTTTCTGGTTGGGGACACATGCTAACTCCTTTACAGACAGTCCTACTTTGCTTTGTGCCTATCAAAACATGCCTAGATTTAAATTTTACCTGCAATTCTTTCCCCATCTTTTCCTCGTTGGTGAGACACCCTACAGCTTGCCTGTTGTGTGGTCTCTCTTGTTGCAAACAAGCCTGTAAATCCAACCTGGTCAAGCTTCGCGCCTGCTCCTGGTGACCGAAGGCTGACTGGGCTAGAACACGGGTCATGGGGAGACAGAGATGCTCTGCTATTCCCTGTGACTTACATTCCCATAACATTTCAAGGTTTTAAACACCCCATGATAACAGGATGCATGACAGCATTTGAGATCAGTGGAAGGGAGAATTACAGCCACTCCCCAACAAGATGTCATCCTAATCCCAGGCACCAGTGAATATATTACTACCTTCCACAGCAAATAACAGAGCAAAGGCCAAAGATCGTGAGGCAGGGAGGCTGCTGGACCATCCAGTTAGGCCCAGTGGAACACACGAGGCCTTTAAAGCAGAGCTTTTGCTGGCTGTGGTCAGAGACGCAGCATTACTACCCTGTTGCGATGAGACCACGCATCAGATGAAGGCAGGGGCCATAAGCCACGCGATGTGGGCAGCCTCCAGACCCTCCAGGAAGGAGGCAGCCTGCGGATGGCTTGATTTTAGCTTGAGGTCAGAGTTCTTACCTACAGAGCTGTCAGGTGAAAATCCGTGCTGCTTTAAGCCACCACATTTGCAGCAATTTGATATGGCAGCAGTGGAAAATGACATCACCTACTGGGAATGAATAAAAAGGGGAGAAAAAGAGGCCAGCCCAGGAGAAGACAGCGCTGCACAGGCAGTGGGGGAGCCAGAAGACAGCGGAAGGGAGCCGTTCCAAGGAGAAAGTGAATTCCAGAGCATTTACACTGCATACTGTTTAAAGTGAGGGCTGAAGGAATTCAGCGTCTCTAAGTTTTAAGGTGCGTTATTTCCTTGCAACATTTTACCTGTGATTCAAGCATCTGCGTGAAACAGAAGCCTCTTTCACTTGAAACCATCACATTCTCTCTCGTGATAAAGGTCTGAGAGTTTGAAAACTTTCAATCCACATTAGAAACAGCATCAAGGTACAACTGAGGATCCAGCCCATCCCAGGCAGACAACAAGTGTTACTTTTTATGTGGTCATCCAAGATGTCTGACTTTGCCAACAGTGGGTCCAGCCACGTGGGTGGGGCTGACAGCCCAGGGTAGGCATCATTGTACGCAACGTCCTTAGCAGACTGTCAGTCCCGGTGGCCTTCCACTCCCCAGGGTCCCCTCTAATCACCATGCCCAAAGACTTCAGCCTGCCTTCCTGCAGGCCTAGTACCACTGCTGTCTGAATGAGCACTAAGCTGCAGCTGGGGATGGAACACATGCGCTGATATGCAACACAGCTGTCTAAGCTGCTGGCTCAATGTCCACCTGAAGAATCTATTCTAAATTATAAACTTACTACCTCCCCTGGCTTTTTTTTTTTTTTTTTAATTTTATTTGACAGAGTCAGACAGTGAGAGTGAGAGTGAGAGTGAGAGTGAGAGTGAGAGTGAGAGTGAGAGTGAGAGAGAGAGAAAGAGAAAGGTCTTCCTTCTGCAGGTTCACCCCCCCAAATGGCCGCTATGGCCGGTGCTGTGCCGATCCGAAGCCAGGAGCCAGGTACTTCTTCCTGGTCTCCCACACGGGTGCAGGGGCCCAAGCACTTGGGCCATCCTCCACTGCCTTCCTGGACCACAGCAGAGAGCTGGACTGGAAGAGGAGCAACTGGGACTAGAACACGGCGCCCATATGGGATGCCTGCACCACAGGGAGAGGATCAACCAAGTGAGCCATGGCACCGGTCCCCTCACCTGGCTTTTGACAACCTTGGCTTAACGCCCATTCTCACATGAGGGATATGGCACAGGACTTTTTTTCTCTGCCTAAACATTCTTCCCAAGCATTCTTCAGAATTCAGAACAGTTGTCACTTTCTTGGGGAGGGAGCATGTCCCAGATAAGGTTGGCTCCTTCCTAACAGACCCTCAGGGAACACTTGTAGCTCTCTGTCATGCTGAACACACCTGCAACTTCTTGTTGGTATCTATCACCTTCTCTGTCAGAATGCAAATTCTGTGAGAAAACAAGGGCTCCCTTCTGTCATGTTCACATTCATCCCCTTAGTACCTACAATGTAACAGACAGTCGTACATATTAGCTGAATACAGAAATGAAGAGTGAGGGCCTGGCGTTCTTGCTCTAGGTCTATTGGTGATTTCTGCATCAGTGTTCCCGGAAATGTAAATGGGCGCTTTGAAGGGAAATGACTAAAACCACCGAGTTTCCCAAATGTACTGCTAAACACCCTGTACTCATCTCTGGTCTTGTCCAAAGTATGAAGCAGCAACCAAAAACAAGAACAAGTGGGACAGATTTTCAACAAGGGGAATTCCATAGGGGAAAGAACAACCGTATAAACAAATACATATTCATCCCCTAAAGAATTAGGTTGAATCTCTTACATCATACACACACACAAAAAAGTTCAAAATGGAAGAGACCTGAACACAGAAGCTTTAAAAACACTAAGACTCTCAGAATAAAACATTAGTAAATGTTTGTAACTTGGTCTCCTCAAAGCTTTTAGTTACCAAAACAAAAGCACAAATGACAAAAACCAAAGATTTCAACAAAATGAAAACCTTTGAGCTTCAAAGGACACTATCAAGAAAAGGAAGATAATCAGAAATGGAGGAACATCTGTAAATCATCTATCTACTTGATAACTTGTGCTCAGAATATATAAGCTCTTACAACAACAATAAAGCTAAATAACCCAAATGCAAAAATGGCAGTAACAGCTGTTTAGCCTAGCTGTGAAGATGCTCATGTCCCATATCAGAGTGTCTGGATTCAATGTTGAGCTGTGGTTCCTGACTCGTTTCCTGCCAACACGGACCCTGGGAGGCAGTGGCGATGGCTAAAATAATTGGGCTCTGCCACCCATGCGGGAGCCTTACATGGAGTTCCTGGCTCCTGGTTCTGTTTGGCCCAACCCCTGGGCTCCTGTGGCCATCTGGGGACTGAACCAGCAGATGGAAGATCTCTCTTGATAACTGCCTTTCAAATTAATCAATCAAAAAGAAAAAAAAGTTAGGATACTGACATATGCTGCAACCCTGAGGAATGTTGAAAACATTATGCTAAGAAACCAGTCGCAAAAGACCACATATTATGAGATTCTATTTATATGAAGTGTCCAGAATACGCACATCTAAAGAGATAAAAAGTAGACTTAGGTTATTTAGGGCTAGAGTGGGGTAGGGAGGAAGCTTTGGGGAAAATGGGGTGAGTTCTCTTTTTGGGGTGACAAAAGTATTCTGGAATTATGTTGTTTGTACAACCCTATGACTACATTCAAAACCCCTGACTATATACACTTTATAAGGGTAAACTGATGTGTAAACTATGTGTCAGTAAAGTTATTGAACATTTCTGAAGTAACTGTAATTTAAAATAAATTACTTATCTCAGGGGTGGGCACTGTGGCTCAGCTGCTTAGGATGCCCACATCTCACATCGGAGAGTCTGTGTTTGAGTTTTGCCTCAGTTTCAATCCAGCTTCCTGCTAACGTGCCTGGGAGGCAGCACATGATGACCCAAGTACTGGCGTTCCTGCCATTCAGTGGGAGCCCAATATGGAGTTCCTGGCTCCTGGCTTCAGCCTGGCCCAGCCCAGGCCGCTGTGGACATTTAAGGAGAGAAACAGCAGATGGGAGATCTGTCACTCTGCCTTTTAAAACAAACAAAACCAAAAACAAACCAATCTCATACTCATTTTCCCAAAGCACAGGTTTCTGTCTCCTGGGACACTACGTCCTGTGCTCATGCGTCTTCCTGTGTACCTGCAGAGCTGTCAAGGGCTCCATGCAGGAGCTCCGCTCCTTGTCAATCATGGGCCGCCAGGCTTCTCGCAGTGGAACACTACAGTCTAGAGCCATGTACTTCCCCCTTAACAATACACTGTCCTCGAAGCTTGAAAAGAAGCACACATCCAGAAATTCACTCCAGTAAGGTCATCTGAAACTAGGTAGGGTCCTTAGAGTAAGCCCCCATGTCAGGGTGGCCACCTCCAAGGGTTAGATGCTACACTCTCTTCAGTTCTAGGACACAGCACTGAAACCCCACACTCCTGTCTCAGACAGAGGGTGGCAGATGGGAAGAGACACAGCTTCCTGGAGTCTGGGCTGTACTCCCTAGACCTGGCAGCTCCCACTGGAGGACCCCACCCACTCCTCAGCCACCCTGTTTCCTTTCTTCTCCCACAGCAGGCTTGGCTGGGGGCAGATCCTGCCCTGGCATGTCTGGGAATAAGTGAACACACAGGATAGTCTGCTTAGTGAAGGAGCCAAGAAGGCCCAAGACTCTCCTCAGGCGAAACTGCTAGTCCTAGTGCAAAGTTCAGACATGTGCTGGAACCAACCGCATTAGGAAAACAGGGAAAATTTAAACTTTATTGTCAAAGTCTTTGAGATATAAAAGAAGACAACGTTACAGTGAAAGGCAGCAGAGGCCATTCCGAGCATCGGAGTGCTCAGGGGTAAAAGGGGCTGGGGATGGAAAGGCGGGTGGAAGACTCAACATTTTTCTAGCTTCAGAAAATTAAAGTGCCCAGATCACAGCTGCAACATCTTGGCTTTGGTTACAGATTCCTTATAAAGCTGTTTACCTGTGGGAAAGAGAAAAAACAAAAATTAAATTCCACATTTTTACCAACAGTCCACTCATAATGCACACACAGCCAAGCCCACGAAGTTTTCATAAGGAAGGGAAATAGGCATGAAGAAATGTGGGAGCTGTTCAGGGCCACACAGCCCAAGCAGCAGAGCTGGGAAGAGAATCCAGAAGTGTCATCTCCCTAGTTTTAGAATACCTTACAGGACAAAGTCCGCCAGAAAGCACACATTGGAAGTCAGTTATTTGACAATCACAAACCCAACATACAGCAGAGACTAGGGATAATATTTCTAACTTGCACAAGATCCTGTAAGCTTTGAACTGTGAAATGTAGCTTAAGATGCAAAGCATATTGAACTCTGCCAGGGCTACACCAATCTGAAGTCAGGAGTCAGGTGCTTCTCCCTAGTCTCCTATGTGAGTGCAGGGGCCCAAGGACTTGGGCCATCTTCTACTGCCTTTCCAGGCCACAGCAGAGAGCTGGATTGGAAGAGGGACCACCGGGACTAGAAACGGCACCCATATGGGATGCTGGTGCTGCAGGCAGAAGATTAACCTACTGTGCCACGGTGCCGGGCCCCCAACATATTGAACTTTAAAGGAAAAACCAGATAGAAGCATAACAAAAGAAAACCATGAAAGCGGAGTTAAGGTCCTTCCCACCTTTCTCATGAGTTCTTCTTGCTTGGTTACTTCTTCAGAAAAATCATCATTGACATCCAACACCAGCACTGGAATGTTCAGCAGAGCCTCAAAGTGGAGCCTGAAGAAGATGAATATTTGGGGCACAGAAAAGAAACATAAGCCACGCTTCACATGCTCGCAAAGGCTTCAGAATTCAGAAAACAGATCTAAATTCACATGACCTCCTAATGAAACTGCATCTATATAGCATCTACAAAAAAGAATTCAACAAAGTTGGCTGGAAGGAGGAAGGCTGAGATTTCTCTTTTGCCTTCAAACTGTTACTGAAGGTGAAGCTCTTAACACTTTAAGTGGACACAGGCAAAAACGCGGGGTGACAACTTAGTACAACTGACAATTCCCCTAATCATTTTCAGCCATTCACCCTGAACCAACTGATACCATCACCAATCACAATGATCAATCCACAGAAACATTTTTAAAAAGAGAAAAAGATAAAGCTGGAGAAATAGCATCTAATAAAAAGTTCATTGGAATGTACAGATTATATTCAAGATTAGATTTCTGAGCTGGAAGATGCTTGACATTTCCAACCGCTTCCAGTACATTCTTAACTTTCGCAGAGGCTGCGCAATGAACTTCTTGCATTTAAGAGGGCTGTCCAGAGACAAGGTCTCTGACACTGTTTTCCTCCACTTACTCGGTCGTCTTTTGAGTAAGCCAGGCTTCATGTTGATTGTGAAGCTGCTCCAGGTAGGCCAGCTCAATTCCTTTCTCTTCCTCTCTGGCCCTTCGGCACAGTCTCTCCAAACAAACCTGAAACACAGTCCCCAGGTCCCACTGAGTCTATGTGCTGTCTGGGCTGCTAACTCTGCAATTTTAGGGGCTCTGAGAGCCTCTCACAACGTCAATCTTGGGTACTGCCAGTCAGGACTTTGCTTCTGCTGCTCTGTTTTCCTGTTCAGTCAGAGGTCCACACCATTATCTCCACCTCCACCGTGAACCTGCTCTTCTTCTGCAGCATCCTAGGGTGGTTCATGGCAACATCATCACCAGCCATCCAAGCCAGGAACCTGGGATTGCCTTCTTTTTCCTCCACTCAGCTACATCCAGGAAATCACTCAATTCTCCCGAACCTCTGCCCAGCTGGTGCTCTCCTTGCCTTCTCATGTGCCCTGGTAAGGTCCTCATCACCCCTCATCTGGACTATGGCAAAAGCCCCTGATGCTCTGCCTCCCCGTGGCATGGAACTACATGGAAGGGGCACAGGTCTCACAGAAAGTTCAGGAACCAATTCTTGTCTTCATCACGTACTAGCAGTGCAATCTCTGTGGGTTTCCACATCCCCATCTTTCACCTACCCCACAGGCTGCTGGCAGGAGCCACTGAGGGAAGGTGTGTCAACCTCCTGGCCAAAGCTGATTCTCTAGTTTGTCCCTTTCAGTCTACCCTTCCACGGTACTGCAACATAATGGCATCAATTCCCTTGATTAAAATATAACACAAGCTCCCTACTGCCTACAGCCACAACTAGGGTTCCAAGAAGTACGGATAGTGCTGTACTAATAAAATGATGAAGGGGCCCGTGTTATGGCACAGGTTAAGCTGTGGCTTACCATGTAGGTATCTGATATCTGAGCACTAGTTCTAGCCCCAGCTGCTCTACTTCCAATCCAGCCTCCTGTTAAAGTGCCTGGGAAAGCAGTAGGTGATAGCCCAAGTATTTGGGTCCCTGATAACCATGTGGGAGACCAGGATGGACTTTCTGGCTCCTGGCTTGGCCTGGCCCAGACCTGGCCATTGTGGCCATTTGGGGAGTGAACCAGTAGACAGAATACTCCCTGCCCCTCCACCCCTATCTTTCAAATAAATTTAAAAAAGAAAAGGTTAAGGAATCTGAAACATCTTTCATATCATTCTAAATATTCACTCTGGAGTAAATATAAAATCTGCATAGGTCAAAGATCAAATAAAGGATTAAAAACAAGAGAGACCTGAGACAACTTCTCCTCGCCCCCCTGCCCTTAACAGAGAGTGCGCAATTCCATTCCGTGTTCACCTGGCAGACTCTGAAGCACACAGGCCCATAGGATGGTGTCTTCTCCATTACTTCTCATACAAGGCCACTCACCTACCTCTCTCCTACCCAGAATCACTACTTCAGCAAAATGACCTCCTTCTAATAGGCCAAGCTCTTTCACATCTTCAGTTTTTGCTGCAAATGTTTCTTTTGCCTGAACTGCCCTGTTCCTCCCTCTACCTGGCAAATATTTCAATACCACATATCCTGGAAGAACAGATGGATTAACCCATTTATTTAGGATGCCCCTCATTCAAATACTTAATGCAAACTTTATCCCCAAATGTGTGTGTGTGTGTGTGTATAAAATATTCCCAAAGACTTGAGATCCTTGCTGTTTTGCTCTTGTCTTACCTTACCTCTGAAGAAGTAAAATCATATAAACAGATTTCATTTGGGACCTATGTCCAACCTTCCAAACTGATGAGCAGACAAAGCTCACCAGGTCAATACTTTTGGTACTTTTCTCATATTTCCCTTTCACTTAATTAATAATTCTCCCAAACTATCTAAGTTTAGCTAAAAGTCCCTGTCCAGCTAAGCAGGTGGTCAATAATACCAGCTGCACAATTCATTTGACAGTTGTGATTTCTGACCTCAGTTCTCCATCTCCTCTCTATTTCCCTTCATTCTGAACCAGCATCCTTTTCTTTCCTTCCTCCCTCTATCCCTGTACCCACCCTCACTGCTGATAGCTTCAAGCCCCCTCCCTCTTGTCCCCCTCTCTCTAATCACACAGCTTTTCTAACACATCCCTGATTACCAGCCACTCAGTTCATCTCCCACCCACAACCAGCTAATTTCTTGTATATTTTAAGAAACATTTTATGCCTATATATATGTATATATATATATTTTTTTGACAGGCAGAGTGGACAGTGAGAGAGAGAGACAGAGAGAAAGGTCTTCCTTTACTGTTGGTTCACCCTCCAATGGCCGCCGCGGCCAGCGTGCTGCAGCCGGCACACCGCGCCGATCCGAAGCCGGAAGCCAGGTGCCTCTCCTGGTCTCCCATACGGGTGCAGGGCCCAAGCACTTGGGCCATCCACCACTGCCTTCCCGGGCCCCAGCAGAGAGCTGGGCTGGAAGAGGGGCAACCGGGACAGAATCCGGCGCCCCGACTGGGATTAGAACCCAGTGTGCCGGCACCACAGGCGGAGGATTAGCCTATTGAGCCGTGGCGCCGGCCCCTATATATTCATACCCTTTACTTTTTGGGGGTATGTGTATATACATATGTAAATGTCCCACCAAATATTCTGGTTTTCTTATTTTTTCACTTAACAGTATGTCCTAGAGATTGTTGCACAATCAGTACAGAAGGAATCTTTTTTTTTTTTTTGAGAGAGGCAAAGTGGATAGTGAGAGAGAGAGACAGAGAGAAAGGTCTTCCTTTTCCGTTGGTTCACCCCCCAAATGGCCGCTGCGGCCGGCACATCTCGCCGATTCGAAGCCAGGAGCCAGGTGCTTCCTCCTGGTCTCCCATGGGGTGCAGGACCCAAGCACCTGGGCCATCCTCTACTGCACTCCCGGGCCACAGCAGAGAGCTGGCCTGGAAGAGGGGCAACCGGGACAGAATCCGGCGCCCCGATCGGGACTAGAACCCGGTGTGCCAGCGCCACAAGGCAGAGGATTAGCCTGTTAAGTCACGGCGCCGGCCCCTTTTTTCTTTTTTTTATGGCTTCAGAATTTTCTAGTATATGGGCAGAGCCTAATACATTCAACCAGTTCCTAGTGATGAATGCCTGGCTGCTTCTAGTAACTGTTGCTGTTACCAACAAGAGGCTATGCTGACCATGTGTGAACACATCTGTGGAATGAGTTCCAAGGAGCAGGTCTAACAGGTCAAAAGGCAAGCATCCTTGCTACTATACATTGCCAAACTGCCTCCTTAGAGTTTATACAAATTCATATTCTCACTAACTAGGTAACTATATTTCTAAATATAGCACGGCTACTTATTTTTTTTGAGAAAAGTATTATCTGAATTAGTAAAAACAATTTTTTAAATTGGCTTTATATTTTCAAGTCCCCACAAAGGCAGAGCATTTCTTTTCACCAAAGCTATTTGTAATTGTTCATTTGTTGCTTGCACTCAAAACATCAATGCTCACATTGATCTCCTGTGAGAGTAGGCAAACCCTCCTCTAGGAGTCTAAGTAAACTCTTCTGGGCACATGGCATAGTTCTTGCTTTACTGATACTGTTACACCAAATTCTTTTGGAAAAACCCCTCTCCATCTCAGCAAACCCCTCCCCGCAAAGACATACCTGAATGTGAATAGACAGTGACACTATAAATGTCAAGGGAGGGACTCTTTCTCTGATCTTCTTAATGTGCCCCAGCCAGGAGGAAGAACTACTGTTCTGACTGCTTAGATTCAGACACAGGAAGTGGACTGCCACTGCTACTGGGTCAGATCCTGTGCCTCCCAAGATCCAATCCCAAATGCCATTTGTTATCATCATGCATTTCCTGAACACTGTTTCTACACCGACAGTCCCAGGCACACTAAGGGGCTGAGGGAGTGAGAACACTGAGGCTCCCGCCATCTCCTGATTTTCTAAAAAAAATTAGAAAATTAATTTGAAATACTGAGAAACAAAGAGAGATAAATAGATCTACCACCTGCTGACTTCCTCATCAAATGCCTGCAACAGCCAAGCTGGGCCAAGACAAAGCCAGGAGCTGGGAACTCAATTCAGTTCTCCAGTATGGGTGGCAGAGACTACTACTTGAGCCATCACCTGCTAGGATGCACATTAGCAAGAAGCTGGAATCAGAAGCAGAGCTGGGACTGGAACCCAGTCACTTCAAAATGGGATGCAGGTGTCCCAAACAGCAGGCCAAATGCCTGTTCCTGTTCAGAATTTGGGGAGAACAGGTAGAAAGGAACAGAAAGACCTACTGAAGTCCATCTCACCTGCTCTAAACTCAGTATGTAGCAAGAGTCTATACTGAAGCACTGGCTATTTGCATAGCTTTTAACTTCCGTTCTGCTGTTCTCCTGGGTATAGCTACCTCTGAATCTCACAGCAGAGGTCAGGGGTGACTCAGAGAAAGATGGGGGCATTCCGGAGCCTCTACCCTTAACGCCATCAAAACAGCACTAAAACCCCTCATCTCATCCCTAATGCATGATTCTTTTCAGTCATTAGGTTACAATAATCCTCCAGCTCCCCCACTCGACTGAAATACTTCAATTAGCTCCACTGATGATAATCATCACCACCAGAATCATCTCCCTGGACCCCTTCTCATAAAGAGCACAGAGAAGAGCGAGGGAGACTGTCCTGCTTTGCTTGTGGGCCCCAGAACCCAGTCCAACTTCCACTCCCCAGAAACAAGAGCCCCGTGTCACTCCCAGGGAGGGTGAGCCCACTTCCTCCTCTGCTGCTCCTCGGTATCATCGTCATGGCTTCGAGCTGACTGTGCTGAAGTTCTGTTTCTCTTGGGAAGTTCGGTCAGCATTCTCACTTCTCCTAATGCTCGGCCCCTCAACTACCTGCTTTTTTTCAGTTCAGCCACCCTGCAGCTCCCACAGGAAAACTGTTTTCTTCAAATTCCAGCCAAAATCGTTACTAAGTTCAACTCCAAGCCCTCACTACTCCTCCTGGATCGAGTCTATGAGCCCTCCCAGGGGCAAGACCTTCTCTTTCACCCTGAACTCTTACACTCAGCTACTTCAAAAGCTGTTCTCTTTGGCAAGCCCCCTCCCAACATCCCTGACACTAAGCCTTACCCCTAAAGGACAAGCACCTTCATAATCTGCCTCCTCGATTCCTGCTCCCAGGCTATGAAGACTATGCAGAAACGTGACTTCACCAGTCAACCCACAATTCAGGAATCTAACTTCAGCTTGGTTATTTTCAAGGAAGGTTTTCAGTGTTCTGGCCTCACTGAATCTCCAGTTTCATTTTAAATCTTAGACCAATTTCTTTTTTTTTTTTTTTTAATTTTTTTTTTTGACAGGCAGAGTGTACAGTGAGAGAGAGAGAGAGAGAGAGAAAGGTCTTCCTTTTTGCCATTGGTTCACCCTCCAATGGCTGCCGCGGCCGGTGCGTCGCGGCCGGCGCATCGTGCTGATTTGAAGGCAGGAGCCAGGTGCTTCTCCTGGTCTCCCATGGGGTGCAGGGCCCAAGTACTTGGGCCATCCTCTTCTGCACTCCCGGGCCACAGCAGAGAGCTGGCCTGGAAGAGGGGCAACTGGGACAGAATCCGGCACCCCAACCGGGACTAGAACCTGGTGTGCCGGCGCAGCTAGGCAGAGGATTAGCCTGTTGAGCCACGGCGCTGGCCTCCAATTTCTCTCTTTTTAAAAAATATTTATTTGAAAGGCAGAGAGAGAGAGAGAGAGAGAGAGAGAGACAGATGATCTTCTGTCTGTTGGTTCACTCGCCAAATGGCTGCAACAGGTGAGACTGGGCCAGGGCAAAGCCAGGAGCTTCATCCAGTCTCCCATGTGGGTGCGAGGGCCCAAGCACTTGGGCCATCCTCTGATGCCTTCCCAGGTGCACCAGGAGATGGATGGGAAGTGGAACAGCTAAGGATTCAAATCGGTGCCCATATGGGATGCTGGTGTCACAGGTGGCAGCTTAACCTGTTATGCCCCAACACTGGCCCCAACACCCAATTTATTTCTGTGGAATTTCTTATTCCCTATGATCTAGCTTTTGCTTCATCATCTCCTGACATAAAGATCCCCAATGTCTGATCTCGGTAACATTCAAGGGCCTCTTTCTCAGCTACCTTCCCAGGGCAGGGTCCCCTGAATTCTGTGTGAGTCTATATAATACAGCCTTCCCCACCGGCTCTCAGGCTCCCTTGTCTGCCAGGTCCAGTCCCATGGCTAAAAAGCATGGTCTCTGGCCTGAAGACAGCTTCCCTTCCTTCTAAGATTTGGTGGTATATCTGGCATTTGATGGCACTCAAAAGCTGACAGCCATACATTACTCAAAGATAACCTCTTGCTATGACTTAGAATCCCACTCCAGAGCCCTTAGGGACCATCCAGTCTGAGCCAGTGGATTTTACAGACAAGGACCCCTCTAGTGGAAAAGTTTCCAGGGGCTGGCAAGGACCAGTGCTGAATCAGATCAGAGACGTTGGGGCTCGTGCCATGACATCACTCTGTGTGTGCTGAGCTGGCTCCTAAGTACAGGTCAGAGAGTTATGAAACAAACTTCTTTGATTCATCCTGCCTTACCAGTGACACCCTCAAGGTTCAAAAAGGGGCTTTAATTAGGGCAGTGTTAGGATGAGGTGAGGAAACCCTTCTTCTCTCTCCCTCCCCACATCCTATTCACGAAAACATCAAGAGCACTACAGATTCTGACGACCTAGACAGAGGGTAGCAAGAGCTGAAAAAATTGGCGACAGGTCAGTGTCCACCCTGCAAACCTTGTGTGACACAGACAATGCCCAATGCCCGATTTGCTTTACGTCATGGCTACAGGAGGGACTTTCTTATGCAGCACGGCATGCTGCTTCACATGCTTGTGGAGAACAGGGTGCTCAACACCGCAACAGGAGGCATCCACCCACTATCCTCCATGTTCTAGAGAATGCCCATGTGCACATTCTCCAACCAGAAAAACACTGGCTTACAGAAGGTCACCTGTGAGGTTTCATACAGCCCTAAAGTCTAAGGCTTCAGGTTCTGAGTTACCTGGGGAGTAGCCTGGAGGTAGATGAAGCCATGTAACGTGAGCTGGCTGGCAAACTGCCGCAGGAGAAATGAATGCCAGTCCTGATAGATATGCCATTCGATGTCACTGATGGAACCATTTTCAAAGAGGTTCTTTGCAAAGATATACCTGGTTGGAAATTAAACGGGATGGGTGGGAGGGGAAAGGAGAGGGGAGAGGATGGGAAATGGAATGAGAGGCACAAGAGAAAGCAGCAGGAAAATCAATAACCAACTTGTTCCATGTCTGTTCAAACCACTTAACCTTTCTAGCTTCTCATCACTCCTTAAGGAATCTGAATGCTTAACCCGTATCTTCCTCCTTGCTCCACATGAAAATGGGAAAGAGCAAGTAGACTGTAGAGGCTGCAACCACAGCTGTCCACAGGTACTAATTCACAAGAAAGGGGACACCAGAAGAGAATTATCACTGGTCCCTAACATACAGCAAACGATGCATGTAAATGCAAACTTTTGAGATTTAATTATAGCAAAGTTCCAAATAAAACAAGTGATCCAGTATAAAGCCATCAGCACATTTCATCTAAGGACTGAGAGCTTGGGAATCTGCAGGCTGTTGAGCCATCCCCTGCCTAGCTGAGGAATGGAGAAGGTGCTGCCTATGGCTCAGGAAACGCACGCACTTCCTACCAACTTCAGCCTTACCAAGAGGGCAGACTCGCCTCCAAAGTATACGAGCTCTTATTTGCTTGCTTCTTCTGCTGAGTTTTAGTTCAGATAAAGAAAGCTAAAGCCAAAAATCAAACCAGCTTTGCCCCTTGCTTACTTCCATAACAAAAGGAGCATCTGGTAAATAGGAAAGCAGAGCTAAATAAAAACCTTGGCATTGGAAGGGTCAATTCTGCTTTAAAACCTCAGGCATCTTGATACAAAATGCAATTTACACCCTGAACAATGAACTTCAGTTTCTAAGGCAACGCTCAGCAACCGGCCACTTCTGGGAAAATGGAATTCAGAATGCTCACGCACTAATGGCTCAGGGAGGCGCACGCTGCAAGGCTGTGTGTGTCATCATTAGGAGAACAGCTTCCAGAGCAACACTCACGGTCATTCTGTTGCTGTGTCACTTTGGGCAAGTTGTCCAAACTCTCAGCCCAGTGCTATTATGACTGTATATAATGTTCATCAAAATGCTAAGAGTGACTGGCACATGTATTCAAGATATTTTAGCTATTACTAAACTGTTCCTTGCTAGGCTATAAAGAAGCTAATATGGAAACTCCACTAATTTAGAATGGTTTAGCTATAGCCCACCTGAAGCTAACAAAAAAAGGTGACTTTTTGTAACTCAAGTTCCGAAAAATATTGCCAGCTTCTTCATAGACAAAGTGAAGATCCTATAAAGAAAACCAACCAAGCGCTGTAACAGGGCCCTTGTCTCTCTTGAGGAGCACTTAATCTCCTCAAAGCTGGCGCAATGGGTGACGGCGGGGAAGAAGGGTGCACTGCAGGGTGCAGAGCGGAGGGAGCTGCTGCAGCCTGAATGCGGGGTTTCAGAGAACAGGGCTTAGGCATCCAGGAGTCAGGCCCTCTGCTCTAAAATCACAGGCTGGGGTTTCCTTGGACTCACACAGCAAAGACAGGTTTTTTCCCTCCTGTAATCCTCTCTACTAAATAACCCATTTCTCCTTTGGAACATACAGCACACACGAGCATGTGTTCAGTTTTTAGTGGAGTAGGATCCACATGAAGGCAGGCACTGGGTCTACCTTATTCACTGCTGCAGCTCTAGAGTCTGGTATGGTGCCTTAACACAGGAAGCATTCAATAAATCTGTGCTAAGCAAACAAACAAATGAATCTTTAAAAGAATGGAAAAATTCTATTAGAATTTGTAATTAGTTATATTTTCTGTCTCAAAAACGCCCCTTCTAGGGGCTGGCATTGTGGTATAGTGGGTTAAGGCACTGCTTGTTGATGCTGGTATCCCATATGGAGTATGACTTTTCTGTTTGCATCCATCTTCATTCTTTTTTTTTTTTTTTTTGACAGGCAGAGTGGACAGTGAGAGAGAGACAGAGAGAAAGGTCTTCCTTTGCTGTTGGTTCACCCTCCAATGGCCGCCGTGGCTGGCGCGCTGCGGCCGGCACACCGTGCTGATCCGATGGCAGGAGCCAGGTGCTTCTCCTGGTCTCCCATGGGGTGCAGGGCCCAAGCACTTGGGCCATCCTCCACTGCACTCCCTGGCCACAGCAGAGAGCTGGCCTGGAAGAGGGGCAACCAGGACAGGATCGGTGCCCTGACCGGGACTAGAACCTGGTGTGCCGGCGCCGCAAGGCGGAGGATTAGCCTACTGAGCCGCGGCGCCGGCTCCATCTTCATTCTAAAATGCCTGGGACGTAGCAGGTAATAATTTAAGTGCTGGGCCGCTACCTCCCAAGTGGGAAACAAGGATGGAGTTCCTAGCTCCCAGTTTTGGCCTGGCAAAGACTTGGCTGCTGTAGCCATTTGGGAGTAACCAGTGATTGGAGATCTGTCTCTTCATTTTCTTTTTGTCACTCTGCCTTTTAAACAAATAAATAAATCTTTTAAAACACTGCCCCTCTAGAGGCCAGCGTTATGCATAGTGGGCTAAGGCCTCCGCCTGTGGCGCTGGCATCCTGTATGGGCACCAGTTCAAGTCCTGGCTGCTCTTCTTCCAATCTAGCTCTCTGCTATGGCCTGGGAAAGCAGAAAATAGTCCAAGTGCCTGGGCCCCTGCACCCACTTGGGAGACCTGGAAGAAACTCCTGGCTTCAAATAGGCCCAGTTCCAGCATTTGCAGCCATTTAGGCAGTGAACCAGAGGATGGACAACCTTTCTCTCTGTCTCTCCCTCTGTAAATCTGCCTCTCAAATTAAAAATAAATAAATAAATCCCACACTGCCCCCTCTAAAGAAAGCACTTAGATATTGAAGCTGTCCATACAATAATTAATTCTTACCTCTTACAAGTAAATGTTAAGATCACATAGCTTTTTAGCAAAGCATTTCTAATTAGCAAAGCATTTCTACTTCTGTTTTCCTCTGGGGTTGTCTCTTACATGCCCATATTGGTAAAAGACTAGAAATCAAAAGACCAATTGTGAATATGTTTCCAAGCAACCCAGGTGGTTACATGTAATTCAGTTTCCTAGTTTGAGAGGCATGGTTTGGGAGAGAGGAAAGAAGAGAATAGGCAGTAGTATTCCTAACAGCTGAAAAGAACTAAAACCTACAGCCCAACCATTTATGATATACATATTTAAACAGTAGGCTCTCAGTTGGGGTACAGAGAAGAAATGTGTGACCTGTAGGGTCTGTTTTATGTATCTTAACCACAAGTCATTTACAACTGTGCCTTTACTTCTTTCTTTCAGATTTTACGGGAGTACTAAGAAGCAGAACTAGCTTATCTAATTTGGAATTAAATGAGGAACCAACTGAGTGTCTTCAGCAGTGAATGGAAAATGAAAATGTAGCATTTTCCATTTTAATAACTCTAAGGAGCTTAAGACAGATCATTTTGCTTAAAAGTACCATTTCACTGACAGAAGGCATCCACAGCCTTCAGATCAAGCTACTCTGTTCATAAGTGACTTAACCCCAATTCACAGCACAGCCTATTCTCAGTGGCAGAGCAAGGAATTCTGGAGTCTGGTTGGGGCACCTCTTCTGGAACGGATAGGCTTACTCCCAGGCCAGCTGCTAGCTTTCATGAAAAGGACTTTATACCTTCTTCCCTCAGGGTGTCAGGATAAGTCCCTTTCCTGAACTGACACAGGCAGTGGGTGTTCACTACAGACTCTGGCCAGCAGTAAGTTTGTCACCTAAGAAGTGGGGGGAAAAGACTAACTCAGAGACAGAAGCCAACTTCACAGAAGTGTTTTCTGCCTAGACATCTTTTTTGAAGAATAAAAAGGGATGAATATCTTTCTTATACCATTGTGGGAACATAAATTTTAACTATCCGCTTTTTTCTTTTATTTTTCTTTTGTTTTTCTTAAAGATGATAATCAACCACTTATTTCCTAGAACATACACTGCTACGTGTCTCTTCTATGCCCTTAGCATGCATGCTTATACTAGGTCACATACACCTTTCTTGACATTCTTGAAACTCAGAAGAATTACAACTCTGGACAAACCAGTTTAGCATTATCTTTAAAAAAGTGACAAGTTCCCAACGTAGACTTTCAATGGTTAGCACAGTGTGAAACATGTGTGAAAGCAGAAACTAGGAAGAACTGAGCAGGGGTCTCATGAGTGGCAGAGGGCTTGATGTCTTACCTGTCACTGTACACAGATCTCTCAAAGATCTGCACAGGCTTCCCGGACTGTAAGAGGTTCTCTGGGAAGGGCTCCAGCTGTACTTTCAGGCGGCTCATAAAGGAATATGTCTGGAATGTGTAGGACCATCGTGCTGGCTCCCGGTACATCATGTCCAGCAAGTTCCCAAGACTTTGGGTACTGCAGGCCTACAGGGGATTATAAGAGAATATCCTAGAAGGTATATTTACTCCATGGTATACACCACCAGCATTGCCCCAGGCCTGTTTTATAAGCAATGAGACAGGGGCCAGTGCTGCGGCGTAGCAGCCTGAGCCTCCTCCTGAGGCGCCAGCATCTCATATGGGTGCTGGTTCAAGTCTCAGCTGCTCCACTTCCAATGCAGCTCCCTGCTAATAGCCTAGGAAAGCAGCGTTAAGATGGCCTAAGTCCTCGGGCGCCTGCACCCATGTGGGAGACCTGGAAGAAGCTCCTGGCTTCGGACCAGCCCAGAACTGGCTATTGCAACCATCTAGGGGAGTGAACCAGCAGAAGGAAGACCTCTTTGGCCCTCTCTCTGTCTGTAACTCTGCCTCTCAAATAAATGAATAAATCTTAAAAAAAAAAAAAAAAAAAGCCACAAGAGAAGGAATTACAGAAATTGCTTCCATTAAAAAGATATAATCAGATGCCCCCATCCCCACCCTGCGAGGAGATTTTCCTACCATATTAGACAAGAATCTGAGACAGGGAGATGATATTGCACTGTCAACATAACAGAGAGGAGCAGAAGAACCATACAGAGAATTTACATATGACTGATGGATTTGTGGGGTCTGGAGAAGGATTAACAACCATCTAAAATTCACCTTAAATCAGATCTCTCCACAGAGCATTATACTATACTGTCTCTCGAGATGCCACTTGTATCTATTCCCATTTTTCTTCCCTTGTTTCTCCCCTCCCTTCTTTCTTTTCTTTCAGATTTTTTTTTTTTAATTTATTTGAAAGGGAGAGTGAGAGAAAGAGGAAGAGACTGAGAGAGATATCTTCCATCTGCTGACTCACTCCACAAATGCCCCACAACAGCGGGGGCTGGGCATGGAGTCAAGGCATGGAGTCTGGTACTCCATCCCAGTCTTCCATGTAGGTGACAGGGACCAAGTACTTAGGACATCAACTGCTGCCTCCTAGGTGCATTAGCAGGAATCTGGACTGGAAGCAGAGGAGCTGGGACTGCACTGGCACTGGATATGGGATATGGGATGCAATCATCCTAAGGGATAGCTTACACTGCTGTGTTAACCTGCTGAATCACAATGCCTGCCTCTGCAGCTACTGCTTATAAAACCTCAAGGTACAGAGAAAGCAATTATTTGCAAATTCAACCAACCAAGCAATCAAACTGCATTCTATGTCTTTCATATTAAGGCTAATTTGCTTGCTAAAACAAACAAAAATAAAACTCCCTTCCATTCCAGCAACATTGTAAAATGCAATTTGAAGTTTCTCTTACTCAGCATGCATAGGTGGTCATAAGTAGGGAAAGCTAGGAGCCCTGGATTTTTTTTTTCTAGGCTTTGCCACAGATTCCACACAAAAGTGAGTTCTGTGCAAAGCACTCTGGACCTGCATTATTCAATCACTCTAATGGAAGACCTGTGTGGATGAGGTACAACATGGCCCAGGGGCTATAAGAGCTACCGAAGAAGAAAGTAACATTTACTTCGATGTCCATTGTGTAATGTTCTCATCTAACCTTCAAAACAGCTTCATGAAGTAGGTACAGGTGTTAAGCTCCAGAGGGGAAAATCCACTAAGAGGTCTAGTAACTTCCTTGTCCAAGGTCTCAGAGGGAGTAAGTGTTGAATGGGGACGCAATCCTGGCTTCCTCTCAGCTCTTCAGTCTAATGCCTCTTCATATAAAGGCAAATGAGGCATGATTACTGAAAGAAAAGAGACCAAATGCAAGAGGGAAGATGGTGACAAGGACATAAAGAGTATATAAGAGAGAATGTGAGGTGAAGAGGAAATCCTTTATGGTGGAAGGAATCTCAAGAAGTTTCTAGAAAAAAGTGGCATTAAGCTGGGAAGTAGCTGGTGAGAGTTTTCCTTTCTTCCTCTCCTCCAAAGCACACGTACACACAACAGCTTCACAAATGGTCCCTCATGAAGAGCTGCAGGTAGAAGCAAAGGACAAATCTGAATCTCAAGTCTTTGAGGGCATCACGTGAGTGTAGGGAGCAGCCCCTGGCCTGGCATGCAGTTCAGAGACTGAATGATGGAGGCGTGTGCTGGTAGATGCGGTAGGTGGACTGGTGGAGGTTTCTGCATCGGCAGGCTCTGGGCTGCCAGAGCAGGTGCTCTGAAACAACAAGTATACAATTTCTGAAAGAACTCATCTTAGCCACAGAACAAATACACACATATCTCTAAATATATACACAAACGACAGTAACGAGATGATATTCAGCAATTCGAAAGGGGAGAGGACCAATCTGTGTGTCCAGAAAGAGCTGTCAGAAACAAGAGAAAAAAGAAACATCTCAATGAAATTCAAGATACTGCCTCACTGATAAAACATGGCTAGACTGTTATAAAGAAGGAACAATATGGAAAGATCATTCATGGAGGTGAAAAATGCAGTTGCCAATGTAGAACACCAATGAAGCAGTAACTAGCACTCTATAAGCGGCATTAAATCTAATTAGTGAGTGAGAATACCACCTTAAGAAACTTTCCCTAAACTAGGAGAAAAAAGCAGAAAATTATAGAAGCAATGAAAAGACATGCAGATTAGAAGGAAGAGATCTAGGCTGGTGCTGTGGCGTAGTGGGTAATCCGCCACCTGCAGTGCCAGCATCCCATATGGGCGCCAGTTCAAGTCCTGGCTGCTCCACTTCCAATCCAGCTCTCTGCTATGGCCTGGCAAAGCAGTGGAAGATGGCCCAAGTCTTTGGGCCTCTGAACCTGCGTGGGAGACCTGGAAGAAGCTCCTGGCTCCTGGCTTTGGATTGGTGCAGCTCCAGCCATTGTGGCCAATTGGGGATTGAACCAGCGGATGGAAGACCTCTCTCTGCCTCTCCTTCTCTCTCTGACTTTCAAATAAATCTTAAAAAAAAAAATCAAAAAACAAAACAAAACAAAAAAAGCTGATGCCGCGGCTCACTTGGCTAATCCTCCGCCTGCGGCGCCAGCACTCAGGGTTCTTTCTAGTTCCGGTTGGGGCACCGGATTCTGACCCGGTTGCTCCTCTTCCAGTCCAGCTCTCTGCTGTGGCCTGGGAAGGTAGTGGAGGATGGCCCAAGTGCTTGGGCCCTGCACCCGCATGGGAGACCAGGAGGAAGCATCTAGCTTCTGGCTTCGGATCGGCGCAGTGAGCCAGCCGCAGTGCACCAGCCGTAGCGGCCATTTTGGGGGTGAACCAACGGAAAAGGAAGACCTTTCTCTCTGTCTCTCTAACTCTGCCTGTCAAAAACCAACCAAACAAACAAAAAAACAGATATCCAATTTACATTGTAACGCAGTGGTATGGCATATTTTGCTTTTTCGTTTTTTGCTCTGGAGAAAAATAAGATACAGTATCACTGCTGCTCCACCTCAAAGCAAATCAAAAAATTTTGGTATCCAAACAGAGGCCAAGATGATCTCTTGCAACATCAATGTAGGGTCAGCACTCTCTATTTGTGGGTTCTGTACTGTCAGATTAAATCACAGCAAATAGAAAATATTCAAACACCCAACAACTGCATCTGTACCGAACATGTACAGGTTCCCGGCCATTGTTTCCTAAACAGTAAGCATCACACTATTCAAATAGCTTTCACAACAGCTTGTATATGTACTACCAGTAATCCAAAGGTGAACTAAAGCACAGCAGAGGATGCCCTGGAATCAATGCCCTACGGATACTGAGGGACCCTGTGTACCGCTCCTCCAGCAAAGCTACCCAACAAGCAAACTACTTCTCAAGAGACAAGAGTCTGATCAAAGAGGTAAAACGCCATGTCAAACAAAAAGAGACCAGCAGTGGATGACCCTGCCTATAAGGCATGTGTCTCTCTCACCACTGAGAATCACAATCTAACAGAAATGTGTGGTATGTGCATTATCTCCGGCAATAAGCAGTTTAAAAAGATGACAGGGAGCAAAGAGTCCAGTCACAATAGCAACAATATGTAATCTACTCAGGAATAAACTGAAAAACTCCACCAGAACAAGTAGTAACTATCTATGGAAAAACGAAATTGTAGAGTTCTCTAACTTTGAGTCACATAGAGCATAAAACCATAAAAGCAACAGAAAGAAATATAGGATTTTTTATAATCTTAGGCAGTGGAAGGCTTTTTTCAACTTGAACATCGAAGGCAGTAACTATGAAGACAATGAGCAAAATTGATTACATAAAAACAGAAATATATTAGATTAAAAATATATATAAAGAAAAGTGACTGGGGAAAATATCAACACTATCTAGAAACGCCATCTGGGTCTCCTATGTGGGTGCAGGGGCTCAAGCATTTGGGTCATCATCCACTGCTTTCCCAGGTGCATCAACAGGGAGCTTAATCAGAAGCAAAGGAGCCAGGATCTGAATAGGTACTCCCACATGGGATGCCAGTATTGCAAGCGTGGGCTTAACCCATCCTGGCACAGGTGGGTTAAGACGTTGCTTATAATGCTGGCATACTATATCAGAGTGCCTATTAGAATCTCGGCTCCTCTGCTTCTAACACAGCTTCCTGCCAATGAGCCTGGGAAAGCAGCAGATGATGGCTCAAGCACTTGGGCCTCTGCCACACACCACGTGGGAGACTCTGTGCTGGCTTCTGGCTTCAGCCTGGCCCAGCAGTGGCTGTTGCAGCCATTTCAAGAGTGAACCAGCAGATGGAAGACCCCTCTCTATGCTTCTGCTTTACTCACTATCACTCTTTCAAGTAATAAGTAAATCCTTTTTTTTTAAAGTGTCAATAATACACATAATTTGTGGACATCAAAATTCTAGTTCTAGGTTGTTCTGAAAAAACACACAGGTATGGAGGCTGGTGATATGGTACAGTGGGTTAAATCACTACCCCTATGAGAGCTGGTTAGAGACTCTGCTCCGGCTCCTTCTCCTCTCCTTTTAAAGATTTTCTTCAGGCATTGTGGTATAGCTGGTTAAGCTGTAGCCTGCAGCACCAAAATCCCATGTGGTCACTGGTTCGAGTCCTGGCTGCTCCACTTCCGATCCAGCTCACTGCTAACGTGCCTGGGAAAGCAGAAGATGGCCCAAGTGTCTGGGCCTCCGCACCCACATGGGAGACCCAGAAGAAGCTCTTGGCTACTGGATTTGGCCCAGCCCAGCCACTGTAGCCATTTGGGGGGTGAATAAGTATGGCATGCTCCCCCCCTCTCTCCATCTCTTCCTTTCTCTCTGGAACGCTGCCTTTCAAATAAATAAATAAATGACTAAAAAAAAAAAAAAAAAAAAAAAAGTGGTGGCTGCACTGAGGCTGGAGGATCCAACTCCAAGAAGATTCACTCACCTAGCCTCAGTTCCTTGTTATGTGGCCTCTTTTTTTTCTTTTTCCTTAATTTCACTTTATTTGGAAGGCAGACACGTAATAGATCTTTTATCTGATGGTTCACTCCCTAAGTGCCAAACATTCCCCTAATGCCTGTAACAGCTAGGCTAACCCAGGAGTGTAGAAATCTATCCGGATCTCCCACATACTTGAGCAATCATCTGCTGCCTTGCAGGCTGTGCACAGCAGGAAGTTGGATCCGAAATGGAGGAACCAGGACTCAAGCCAGGCACCTTGACTTAACTGATGCATCACACAACCGCCCTTGTAGGCCTCTTTGTCGGGCTGCTTCACAACATGACAGCTGGCCTGCCACCAGCAGGACTGACACGCCAATGTCTTTAAGTCCTGTCCCAGAAGGGCACACTGCCATTTCTGCTACATCCTATTCATCAGAGACAAGGCACTAAGTTCAGTTCTTACTCAAGGGGAGGGCACTCAAGCTTCACTTCTTGAAGGGAAGAAGAGCAAACAATTTGGAGGCATATACTGAAATTCCAACAGGTAACCTCTGGCACACTCAGAATAAGATTTATAATTTCTTTTTTTTTTTTTTCAAGATTTATTCGAGAGTCAGAGTTACAGATAGAGAGGCAGAGAGCGAGAGAGAGGTCTTCTATCCGATAGTTCACTCCCCAATTGGTCGCAATGGCTGGAGCTGTGCCGATCCGAAGCCAGAAGCCAGGAGCTTCTTCTGGGTCTCCCACGTGGGTGCAGGGGCCCAAGTACTTGGGCCATCTTCCACTGCTTTCCCAGGCTATAGCAGAGAGCTGGGTCGGAAGTGGAGCAGTCGGGTCTCGAACAGGCGCCATATGGGATGCTGGCGCTTTAGGCTAGGGCATTAACTCGCTGCGCCACAGTGCCAGCCCCTGTAATTTATTTCTAAATGGAAAAGTTAACTTTATAAATATATACATACATACATAGATACAAAAATAACTCTAAAATCAAAAATCCTCAATAGGGGCCAGTGCTGTGGCGCAGTGGGTAAAGCTGCCGCCTGCAGTGCCGGCATCCCATATGGTCGCCGGTTTGAGTCCCGGCTGCTCCATTTCCCAGCCAGCTCTCTGCTATGGCCTGGGAAAGCAGTGGAAGATGGCCTAAGTGCTTGGGCCCCTGCACCCACATGGGAGACCTGGAAGAAGCTCCTGGCTCCTGGCTTCGGATTGGTGCAGATCCGGCAGTTGTGGCAATTGGAGAGTGAACCATTGGAAAGAAGTCCTCCCTCCCCGCTTTTCCTCTCTCTGTGTAACTCTGACTTTGAAATAAATGAATAAATATTTTAAAAAATCCTCAATAAACATGATGTGAGTGTCACAAAAGGTAATAAAATTCTGGCTTGGAATACAGAAAAATAGCACCCAAAACAAGTTCTACAATATTCAGTACCATTTAGAGTCTAACTAGAATGTTCTGTTCAGCTCTGAGTACCACTCCTGGTATATTCTAATTGGAAAATGGACAGACTGGAGATCATTACTTAAACCAAGTTACTTTAGAATGACGAATAGTCTGAGGAAAATGAAGTATTCAGCTGAAGGAGAAAAGTCCTGAGGGGGAAAGCAAGCCAATAATGCCTCCAACTAGATACAGGGTTGCCACATGGAAAAGCTGTAAGACAGGAAGGAGTAGAACTTGAACCAATGAGTCAGAGTTACAGGGGTGCAACATGGCACAATGCAAGGGGGAACAGTCTAACAATAAGTTGTTACAAACCAGAATGAGCCACTCAGTAAATGTTCCAGGTGGCTGTAGAAGGAGCTTGTGGAGCCTGAGGAGTCACAGTATAGCCGCCCCCACAACTCCCGAAAAGGTTCATGTTCAAATGGATCTTTGCCTCCTCACACTGATGTGGCTGGTGTTGAAATCTACCCTATGGCCTCTAGCAAAGCAGAAGCCTTAACACCAGGACCCAGGCCATCAAGTAAAAGTGAAATGCCCAGGGCTTGGCATAGCATCATACCCAGCACACGGTACGTGCTTTATCAATGCTTTCACCTCTGCATGGACTCTAAGTGTTGACAGCATGCTTTTTCAGGTAACTTCCAACTGTCAAGACTTACAAAAAAGTTAAAATCACTACAATTAACTACTAATTTTGATGGGTAGCTTCACTAGTAATAATATAAATACTTAAAGGCAGGAATGACAAAATTCATCTTCAAAGCCAGGATGGTTGGACATGCTTTGGGAAACCACAAAGAACAGAGGCGGGCACTTACACAGACACATGAAAGCCACAAAAATCAAAACTAAACATACTCAAACAAGTCATATCCTCTCTGGTGTATGTGGTCTGCTTTCTGGAATGGAGCTATTTTAAAAAGGAGATTCAAACTGGGCTCCTTCACCCACTCAGAGCAAATTAAATTATTACAATTAGATTATTCACCCACGCCTGCCAACTACCCACCACAGCTGAAAACTTACTTTTTGGGTGCCAGCAGCTTGGACATCCTGCCATGTTGCTACAGGTTCTGTAGCTATGTGCCACTTGGGGTAAGTTTTCATGAGTAACTTCACAAAGGTGGACTTTCCCACAGCTGCAATGCAAACAGCATGTATTGGGATGCTGCCCAAAACAGGCTGAAGGAGGACGCCGCCATGCAACCCTGCTGCACATGCTCAACTCAAGGGAACAAATCCTACTTTTTCTATTTCAAAATTCAGCAGCCATGCTGTTGTCAGATTGATGATGGGTCGGGTCATGCTAACCAGAGTCACCATAATGAATACAGGCAACACGGAGAAAGATCCCCTTGAGATTTGATTTGTGATTTTAATGTCCCAACCTCCCAGTGGCAAGAAACAGTTAATAACGGTTGGAAATGTAATAGAACCATCAACAGTAGATGAAATCAGCTACATAAATTGTAAAGCACTAGTTACAGTCCTGTTTGTTCTATGACAGCGCCAAAATTACAGTTTTTCAAGACAGAAAGTGATTATGATCCTCATTCATTCAACAAATCTAACAAATCCAACAAATCCTCATGGAGTGCTAACCTGGTGCTCCAGACTGTTAGGCACGGGGGGTACAATGGTAAACAAAACAGAGACTAGGTTTGAACCCCACAGAGCCTGCATGGGAGACAGTAAACAAGAACATAGTACTACTAACAAATTGTGCGAAGTGTTAGGAAAGAAGAATGCAAGTTGACTCTAGTATAGCTGAGAAGGTCAGGGAAGGAGCCTTTGAAATGATGACACTGGAGGTAAGATCTGAGAGATGAGAGGTCAGCCAGGCCAGCCTTGGGGGAAGGATAATCCATGCAGAGGGGGTAGAAGGAACCAGGGCCTGCACGAGAGAAAGAACTTGATAACAAGGAGAAGTCTTAAGGCCTTGGAAGTATGGCCTCAACAGGGTAAGAAGAGTGGCTCGATTTGGGTATGGCAAAGCAGAGAGGCAATCCAGACACAGGTCACATGGTTACACTGCAGTCATGGCAAGAAGCTTCCATTGTATTCTCAGGGTAATGGAATGTCAATGTCAAGGTTTTATTTTTTTAATCCTTATTTATTTACTTTTATATACTTGAAAGGCAGAGTGATAGAGAATCTTCCATCCTCTGGTCCAATGCCTAAAACCCATAACAGCCAAGGTTAGGCTAGGCCAAAACTAGGAGGCTGAAACTCCATTCAGGTCTCCCACATGGATGGCAGGGGCCCCCAAGCATCTGAGCTTTTATCTGCTGCCTCCCAGGATGCATTTGTAGGAAACTGAATCAGAAGTAAATGTGCTTAGGCCGGAGCCTTGGCTCACTAGGCTAATCCTCTGCCATGCGGCGCCGGCACACCGGGTTCTAGTCCCAGTAGGGGCACCGGATTCTGTCCCGGCTGCCCCTCTTCCAGGCCAGCTCTCTGCTGTGGCCCAGGAGTGCAGTGGAGGATGGCCCAGGTCCTTGGGTCCTACACCCCATGGGAGACAGGGAGAAGCACCTGGCTCCTGGCTTTGGATCAATGCAGTGCGCTGGCCGCAGCGGCCATTGGAGGGTGAACCAGTGGCAAAAGGTAAGACCTTTCTCTCTGTCTCTCTCTCACTATCCACTCTGCCTGTTAAAAAAAAAAAAAAAAGTAAATGTGCGGGGGCTGGTGCTGTGGCATGTAAAGCCACCACCTGCAGTGCCAGCATCCCATATGGGCACCGGTTTGTATCCCAGCTGCTCCACTTCCAATCCAGCTCTCTGCTATGGCCTGGGAAAGCAGTGGAAGTTGGCCCAAGCCCTTGGGCCCCTGCACCTGGATGGGAGACCACAAAGAAGCTCCTGGCTTTGGAATGGCGAAGCTCCAGCCGTTGGCGGCTATCTGGGGAGTGAACCAGTGGATGGAAGACTTCTCTCTCTCTCTGCCTTTCTGTAACTCTGCCTTTCATATAAATAAATAAATATATATATATTTTTTTGACAGGCAGAGTAGATAGTGAGAGAGACAGAGAGAAAGGTCTTCCTTTTTGCTGTTGGTTCACCCTCCAATGGCCGCTGTGGCCGGCACATCTCGCTGATCTGAAGCCAGGAGCCAGGTGCTTCTCCTGGTCTCCCATGCGGGTGCAGGGCCCAAGGACCTGGGCTATCCTCCACTGCCTTCCTGGGCCATAGCAGAGAGCTGGCCTGGAAGAGGGGCAACCGGGATAGAATCCGGTGCCCCTACCGGGACTAGAACCCGGTGTGCTGGCGCCGCAAGGCGGAGGATTAGCCTGTTAAGCCACGGCGCCGGCCTAATAAATAAATCTTAAAAAAAAAAAAAAAAAAAAAAGTAAAGGTGCTGGCACTTGAACCAAACACTTGAATATGGGCTCTGGGCATTCCAAGCAGTGGTTCAACCCATTGAGTCACAATGCCCAGCTGGACAGAAGTTGTTTTTGTTTTTTTTTTAAATATTTATTTGAAAGTCAGAGTCACACAGGGAGAGGAGAGGCAGAGAGAGAGAGAGAGAGGTCTTCCATCCGATGGTTCACTCCCCAATTGGCCAAAACGGCCGGAGCTGCGCCAATCTGAAGCCAGGAGCCAGGAGTTTCTTCCAGGTCTCCCACGTGGGTGCAGGGGCCCAAACACATGGGCCATCTTCTATTGCCTTCCCAGGCCATAGCAGAGAGCTGGCTGGGAAGTGGAGCAGCCAGGAGTCAAACCAGCGCCCATATGGGATGCTGGGCTTCAGGCCAAGGCATTAACCCACTGCACCACAGCACCGGCCCCATGGATAGCAGGTTTTAAGCAGAGAAATTACAAGACCTTTGAACATTCTTTACTGGTTACCATGCAAAATGGGAGAGAGGAGGGGATATGACAGCTCCTGCTGTAGGGACAGTATCCGCAGACTTGGTGATCACCCTCAGAAAGCGGAAAGATCATTCTGCCAGTTGAGTCAGCTTAGGCTGAAGGGGAAGAAGGCACACCAGTAAGATGATAGCAGCTTGATGAGGGTGACAGCAGAGAAGGAAAACAGTGGCTGCTTTCAGATACCTTTTGCAGACGAAATCAATCTTGTATACCACAAATTCAGGTTATCACTGCCCATTTATAGCAATGTCTGCCCTAACTAATCTGAACTCCAGACATCTCTACTTCAATGTCCCACAAACACCTCCAAACCTATATATTCTCTAAATTAACTTATTTTCCTTCCCACTAAGCTGAGCTTGTTTGTATATCCCAGACCTCCAGATTTGGCAGCATCATCCACTCACTGTAAGAACTTCCTCCTCTGCCAATCAACAGTCCCGCAGCCACAAGTCCTTTTGCATCTGTTTCTCAATTTTTCCCACTGGTTTTTCTCTCCATTCCCACTTGCATGCTCAGACCAGGTTGTCATCATCTCTTGCCTCTCCAAGAGCGTCCTCTTCAATCCATCCTCCATGCTACGGCCATACTAAACATGAAGTAACACTGCTTACAATCCTTCTTGGGGCCGGTGCTGTGGTGTAGCAGGTAAAGCTGCCACCTGCAGGGCCAGCATCCCATATGGGCGCCGGTTCGAGTCCTTGCTGCTCTACTTTCAATCCAGCTCTCTGCTGTGGCCTGGGAAAGCAGTAGAAGATGGCCCAAGCCCTTGGGCCCCTGCACCCGTGTGGGAGACTCGGAAGAAGCTCCTGGCTTCCTATCGGCATGGTTCTGGGTGTTGCGGCCAACTGGGGAGTGAACCAGCGGATGGAGGACCTCTCTCTCTCTCTGCCTCTCCTTCTCTCTCTGTGTAACTCCAATTTTCAAATAAATAAATAAATCTTTAAAAAAAAAAATTCTTCAACACTTCTCTATTGCCTGTCTGACCAGATCCCGGTCCTCTGCATGGTCTATAAGATACAAAAGATCAGCTCCCGCACATTCCTCTCTGGCCTCAACTTTCTCTCGGGCATTCTGCGCTCCTGCTGGACCAAACTCCTGGCAACTCCAATCATGCCTCTTCGTCTCTTGAAAATGTGACTTTGCATATGCTTTCCCATTTCCTAGAGTACCTCCTTTCCTCATCTGGCCAAGTCCTACTCAATCTTCAAGGTTCTGCTCAGTGGGAAGCCTTCCCTGAACTCAGATGCCTCTAAACTGGATTAGCTAATTCTCATCGGTGCTTGGCCTGGTACTCTGGATGAGACTCCATTACTGCAATTGTAATTGTGTTTCTCCAGGTAGAAGATGGGCTCTTTCAGGTAGAAAACAAAACTCAGCCTAATAACCTGGTTAAACGAATAAGGCACACAGTCTATTATTAATTTCAGATCCTTCTAAAGGCTGAACTTGTCAAAAATAAAAAACTGAACCTCAAGAGCATATTTGAAGCTCAATCTTCTATCAAAAGTGATCCATCTTTGAGCAGGCATTTGGCACAGTGGTTAAGACGCTGCTTGGGATGCTGTCATCCCATATCAGACTGCCTGGGTTCCAGTCCCTATTCCACTTCTGATTTTAGCTTCCCGGTAATGTGCACCCTGCAAGGTAGTGAGTGAAGGCTCAAGTACCTGGGTACCTGCCACCCATATGGGAGACCTGGAATGAGTTCCAGGTTCCTGGCTTCGTCCTAGCCCAGCTCTTAATGTGGTGGGCATTTGGGGAGAGACCTGTCTTATCCTGTCAAATTATTTTAAAAGCTTGTCTCTTTCAAATGAGTTTCCCCTTTAAAAGGAATCCAAAGGGAACCCAGAGAAAGAAGATGGGTACCCTTCCAGTCAATCCTATTAGTCCTTGGTGATTACTGATCAGGAGTGCTTGATGTCTCAGCATTAAGAGCCTACACATCCAATACATGACATTTATGACACACCACCCCAACTCCTCTCTGAACACCCAGGGTAAGAACAAACAGTGTGCATTCTGTACAGTCACGCTCTCCTCTCAGCCCCCACTTCCACTCAACTTGTGTGTGCCTTTTCACATTTGCTCAGCCCCTGCTCTTCCCACACGTCAGTGAGTAAATGCTTTCCCCTGCTCTTCTAGACCCATGTCTAAATCCTTTCCCCTACCAATCCTAAGGTCTCATCTCTTCACAAGTTCAGGATTACTCTAGCTCATCTCAAATTCTTACCACTAGTGTTAGGTACCAGTTGGTTAACTTTGTGTATTATCTGATAACAACCTGCCCTGATTAGGTGTTAGCTTAACATATGCCCCAGATGGTCAACTTTTACACTGCAGATTGTTCTAAAACATGGTTCTTGCCTGGGGCCACAGCACCGGCCCCAGGGCAGTACTTCTTAAACTAAGTCCATTGGATATGAGCTCTGCCAGGCATTATTAAAAGTTTTTTAAGAATTCAGTTATATGTTTATTTTAATTTTATTTTTTTGACAGGCAGAGTGGACAGTAAGAGAGAGAGAGACAGAGAGAAAGGTCTTCCTTTGCCGTTGGTTCACCCTCCAATGGCCGCCGCGGTTGGCGCGGTGCTGCTGGCGCACCGCGCTGATCCGATGGCAGGAGCCAGGTGCTTCTCCTGGTCTCCCATGGGGTGCAGGGCCCAAGCACTTGGGCCATCCTCCACTGCATTCCCTGGCCACAGCAGAGAGCTGGCCTGGAAGAGGAGCAACCGGGACAGAATCCGGCGCCCTGACCGGGACTAGAACCCAGTGTGCAGGCACCGCAAGGCGGAGGATTAGCCTAGTGAGCCGCGGTGCCAGCCCTATATGTTTATTTTTTAAGAAAAGATTTATTTTATTTGAAAGTCAGAGTTAAAGAGAGAGGTCTTCCATCCACTTGTTCACTCTCCAAATGACCACAACGGCCGGAGCTGGGCCAATTCAAAGCCAGGAGCTTCTTCTGGGTTGTTTGTGCGTGGGTGCAGGGTCCTAAAGACTCGGGCCATCTTCTACTGCTTTCCCAGGCCATGGCAGAGCGCTGGATCAGTAGTGGAGAAACCGGGACTGAAACCGGTGCCTACAGAGGATGCCGGCACTGCAAGTGGTGGCTTTTTACCTGCTACACCACAGTGTCAGCCGCCAGTTATATATTTAGAGTAAAACTAGAGACAGAATATCTTCTTTAGTACTGTCATATCTAATCAAAATGGCTTTTCTCTTCTTGCTTGGGTGCTGTGTTTTTAAAAATATTTCTAAAGACAAGTGTTTGAAAGTGTTTCCAGGTGCTTCATAAGATGGTGATGTGGGACCAGCACTGTGGTAGAGCAAGATAAGCTTCCACCTGCAGCGCCAGCAGCCCATATGGGCACTGGTTCATGTTGCAGCTGCTTCTCTTTCGATCCCACTCTGCTTATGGCCTGGGAAAGCAGTGGAACGTGGCCCAAGTGCTCTCTCTGCACCTGCATGGGAGACCCATAAGAAGCTCCTGGCTTCTGTCTTTGGATTGGCTCAGCTCAGGCCATTGTGGCCATTTGGGGAGTGAACCAGTGGACAGATTTCTGTCTCTCCCTCTGTCTGTAACTCTACCTCTCAAATAAATAAATAAAATATTAAAAACAAAACAAAACAAAAACTGTGGTGGTGTTTGGTTCTCTACTGCTAAGAGACCTACTCCTGACCATGAGAATACTGTCTACAGAAAGCCTCACTTCCTCAGGCAATACTGGCCTCTTATCATTATCTCAGACTTAACACAATTTGGTCAGAGCCCCCTTAAACATTATCTTTCAAAAAATCCCCTTAATACCAAGAAATCTGGGAGGCACCAGACCTCACAAGCAACATCAAACCTTCCCTCAGGGTCTTAGCTATCAGTGAGTTTTATTACATCAGCCATGACTTTTAAACATGGTAGGAGGTATTTTCTTAAGAGTGTATTACTTAAACATGTTCATTCCATTAGCTCCAGGATTGCCCCTCTACAAATCAACCAAAGAATTCTGTTGTTAATGTTCATAGTTTTGTAAGCCAGGTATTTTGCTCCCAACAAGTTTTTCTATAAACTACAATTCCTGCTATAGCCATATTCTGCTAAAACCTAGCAGTAAGATACTATTTGTTTTAATACCCAAATAATATTTTATTTTGTCAGGAACTGCAGTTGATGCTGCATTATTTCACTCATTCATTCAACCAACAGATGTTTATTGGGTGGCTACCAAAAAGCAGGCATTATAACTAAAATAATGACCGAGGCTGAGATCTTGCCCTTGAGGATTTCATATTACAACCTGGAGACCCAGGATTGTATGGGCTCTGAACCTCAAAGCACCTTGGGCAAACTTAACAGATCAGGCGGCAGGCTTAAAATAGAAATGTAATACATTTTTACTTTATATTAAAAGTTTAAAAAATACATTAAAAGAAACTTACACATTTTTACTTCTGATTCATTTTCTTTGCATCGGAAAATGTTTATCAAAACAAACAAAATAATCTAGAAGTCCTTCACTTCCAAATAACAATCCAAACCCGTCCATTGAGAAGGAAAGACCTTCTGGGCTAGCAAAGCCCTCTTCCCTGACTCTGCCTACCCTGTGATTTATCTTCCACTGTCACTTTCTCTCCAGCTCCACTTCACCCCTAGGCAGAGTTAATTACTGCCTGCTCTGGTTTACCAAGGTATTATGCTCCAATTATCTGTTCACTCATCACTCTCTCCAGCTAGACTGGGAGCTAGCTCTTTGAAGACACAAACTAACCTTATTCCCTTTGCTTCCTGAATCTCTAGCCAGGTAGTAAGAATAGAGAAGGGGATAGGGGATTGCAGTAGTGGTTGAGACTCTGCTTGGGACCCCTGCATCCCACTACTAGAATGCTTGTTTGAAGTCCTGGATCTACTTCCAATTTAAGCTTCCTGCTGATGTACACGTTGGAAGCAGTAGGTGAAGGCTCAAACACCTGCATCTCTGAAATCCCTGTGGGAGACAGTTTGGAGCTCCTAGGTTTGGCCTAGCCCAGCCTGGGCTGTTGTACAGTGGCTACCAGTGAATGAGGATCTGGCTGTCTTAGTACCTATCAAAAACAGAAAGAGGCATCAGTACTGTGGCATAGAAGGTTAAGTTCCTGTCTGTGATGCCAGCATCCTATATGTAATGGATTCCGTATTTTGAGTCCCTGCTGTTCCACTTCCAATCCAGCTCCCTGTTAATGTGCCTGGGAAGGCAGCAGAAAAGATCTTGAATTCTTAGGCCCCTGTCATCCATGTAGGAGACCCGGATGGTATTCCAGTCCTGGCTTCAGCCTGAGCCTGGCCTAGCCCTGGCCATTGTGGCCATTTCGGGAGCAAACCAGCATATGGAAGATCTCACTCTAACTCCGCATTTTAAATAAATCTTAAAAAAGAGATGGACGGATGAGTGAAATGCAGTGAATCAGAAAAACAAAAAATCCATTACACAGAGTTTCAAATGAGTTCTTGAACACCCCCCCCCCCCAATTCCTTGCTCAATTGTTTAAACTCAGTAAAAAACACTTTAGAGATGTTAAACATCTAGTTTTGAATGCTGCAGGCAACATGTTATTAGGGAACCCTCTACTGCTTTAGTGTAAGCCTCTAGACTGAAAAGTACAAAACATTTTGCTTTTCTCTGGTTGGTCTTTGAAAACAAAAAGTGAGAATGGTCTGAGATAACTTAGGGACAACTCTATTTCATATAGCAATTTTTTCTCCAACTTATGTTTGTATTCATAAAATACAATGGCTTTGGAAGATAAGATTATTCATCACTAAAGCATATTATCTTCCAAAGCTAGGTATTTTATTTCTTAGATTTTCAGGGGTTCTTGGTATCAAGCTTTTGCATTTCAGTCGCACTTCACACAAGGTTTCATAAACCCCTTTAGATGCCATTAGGTGCCACTTCACTGGACCATTCTCCCATGTGGCTGTCTGCAATTTATTTCTTTTTCTTTCTTTCTTTTTTTTTTCTTTTTTTTGTCAGGTAGAGTTGTAGACAGTGTGAGAGACAGAGACAGAGAAAGGTCTTCCTTCCATTGGTTCACTCCTCAAATGGCCACTATGGCTGGCGCTGCACTGATCCGAAGCCAGGAGCCAGGTGATTCCTCCTGGTCTCCCATGCGGGTGCAGGGGCCCAAGCACTTGGGCCATCCTCCACTGTCCTCCCAGGACCACAGCAGAGAGCTGGACTGGAAGAGGAGCAACCGGGACTAGAATCTGGTACCCGTGTGGGATGCTGGCGCTGCAGGCAGAGGATTAACCAAGTGAGCCATGGCACTGGCCCTGGCAGTCTGCAATTTCAAGATCAGATTAACAGGATTCAGAATGGCAAGCCTACTTTGTTTAGGCAGGGGTTCATCTTCTCCTATCCCAGTTTCCCCAAAATGGCACTCTCATTCTGATCTGTGTGGGGATGCCACCTGTGGTTAGAGAAAAATGTAACTCGATTTTAAAAAAGTTTAGTATATTCTTTCTGTATGTGCCAATGACTAACTTCCACATGGCTGTCACAGCACAGGATTCAAGAATTTGGTAAACACTGAATGAGTACAACGGATCAAGCATGGGAGTTAGTGCCAGTGATACAAAAATCAACAGGACACTGAGTGACTCCAACCCAGGAAAGGTGTTGAATGTGCAAACAATCTCAACAGAACTCAAATGCTGAAGAAGCTGTGCGTACAAAATGTTTTAATAGCCCACAGAGGAGGCAGTGACTAATTCTGTCTGGGGACAGCCATCATGGTGTGTGGGGTGATGGAGAGATGAAAGTAAAAACAGCCAGATTAAGTCCCCCAGCCTCCTTGACATCATCCTTTCCTTGGGCAACTGCATACACTATCAAACCATCAACGAATACCACTACCAGTCAACAATTTCCCTTTCTGAAACCGCAGCACTCAATTCCAGTCTCATCACCAGGTACACAATCTGATCCCAATCTGCCTCAGAATATGGATCTCTGTAAATCTCAAAGTAACTCACACAGTCTACCAGCACTGTGGCCCAGCAGATTAAGCTTCTGCTTGCAATGCTGGAATGCCCTACTGGAGTGCCAGTTCGAGTCCTGGCTGTTCCACTTTTGATCCAGCTCCCTACTAATGCACCTGGGAAGGTCCTGCCACCCATGTGGGAAACTGGCTCCTGGTTTCAGTTTGGCCTACACCTGGCTGTCGACATCATCTGGAGAAAGAACCAGCGATGGAAGATCGCTCTGTCTCTTGCTCTGCCTTTTAAATAAATAAGTAAACTTTAAAAAATCACTTGTATCACCCTCAAATTATCTCTTTTATTTCCATCTTAGCTTTTGCATAAACTTAAGTGTCATCACTATTCCTCCTTATTTCTTCCTTTTTTTTTTTTTTTTTTTTAAACAGGCAGAGTTAGAGAGACACACAGAGAAAGGTCTTCTTTTATCCGCTGGTTCAACCCCCAAGTGGCCGCTATGGACAGTGCGCTGCGGCCGGCACGCTGCACCGATCCGAAGCCAGGAGCCAGGTGCTTCCTCCTGGTCTCCCATGCAGCTGCAGGGCCCAAGGACCTGGAACATCCTCCACTGCACTCCCAGGCCACAGCAGAGAGCTGGGCTAGAAGAGGAGCAACTGGGACAGAATCGGCGCCCTGACTGGGACCAGAACCCGGGGTTCCCGGCTGTAGTCGGAGGATTAGCCAAGTGAGCCGCGGCGCCAGCCGATTCCTTACTTCTAAATGGCCACCAAGTCCTGTGAATCCCACTTCTAAAGCTGTCTCAGATCATCAATGTCTGTCCTGCATTCCCTCTGTTAAGGCCTGCATCTTTCTTCCCCTCAATTACTATAAATCCAGTCTACCTACTCCAAACTATTCTAATTCATTTATTCAAAAAACTGGATGCAAGGTACTCATAGTACTGCAGTAAATAAGACAAAGCACCTATTTTATGGAGCTTTCGTCAATTCAGTGATTCTAGTCAATGTCTTTAAAAGATTCATTTTATTTATTTGAAAGGCAGAATTAGAGAGAGGCAGAGAGAAAGAGATCTTCCATCCTTTGGTTTACTCCCCAAATGGCCTCAACAATCAGAGCTGGACTGATCTGAAGCCAGGAGCTTCTTCTGGGTCTCCCATGCTGATGCAGGGGCCCAAGGACTTGGACCATCTTCTGCTGCTTTCCCAGGGAGCTAGATCAGAAGTGGAGGATCTGGGTCTTGAACCAGTGCCCACACAGGATGCTGGCACTGCAGGCGGTGGCTTTTCCCACTAAGCCACAGCGCCAGCCCCCAATTTCCTTTTTAATATCAATCTAGGGGCAGGTATTTGGCATAGCCTGTATCCCATACTGGCATACCTGACCCCAGCTGGTGGCTAATGCAGACCCTGGGAAGCAATGATAATGGCTCTGTTCCCCACTTGGGAGACCTGGATTGAGTTCCTGCCTCCCAGCTTTGGCTTGACCAGACTTGTCCATTGCAGCCATTTGCGGTGTGAATCAGCAAACAAGCTCTGTCTCTCAAATAAATAAAATTAATCTAGTTGTGGCACCTAACAGCTTTGTCTTCAGTAGCTTCCCACTAGCAACCAGATAAAATCCTAGCATGGTCACAAAGCTCTTCAACATTTGGCAACTCCTACCCTTCTAACCTCTTTTTCTGCCATCCTCCTCCAAGCCCCTTACACACCAGCTACTTCTCTTTGGTTAAAACTGCACGTATTGGGGCCAGCGCTGTGGCGCAGTGGGTTAACGCCCTGGCCTGAAGCACTGGCATACCATATCGGTTCAAGGCCTGGCTGTTCCACTTTCAATCCAGCTGCTCCACTTTGGATCCAGCTCTCTGCTATGGCCTGGGAAAGCAGCAGAAGATGGTCCAAGTCTTTGGGCCCCACGTGGGAGACCCGGAGGGGTTCCTGGCTCTGGATCGACGCAGCTCTGGCCATTGCAGCCAACTGGGGAATGAACCAGTGGATGGAAAACCTCTCTCTCTATGACTCTCCTCTCTGTGTAACTCTGACTTTCAAATAAATAAATAAATCTTTAAAAAAAAAAAAAAAACCCACATGTATTTCTTCAAGCTTCATTGTCTTGGCAAACGTTATTTCCTGTGCCTGAAACACTTGTCTTCTTCTTCCCTTACTCCCATCAAGAATTCCTAGGAGCTGGCGCTGCAGTGTAGTGGGTAAAACTGACACCTGCCAGGCGGACATCCCATATGGTCACCAGTTCAAGTACCGGCTGTTCCACTTTCAATCCAGCTCTCTGCTACAGCCTGGGAAAGAAGTAGAAGATGGCCCAAGTCCTTGGGCCCCTGCACGTACGTGGGAAACCAGGAAGAAGCTCCTGGCTTCGGACTGGTCCAGCTCCAGCCATTGTGGCCATCTGGGGAGTGAACCAGCAGATGGAAGACCTCTCTCTGCCTCTCTGTAATACTGCCTTTCAAATAAATAAATCTTTAAAAAACATTCCTATTCCATAGACTTGTTTCCATGTCCAGTCATGGACCACATCACACAACATGGAAATTAGGTTTAGAAGTCTGCTTCTCTCACTTGCTTGTAAGCACCTTGAAGGACAAGCGCTGTCTCACATTCAGTACCGTGCTTGGCATGCGGTGGACTCCTAGCAGGCACTCAGCAAGCCTCTGCCACATGAGAAAGCAAGGAGGCAGCACAGAAATCCGTGAGGCTAGGAAGCAAAAGGGAAGTGCGAGGGAACTCAAACTCCACCAGGGAACCTGGCCAAAGGACTTATTTTGTTAAGTCCTCTGGTCCTGCTGTGTTCTGATAGAACTTCTTTTAGGGATGTGCTTTTTAAAGTACACGACAACATCTTTAAATATAATCATCAGGCGGGTACCAGAACCCTTTCTTCTCACTCCTTTTAATGTCTGTCTAGAGACAAAACACAGCCGTGGTGACTGGCCTCACTTCCACTCGTAACCACTAGCCTACAGCGGGCCCTTGATGCTGCCCAGCATTCGGACACTTTTGCTCATTCACTACTGTTTCAAGTCTCCTTCCCCTAGAGCCCATCATTAGTGACGTCCTTTCTTCCTGTTTCACTGGGGAAACAGACACAGCCAAAAGATCTTCCCCAAGTTCTGTCCATACCTACTCAAGTCAGTGCTCATGGAGTTTGCCAGCCCTCCTGTTACCAGGGGTAAACCCTGCTCTCAGCTAGTGCTGACCTCTTTCCACCTGGGCAACAGACCCCATTCTTTTTTGCTTATTGAAAAATCACTCCAAAAGTTCTAGCCCCTCTCTTGCTTTGCCAATTTTCTCCCTTTCTATTAGATCATCTGTCAGCTTACAAACACGCTCAAAGAAGAAGAGGAGGAAGAGGAAGAAGCTCTCAAACCCTCTTTTTTTTTTTTAAGGTGAAATGAGTAATCTGGTGGTAGCCAATCAGCTACTCCTCGTGGTTCTGTCTTTTTTTTTTTTTTTAAGATTTTTTTTTTTTTTTTTTTTTTGAAAGTCAGAGTTTCACAGAGAAAGAGAGGCAGAGAGAGAAGCCAGGAGCCAGGAGTTTCCTCCAGGTCTTCCCACGTGGGTGCAGGGGCCCAAACACTTGGGCCATCTTCTACTGTTTTCCCAGGCATTAGCAGAGAGCTGGATCAGAAGTGGAGCAGCCGGGTCTCAAACCAGCGCCCATATGGGATATCGGCACTGCAGGCAGCAGCTTTATCCACTACGCCACAGCGCAGGCCCCTCAAACCCTTTTTCAATGTCAGCTGCTGAGTTAGCCTGCAGTGTGGGCATCCTTTGTGGGCACCAGTTTGAGTCCTGGCTACTCCACTTCCGATCCAGCTCCCTGCTAATGTGCCTGGGAAAGCAGCAGAAGATGGCTCAGGTCCTTGGGCCTCTGCACCCACGTGAGAGACCCAGATGAAGCTCTTGGCTTCGGCCTGGGACAGCCCCTGCCATTGTGGCCATTTGGGGAGTGAACTAGATGAAGCTCTCTCTCCCGTCTAATTCTGCCTTTCAAATAAAACAAATAAATCTTAAAAAAAAAAAAAAAATTCAGCTGCTACCCTGGAACTCCCCTTTCTAGGAAACTTCTGAATAATCATCTTACTCTGTCTCCAGTTCCTCAACTCCCACTCTCCCTGAGCCTATGCTATCCAGGGTTCCACTTCTACCATTCCTAAAACCACTCTTCAAATTCACCAAAGACGTTCATTTAAACAGTATTGCACAGGTGATCAATCATTCCCTTCCCGTCACTTGAACACCTGCCCTTCGCAGCAAGTTTCCATAAGTTACTGCAGTGTTTACCTCCTAATTAACACCACCTACTCTCCACCTACAAGCCAGCCTGAACTTTTTATCATTTAACTCAAACCGCGGGGCTTCCAGTCTCAATCAGACTGAAAAGCTGTGATAGATTACAGGCCTATACCCTTGTGCTGCCCCCTCTGCCCTCTGACCTCATCTCCCTCCACTCTCCACCCTCACTCTCCTCCAGCCACAGTGACCTCCCTCCTAGTCCCTGACCACATTTCCACCTCAGGGACTTTCCACTTTCTCTTCACTCTGCTTGGCAAATTCTTCTCCGAGTTAACCCACACGGTCCATTCCCTCATCTTCCTCGGGTTTTTGCCCAAACGCCACCTTCTCAGGAAAACCTTTCTTGACTACTCAACATGACAACTTCCCTCAGTCTTGCGTGCCTGACTTTTCTCCATCATACTCACTACTACACTGTCCACCTCTCCTTACTAAAGCTCCACGAGAGCATAGACTTTCATATGTTCTGTTCACCGCTGTATCCTCAAGCCAAGACCGGCGCCGGCATATGGAAGGTGGCTCATAGGACGATTTGTTGAATGAATAAAATGAGAAATTCTCAGTTTGCTGCTAAAGTGTCTTCAGTTTTCCAACACTTGTTATTGCCACTAGGGCTCACTGCCTTTGCAGCTCTTAACTATTAAATCGGAATTCAGTAATATTAAGTTGAAATTTTTGCTTTCATTTTGCTTTCTGACTACTTTTTAAGATACTGGGTCTCTATTTTTATAACAAAGTTCAAATTCAGTTTTAAAAAATTAAATTTAACACGTTTTCAGTTGTTAAAAGTGAGTTCCTTCTAAGAACTATCTACGAAATTAGTGTAGCTAGCACAAGGACAAGACAAAAATGGTGAAAGTGGTATCCAAATGACAGGTTTAAGAAATCTCTTAGAGTAGGGCTGACAGATAAAATACAGGACAGCCAATTAAATTTGGATTTAAGATCTACAACATTCCTTGTTTATCCAAATTTTAACTGGGCATTACATTTTTTGTTCTTTCCTAAATCTAGGAATACTAAAAAGCCGCCTCCATTTCTACTAAAACAAACAGAATTCTTGTCCTAGTTATTGATTGCGGGCTTTTATGCCCCAGTAAACGTGTCCCTGTGGGCGGGGACTGCGTGATGCTCGATGACCTAAACATCAGAGGCAAAGCCCCACAGTGCATTTTGGGAGAGGAAAGGCCCTACAGCTCGGAACCAGCAGCTTCGCCGCATTAGACGCTGGGGGTGGAACGGGGGAGGGGGATTCTGGGCCCAGTTTCCTTTCCCAGCCTCTCAAGTCACCAGCTTGGAGGAGGCCATGGCTTCGCAGCCACTTTCCGGCCCTTACCAATGTTGCCTTCGATGGAGAGCCTTCGGGGTCCGCGGCCCGCGTGCAGCCCCCTGGAAGAGGGCGCACCCTCGAGCGCGTTCTGAGCCATGGAACTCAAGGCTGCTCGAAGCCCACGTAGAAAGTGCCGGCCCGCGGCCATCCCACCCACGCTTTGCGCAGCGATCACTTCCGCTGGGAGCACTTCCGCCCTAGTTATCGCTGTTCACGCACCCCGGCGCGCCGCTGACGTCAGGGCACCGCCAGGCAGGAAGTGAGCGGGCCGGAAGGGGCTGGGAGGGAGGGGCCCAGGGAAACGCTTTTTCTCGCGATGTTTGTGTAGAGTGCTTGAGAGAAAGGAGTCTTCCCCCCACCCCACCCCACCCCCAGAAACCTTTTGTTTAAGGTAAACGAACTTAAGGCATTTTGTAAACACAACTTCAGAGACCTAGTGGTTCTTCCCACCGTACCTCCTTGGGTAGGGGGGATGGGAGAGTTTGCACTGCTGGAGTTGCAGCGGTGGGCGTAGGCCCTTGGTTTTAAAAATTAATTCAGTATAATCAACTCTCTAACTGAATTCTAATTTACACTTATTTAGCAATTTGCGTAGTTAGAAAGGGATAAAGGTTGTTCCACGACTGATTACACAAACTATTACAGTGTTATTTTTCAAGTCAAAAAATATTTGCTCCCAAATGAAATTATTTTCGTTAGGCAGGGGTTAAAATTACAAGCAACTGTCTCCATTTCTTTAGAAATCCAATTGGAATAGTTATCTATCGCTAGATGTGGAGGCCTCGTGACAAGGCCTAAAATAAATTGATATACTTTCCACTTGGAGTCAAACTTCAACCTCTGTGCAGGACGACTAGGAAGTGATAATTTCAAAGTTTTTCTTTTTTTTAACTTTTATCCTTTTACGACTATGCAGATTGTTAAATACGTGTAAATTAGAATTCCATTAAAATTGGTTGATTATATTGCAATCAGATGACATTCACAGACTTAATTGGAGCATATACAAATAAAATCTATTAGGCAATAACAGGTTTTTATGCTAAACAGAAAAGCATAATATCCCTACCTATTCTAAAAATGGTGAATATTATTAATATTGTATAATAGCATTGGGAACGGCTGCCTCCTTTTTTGAAGAGAGAGATTAGAAATTTTATAACTGTTTTTCATCAAATTTTACTCTTGTCAATTTTTTGTGGCATTTAATTTGTAAAGCAGTTTGCATTGTACTGGCCTACAGAAAATAAGTTTTTTGACTCTAAACTTTTTGAAGCCAAGTGATCAAGTACATTTGTGGGTTTTTGTTGTTGTTGTTTGTTTGTTTTATTTGACAGGTAGAGTTATAGATAGTAAGAGAGACAGAGAGAAAGGTCTTCTTTCTGTTGGTTCACCCCCCAAATGGCCGCCACGGCCAGCACTGTGCCGATCCGAAGCCAGGAGCCAGGTGCATATCCTGATCTCCCATGCGGGTGCAGGGCCCAAGGACCTGGGCCATCCTCTACTGCCCTCCCGGGCCACAGCAGAGAGCTGGACTGGAAGAAGAGCAACTGAGACAGAATCCGGTGCCCCAACCGGGACTAGAACTTGGGGTGCCGGCCCCACAGGTGGAGGATTAGCCAAGTGAACCACGGTGCCAGCCCAATCAAGTACATTTGTAATAAAGGTGGATCTAAAGAAATTCATTCATTCGCTGTTATTTTGAGAGACAGAAAGGTAGAGAGAAGACAGAGAAAGCTCCCATCCACTGGTTCACTCTGCAGATGCCCACAACAGCCCAGGCTGGGTCTGATGGAAGCCAGAAGCTGGCAACTCAATCCAGGTCTCCCATGTGGGTGACCCAAGCTGGATTACTTGGACCACGACCTGCTATCTCTCAGGGTCTGCATTATTAGGGAGATAGTGAGGCATCCAATATGGGATACAGGTGTCTTACCTACTGACTGCCCCAATCCCTCCATTTTTTTTTTTTTAATTTGACAGGTAGAATTATGGACAGAGAGACAGAGAGAAAGGTCTTCCTTCAGTTGGTTCACTCCCCAAATGGCCACTATGGCCGGCGCTACACCGATCCAAAGCCAGGAGCCAGGTGCATATCCTGGTCTCCCATGTGGGTGCAGGGGCCCAAGCACTTGGGCCATCCTCCACTGCCCTCCCCGGGCCACAGCAGAGAGCTGGACTGGAAGAGGAGCAGCCAGGGCTAGAACCCACACCCATATGGGATGCTGGCACTTCAGGCCAGGGTGTTAACCCACTGCGCTACAGCGCCAACCCTAACCCTTGCATTTTTATAGAACTTTTAAATAAAAGCTGCCAGCTAAAGATTGAAAAAAAAAAAGAACTTTCTTTTTCCTGATGTTTGTTGTCTGTTTATCCTAATATGGGGGGGGGGGGGGAATGGACAGTTTGAAGTAGGAAAGTGAAGCCGTCTGATGACCAATACAAATAAAGGCTTTCCTATTCTCTGTAATTCTCAGCACAATACCACCACATTATTTAATTAACCAATTAGTTAGCAAATTAGTCAATTACACTCCCTCTCATGTTGTCTCTGAATAAATAAAATGATCCCTCAATTAAGTTGCATAATGTCCCAAGTCCCATTAGGATAGAGTTGAAACGGCTGGAATGTGATAGATTGGCTTCTCTGGACACGAACAATGCAGGTGGAGGAGAGGGGTTTGGAATGAGATGGGTATAAAGAAGGTAGAGCCAGGGTAGAGACTTCCTGCGGATAAAAGCCAGGTCCTGTTCTCTGCAGAGGGGCGTGGCCCTGAGCTGCTGCTGACCCCTGCAGGCCTGACACTTCCTTCTGCCACACCCATCAGCATAACAGCCTCAGAAGAAATGGTTCTAAAAATCTTGTTGGAGGCTGCTTCCAGTGCCCAGTGCTTAAACTGCAAGAGCCAGATCAGGGCTCAGCACATCAAACAGGTGTTGAGGCAGCAGGAGGACGGAGGCCATGCAGCCTGTTGTGAGGTGGCTGGGACACTTTTTTTTTTTTCTTTGAGATTTATTATTTGAAAGGCATAGTTAGGGAGACAGAAACAGAGAGAGAGAGAGAGAATCTCCCATCCACTGGTACACTCCCCAAGTAGTCACAACGACTGGGGCAGTACCAGGCAGAAGCCAGACAGGAGCTCCTTCTAATCTCCCACGTGGGTAACAGGAGTCCAAGCACTTGGGCCATCTTCTGCTGCTTTTCCCAGGCCATTAGTAGAGAGCTGGATCAGAAGTGGAGCAGCTGGGACACAAACCAGTGCCCATATGGGATGCTGGCGTTGCACGCTGCAGCCTTACCTGCTATGCCACAGCACTGGCCCCTTGCTTGTTCTTTATATAGATGGAATCATATAATAAGTATCACTTCCATTTAATTTGATGCCTGAGATTCATTTATTCTGTATGTATAGTTGTAGTTCTTATTTTCATGTTATATAGTAGTCCATTCTGTTGCTATACCATAATCATCTCACTATTGATGGACATTTAGAAGTTTCTAGATGTGAGCTATAATCAATACTTTTGCCATGACTATTCTTGTACATGTCTTTTTAAAAAAAGATTTATTTATTAATTTGGAAGTCAGAGTTACACAGAGGACAGGCAGAGAGAGAGAGAGATCTTCCATCTGCTGGGTCATTCCCCAATTGGCCACAACGGCCGGAGCTGCGCTGATCTGAAGCCAGGAGCTTCTTCCGGGTCTCCCATGTGAGTGCAGGGTCCCAAGGACTTGGCCTATCTTCTACTGCTTTCCCAGGCAATAGCAGAAAGCTGGATTGGAAGTGGAGCATCCAGGACTTGAACAGACGCTCATATGGGATGCAGGCACTGCAGGCAGTGGCTTTACCCGCTACACCACAGCACCGGCCCCGTACACATCTTTTTATGAACAAAAGTGTGCATTTCTTTTAGGTGTATTCCTAGGAGTGTAAATGATGTGTGATAAATTAGACATATGCTCAGCTTTTGTAGACATTCCCAAGTAGCAGACAGTACCACAGTATCTGATTGTACCAGTTAACACTGCCCCTTCATGAGTGAGAGTTCTGGATGGGGAAGTAGTGTGCAGGTTTTGAAGCAGGTAGGCTTCTTACCCACAGTTGATAGTGTCTGCTGGTTTTCCTTTTCTCCATTCTGCCTTGTGCCTTTTTGTGATTTTAACTTCCGGTTTCCTGATGATTAGTGAAGTTGAATGTCTTTTCATATACATGCAGGCCATTTCAGTATGACCTCTTGTGCTGGAACTATTGAAGTCTTGTGCCCATTTTCCCTGAGTTGTTTTTACCTTGTCTTTATGTATTCTAGGTATTAGTCTTTTGTGAATATTTTCTCCTATATGGCTTTCTTTTTTAAAAAAATAAATATTGAAAAGCAAAGTTACAGAGAGGCAGAGGCAAGAGACAGAGGTCTTCCATTTGCTGGTTCACTCCCCAGATGGCCACAATGATTGGAGCTGGGTCAATCCGAGGCCAGGAGCTTCTTCCTGGTCTGGCTTTCTTCTAAAAAGCATTTTTAATTTTCTTTATGTATAAAGTAAAAAACTATCTTTTGCCTAAATTGCCTGTATTTACTCCAATATTATCATCAGTAATGATCTTTTTATGCCTTTTTATTTGCTTATGCTTTTTTATTATATGTTATACCATGAATGAAAATCCAGCATCTTTCTTAATCCCAATTCAAAATTCCCAGAAGAAAGAATCTGATTGCTCTGGCTGTTGTCAGAGATTTAATTATTATTATTATTATTATTTTTAATTTTTGACAGGCAGAGTGGACAGTGAGAGAGAGAGACAGAGAGAAAGGTCTTCCTTTGCCGTTGGTTCACCCTCCAATGGCCGCCGCGGCTGGCGCACCATGCTGATCCGAAGGCAGGAGCCAGGTGCTTCTCCTGGTCTCCCATGGGGTGCAGGGCCCAAGCACCTGGGCCATCCTCCACTGCACTCCCGGGCCACAGCAGAGAGCTGGCCTGGAAGAGGAGCAACCGGGACAGAATCCAGCACCCCGACCGGGACTAGAACCCGGTGTGCCCGTGCTGCTAGGCGGAGGATTAGCCTGTTGAGCCACAGCGCCGGCTTCAGAGATTTAATCGTGGCATCCCTGTGCCGGGGGTAGAGTCTCATGCAGACACACAGGTGTTGAGTACCCTCCCTCTGCATAAGGAAGGGCATTTAAAGGGATCCTTGTGAGCAAGGAAGACACCAACAAGGAACTGATCTGGGGCTGGTGTTATGGCCCAGTGGGTTAACCCATTGCCTGCAATACCAGCATCCTAGATCAGAGTGCCAGTTCAAATCCTGGTTGTTCTGCATCTGATCCAGCTCCTTGCTAATGTGCTTGGGAAAGCAGCAGGGGATGGCCCAAGTACTTCAATCCCCAAGCCCACGTAGGAGACCCTGATGAGTTCCAGGCTGCTGGCTTCAGCCTGGCCCAGCCCCAGCCAATGTGGTTATTTGGGGGAGTGAACCAGCAGATGGAAGATCAATCTCAATCTCTCTCTCTGCCCCTCTCCCTCCCTTTCTCCTTCTACCACTCTGTATTTCAAATAAAACAAAATTTAAGGGAGGATCAGTTCCTCCTGAAAGAGGGTGGGATGTTGGTAAGAAGAATTATTTCCCAGTTTCCTGGAAGAATGAGGCATTTTCTGCTCCGGGGTGCATGGGGGTGGGGTGGGGCACTGTGCTCAGGTAACCCTTAGAGTTGTCAGTAAGAGCTGATGTTGCAGGGGACCCTTGCCATTCAGCATCTACTCATTCATCCCATATGTGCTGAGCATCTGCAGTGTCCCAGACACCCTCTGAGTCCTGGGTGTGTGGCTGTAATGGATTTACTAGTTACCAAATGTTTGTAAATGCTGCTATGATAAAACACTGAGCCACAATACATGAAATGTTATGCAACTATTAAAAATAGGAGGTAAACACACAAAAATATGAACCAGACTTTTTTTTCTGCTGCTTGGGCTTTTGGTCAGTTCTACCTCATCCACATCAAAGATTTCCTGATGTGCTGCATGGCACTAAGTTGCTTTGGGTAAGCTGGGAAGTATGTTTCCAGAATGCCCTACTAACAGGGCTCTGAGTTGGAGCCAGCCAAAAGAGGACTTGGAGTGAGATCTGGAAGGCAGGATGGGAGCATCTGCCACTCTGGGGAGATCTCTGTAGTCAGATGCTGTGACAGAGGTGTCCCCAACAGGTAGAACCCAGCTGGTTCTCACACATTCGTGACTCCTCTGTGCTTATCCTACAGTTCCTTGAAGGCTTCCACTTTTTTTCTCTAGCTCCTCCACCTTTGGACAAAGTCTCCTTCCCTTAATAAATCTCTTATTCCTACAATACTCATAGTGGCTCTGCTTCTTAAATGAACTCTGAGTGATTCACTGAATCACAGACAGAGGTGGTCGAGAGGGTGGCATGGTGGGGAGAGGGAGAATTAAGAAGGAGACCCTACATGGAGCACCTGCCACACAGTTACCATGCAACAGACACTACATAAAAGACAGTAAGGAATGGCTGCCTTCAGCTTGCCTGGGACATTATTTCTACTTATCTTTAATGGACTTCCTGTTGGATTTCTACTTTCCCCAAGACACAGTCTCTATCAGTCCATACTCAGCATCCACGGAAGAATCTAGGACAGCGCCTTTTTTTTTCTTGAAGTGGGACAAGGTTACAGGCAGAAGGAAGGGTCTGGAGATAAATGGATGTCCAGGATAGAGAGGGGAATGACTGGGGCAGCTTGTCCCTTCCCCTAAGGAGTCCCAAGTGCCTCCCCATGGCAGGTGTCCCAGTGCTCTGCCTATCCTCATATCCTGTGTGTGTGTATGTGTGTGTACCTATGTCTACCCTCGCCTCCACCCAGGACTTCACTTCTCCCCGGGGTAGGACTCACCAATCCCTGGCAGGTGCAGGACTGTGAAAGCCCAGCTCTGCTGCCTCAGAGCTCCCCAGGGAAGGGTCCAGCTGAAGCTGGCTTCTGTGGGAATCTGCTTTAGAGCCACTTTTTGTTGGGTTTCCTGCCCTTTCCTCCTCTGCCACTCCTCCTCTGCTTACTGATGGGTTCTCCCGAGAGCCCTTCCTTGATATGTCACTTGCATAATCCTCAATTCAGGGTCTGCTTCTTGGAAATCCACCCTGAGACAGAAATCCTTGAAGGACTTGTGAACACATGCTCCTCCAGCCCAGCCCCACTCCACCCCACCCCGGAGGGTAAATGCAAGGGTGATGAAAGAGGCACATCTGACATAAAGGTCCCCGTGCTTAACCACTGAGCCCCACTGCCTCCAAGTGGATGGTCATTCCACGTCCATCTGGAACATGACCAGGAGCCTGAGGCTGGGGACTGACCAGCTGGAGAGAGGGAAAGATGCACCAGGCAGAAGTGAGGGCCCAGTTCTGCCACAGACGCGTTGGGTGGCCTAACTAATAAGTCAGCTGTAAGATGGGAGTGAGGCGAACACCTGTCTCCTAGGGTTATGGTGCGGATTAAATGAGGAAATCCATGCAGAACGCTTAAGCCATCACCTAGGGTATTTTAGGCACTCAGTAAATGTTAGCTCTGATTATTAGCCTGCATTTTCTCATAGTCCTTTGTGGGTGCTTCTACTTCCTGTCATATCATTGTCAGGTGTGTGTGTGTGTGTGTGTCTCCTTTTATACAGTGAGACACTGACGGGCAGGAATCATCTTTGTGAGGAATATAGATCCCATGGGGCTTGACCAGCCATTTTGGATGCCAAAAATTCAGTAAATGCCTGTGAACTTAAACAGCAGTGACCTAGGGTAGGAGGTGGGGAGGAGGTGGTAGCAGGGAGCAAGGAGGAGAAGGAAGGGAGAGAAAATGTTATTCCTATGGGTGGGTGGTGTTCCTTTCTTGGTTAATCTTGGGGCAAATAACAACATAATCCTCAATGACAAAGAGCCACACAGAGATCACAGACCCACTAGGACTGTCCTTCACTCGAGCTCAAATAACACTGTGTTTGAACCACTCCTGTGTCACAGCCTATAAGCCTGTGTCATGGGGTTCTGTGTGTTCACGGTCTCCTGAGTGCAGGAACGTGTATCTCTGCAAGCCCAGAAGTCACCAAGCCCTCGTTCCTACTCCTGTTCAAGGAAAAGAAGACAAGCTGGCAGAGGAGGAAGAGCACTGGCTTTGGATTCAGATCCACTCGAATTTTAATCTTGCTTCTGTGTGATGTGCAGCAAGCCCTTAGCTTTTCTGAGCCTCACTGTCCTCATCTGGAATTTAGGGATGGTAGTGGTGCCCATCTCCCAGGAGTACTGTGTGGATTAGCAGTAGTGCATGAAAAGTCCTCAGCAGCGGATGAGACAGCCCAGGGGAAAGAGAGCCCCACACCGAGAAGTCAGGCTTGCAGGTTTTAATGTGTCACGAGTGGTCACAGAGCAGTCTCGAGGGGACCCTCAGAGAAGCTGTTCTGACTTTTAGAAGCACTTCCTGTGGACAATGGAGGGCCCGGCTTCATCGTACTCAGGCTTGCTGATCCACATCTGCTGGAAGGTGGAGAGGGAGGCCAGGATGGAGCCCCCGATCCAGACCGAGTACTTCCGCTCTGGGGGAGCGATAATCTGCAGGGAACAAATGTGGCGAGTCATGACAGGTTCCCCCTGGGAAGGGCAGCCTCCATGGCCAAAAACCGACAGGAGAAGTGTGCTAGATTCAATTACTGCTCACGGTGTACTCCAACCCACCCCCTCCTCCATGGGAAAAGGCCCTGCTCCACCCTGGGACTTTTGGGCTGGGCCAGGTGCTTGCTTGGCCAATGGGCTGGTAGTGGACATGGCACACGGTGGGGCTGGAAATGTACTTGTGCATTTGGGCACGTATGCATGCACTTCAGCCGTCTTTATGGAAAGCTTGAAGGGCTGCTGGCCCTCCAGCCTGGGCCACTGAAGGAGAGTCGTGGACTTGACCTTAGCTGGCTGCACCTGCAGTTGAAGCAGAGCTACTTAGCCGAGCCTGACCTTGGCCAACTCCCGGGGGACCTGCAGATGTAGGAGCAATAAATGCTTATTGAGATGTGCCCTGGTGATGTCACAGTCTGTTAGTGGGCAATGGATGTTCTGTTCTCACCTGGAGTCTGGATGAGTCTAAGCCAGCCTGCCCAGACCCTGTTTTAAGCTTCATCTGTCATCAGCCACTTGTATCTGAGAAGTGCTCAACTGCCTCCATACACAAGTATCCATCTTTTCCACTAGGAGTTCTGAGCTTAGCCATGAGAAACTGGTCATTGTGTCAAACAACTTGGAATTCCACCAGGAAAAAAAAGTCTAAAGGGCCGTGACTCTTCAACTAATTTCCCAGTTTCTGAAGGGTCTAAGATTCCATGTTAGGGCAAACCAGACACTAAACTGAGTTTCTGTCCGTTAGAATCTCTCTACATATTTCCTAAATTGCACCTGTCAAGGAACAGCAGTGTAAGAAGCATAATTAGAAGTTATTGCCCAGGAGGGCAGAAGACACCAGAGACTCTCCTTGAGCAGAGGCCTCAAGGACTGTGAGAAGGACTAAGAAGGTAACAGGTGTTCACTTCTGGGCAGTCCTAGTTGTGAGAAAACTCCGGCTTGTCCTAGGCTGGTGATGCTGAGTCTCGGCTCTTCCAGACTCCAGAGCTCTGCTTCACGTCCTCGAGGCTTGTAAGTCCTCTCCACGAGTCTGCTGTCCAATGTGCTTAGGGGGCTCACACACCGCCTCTGCTCCTGGGACGCCCCCTGCCTGCAGTGCTCTTGTCCCTCCTCGTGTCTTTCTTGGGTTGCCTTTGCATTGACTGTTGTCGCCTAATCAGTTCCTAAACTCCACGAAGGCCAGCACATATTGTCAAACGCAGGGCAGTGGCTGACAAGTTGGGAACTGCATCAGATCCCGGGTGGTCATGCATCAGACTAGGTGAATGGGGCAACCCAGGATCACTCAACCAGAACCTGGGGGGCCGAGGCCACGTGCGGTGTCCTGACACGTGGTTCCAGTAACAAGTCCTGCCACAGGGCTTGCTAAGAGCACTGCTTCTGTGGCTCTGGGGAAGAACAGCCCATGGGGTGTCACCAGTTTTCTGGTGGCTTTCTCTGCTTCCCCACGATGAGCACTTTCTCTTCCCTGTGCTAAGCGCTAGACAGCAAGCCTGGGGCAGGCTTCCTAGAATCCTGAGAGAGAATACACTTCCTCCCATCAGGACTGCTTCCTGGAGATGAGCTTTATAACTCTGGACTGATTTGTTGTTTCTACTCTGACTCCTTTTCTAAACCTGTTGGCAGCAAAGCTCTTAGGACCCGGAAAAGGCCTGCATGGTTGCTTGGAAACCAGAGGTGGAGGAGCAGTGGTGAGAGGCAAGGAGCTGTCATGAGAAGCAGTGTGGACGAGGCCAAACCAAGAGGGACAGCAGCTCAGAGGCTGTCCAGGAGCCAAGGAGCATCCCTGGGAGTTCAAAGGGGTAGCTGGCCCTGCAGTCAAATGGACCCTCTTGGAAACTTTTGTCCTCGTCTGCTGAGGTCACCTCCAAGTCCTTTTTAAAATTTAAAGATGCTCTAGTGTTGCCTCCTCCTTTTCTTCCCCTCATTTACCCTCCTGATTTCTTTCTCAACCCCTTCAGTATCCTCTTCCTCCCAATTCTTTCAACCGTTTCTCATCTGACTTCCACGTGATTATGTTTGAGATCCACGCTAAGCGTCTCTCCAGCCCATCAGTGCCCAAGGAACATAACCTCCAAAAGTGGCTGAAAGGGGCTCCAGCCCAGGCTGACGCTGAACCCAGGAGACCACCAGGAGCCTGACTGCCATCCTCCTAGGCCGGCAGGTCTCTGTGCAAAGAACTGGACCGGGGGAGCTGGGGCAAGACCCACCTTGATCTTCATGGTGCTCGGGGCCAAGGCTGTGATCTCCTTCTGCATCCTGTCAGCAATGCCGGGGTACATGGTGGTGCCCCCAGAGAGGACGTTGTTGGCGTACAGGTCCTTCCGGATGTCAATGTCACACTTCATGATGGAATTGTAGGTTGTCTCGTGAATCCCAGCAGACTCCATGCCTAGTGGAGATCATGGTATTTTAGTCAATGCCCATCGCTGCATAAATACTCACACCTCCAGCCCCCGAAATGATTCTTGTGCTATTGTCACCACCCTAGTGCAGACCCTCAATCACCTCCCAAAGGATGATGGGGTCAGGCCACCTAAGCAGGAGAGGTGAACGTCTGGCCCATGGGCCATATAAGGCCTATGAAATCATGTGGTCTGACCCTGCCAAGGCAACTGAAGGCAGGACCCGAAATTCAACAAATCTACAACAGGCTAGTTGGTAAGCTGATAATTTTGCAAATGATGTTATAAATATCCAAATAGCCCTTGGCAAACAAAAAGTTCCCCTCCCCTGTAATGAGTTATGGCCCTGCTTTTATTTTTTTCTTTTCTGATGAATCGTTCACACTGTTCCCTGAAGCATATTTCTAAAGGGACACTTTCATTATATCATCTTTATTTTCACAAAATCATTAAGATATAATTCACTTCCCATAAAAATCACTCTTTAAAATGTATAGGTCAGGGGCCGGCGCCGTGGCTCAACAGGCTAATTCTCTGCCTTGCGGCGCCGGCACACCGGGTTCTAGTCCCGGTCGGGTTGCCGGGTTCTGTCCTGGTTGCCCCTCTTCCAGGCCAGCTCTCTGCTATGGCCCAGGAGTGCAGTGGAGGATGGCCCAAGTGCTTGGGCCCTGCACCCGCATGGGAGACCAGGAGAAGCACCTGGCTCCTGCCTTCAGATCAGTGCGGTGTGCCGGCCGCAGCGCGCTGGCCGCGGCGGCCATTGGAGAGTGAACCAACGGCAAAGGAAGACCTTTCTCTCTGTCTGTCTCTCTCTCTTACTGTCCACTCTGCCTGTCAAAAATTTAAAAAAAAAAATGTATAGGTCAGGGGTTGCTGCTGTGGCATAGCAGGTAGAGCCACCGCCTGTAGTGCTGGCATCCCATATGGGCGCAGATTCAAGTCCTAGCTGTTCCACTTCCAATCCAGCTCTCTGCTATGGGCTGGGAAAGCAGCGGAGGATGGCCCAAGTGCTTAGCCCCTGCACCCTCATGGGAGACCTGGCAGAAGCTCCTGGCTCCTGATTTTGGATCAGCCTAGCTCTGGCCTTTGTGGCCATCTGGGAAATGAACCAGCAGATGGAAGACCTCTCTCTTTGCCTCTTTCTCTCTCTCTGCCTTCCTCCCCCCCCCCCATGTGTGTGTGTGTATGTGTGTGTGTAACTGTGCCTTTCAAATAAATAATACGTCTTTTAAAAAAGTATAAGTCAGTGGTTTTCAGGGTACTCAGAGTTGTACAACTATCACCACAATCTAATGTTAGAAGGTTTTTAATACCCTCAGAGAAACTCCATATGTTAGCAGTCACTCCCCAATTCCTCTCCAATCCTGCCCTAGGCCTAGGCACAACTACTCTGGTTTCTGTCTCTAGAGATCTCCCTGTTCTGGACAGTTCTATAAACAGAATCTCATGGTATGTGTCCTTTTGTGTGTCTGGCTCCTTTCACTTAGCACAGTGCTTTCAATGCCCATCCATCTGAGCACCACCTCAGGAATGGATTAAGGAGCAGGTTATTATTGTAAGACTGGGCTCCTGATTACAGGATGAGTTCCACTGAATTTTCTCTGTGCCCCGAGCATGCTCACTTGCCTTCCACCATGTTAGGAGGCAGCAAGAAGACCCTCACCAGATGCAACCTTTCAATCTTGGGTTTCCCAGCCCCCAAAACTCTGATCCAAATAAGTCTGCTTTCTTTATAAACTGTCAAGTCTGTGATATTCCTTTATAGCAACAGAAAATCAACCAAAGCGACTTCATTCTTGTTTATTGCCTAATAGGATTCCATTTATGGTCATAGACATCCAATCACCTTTGACGGTCCCCCAGGGTCTGCAGGTTGACATCTAGCTACTGTAGCCTGGCATCGAAAGCTTTCACAGTGAAAGACCATGCTTTTCAAACCAGCTCATATCCACCTGTCTGACCTGATCTGATTCCAGTCTTTTTTTTTTTTTTTCTATGCAACATACCTTCCATACCACAGACAGGAGGATCTTCTTAGCTACAATCTGACCTTGCTACACTGCTGCCTAGAAACTTGCAGGGCTTCTCCACTGCTGATACAGTCCAGCAGCTCCTCGCTTCCCATACCACACGCACACACAAACTCTCCCATCACGTCCCAGACAGAACCCGACCTGCCACACCTTCACACCTTCACATGCACCATCCCTCTGCCTCGTGTGTCATTCCTCACTCGTTCTCTTTCCAGTCCCAGATGCCGAAACATGATGTTCTTTCTTCAAGGTCCTGCCCAAATGTTCAGCTTCTCTAAGAAGTCGCTGCTGATTTCTTAGGCCGACAGCACTTTTTCTGTTCACTACCAACCACTTCCTGCACCGCTTATGAGCCTTTGCTTATAGGTCATTCTTTAAATACACTCCTCAAGAAAATAACTGTCTTCGTATGAAATATTATCATAGCTCACCCTTGTCATTATCCTATCTAGTAGGTACTATTATCACTTCCATCTGATAGATAAGAAAACTGCAATTTGAAGAAGGTGACAGGGTTTTGAGGGTAAGACCAGGTAGGACCCTCAACCTCCTTACTGCTATGGACTGAATCCCTGTATCCATGTTAAGTGATCCAGAAAACATTCTGTTACGTCTGTGTATTAACCTCATTCTTCATTTCAAGTGTACTCTCCCCTCTGCCTCTCCTTAATCTTTTATTTAAAATTAGATTTTGGCCGGCGCCGTGGCTCACTTGACTAATCCTCTGCCTGCGGCGTCAGCACCCCGGGTTCTAGTCCTGGTTGGGGCACCGGGTACTAGTCCCGGTTGCTCCTCTTCCAGTCCAGCTCTCTGCTCTGGCCCTGGAGGGCAGTGGAGGATGGCCCAAGTGATTGGGTCCCTGCACCTGCATGGGAGACTGGGAGGAAGCACCCGGCTCCTGGCTTCAGATCGGCACGCAGTGCTGGCCATGGCAACCATTAGGGGAGTGAACGAATGAAAGGAAGACCTTTCTCTCTGTCTCTCTCTCATTGTCTAACTCTGCCTGTCAAAAAAATAAAAATAAAAAAATTAGATTTTACAGAGTTATATTATTTATGTTGTATGATTTATGTTTTTTGCCCTTTCTGGAAAATCATGGGGTATGTGTAAATAATAAGCAGGGGCTGGCGCTGTGGCATAGCTGGTAAGGTCGCTGCCTGCAGTGCCAGCATCACATATGGGTGCCAGTTCAAATCCTGGCTTCTCTACTTCTGATCCAGCTCTCTGCCATGGGCTGGGAAAGCAGTAGAAGGTGGTCCAAGTCCTTGGGCTCCTGTAGCCACATGGGAGACCTGGAAGAAGCTCCAGGCTCCTGGTTTCAGATCAATGCAGCTCCAGCCTTTGTGGCCATCTGGGGAGTGAACCAGGGATGGAAGACTTCTCTCTCTCTGCCTCTGCCTCTCTGTAACTCTACCTTTCAAACAAGTAAATAAATCTTAAAAAAAAATTTTACCCACAAATCACATTGTATCTATTTACAAATAAATTAAAATAAAAAGAAATTAACTAGAGCTGGGCCAACATTTAAAAAAAAAACAAAAATAAAAACGATAAGCGAGTGTCAGGACGCCTGATGCTTCTCCCATTGTCACCCACCCCTCGCTCCCATCCTCCGCACTATTCCATCAGCAGGAGGTGGGCATCTCACCTATGAAGGAGGGCTGGAAGAGGGTCTCTGGGCAGCGGAAGCGCTCGTTGCCGATGGTGATGACCTGCCCATCTGGTAGCTCATAGCTCTTCTCCAGGGAGGAAGAGGAGGCTGCTGTGGCCATCTCGTTCTCAAAATCCAAGGCCACATAGCACAGCTTCTCCTTGATGTCTCGCACAATTTCTCGCTCAGCTGAAAGGAGCAGAAATGACAGGAAGTGGATCCTCAGCTCTGTTAGTTTGGTTGTTCATTTTGATCTCCATGAAAACCTCCTCTTGACATCTACTTTGGATTCAGTCTAAGGTTGATGAGAGAATTGCCCTGGAGTGCTTCAAGGATCTCCCTACACAGAGCTGATTTTTCTACACCTTTCTAAAGTGGGAGTCTGAAGTTTGAAGTCAGACTTTGCATGGGATTTTCTCCTCCTCTCATCACTCTGTCCTGACAAGGGCTTGGTGGCAGCCTTGCACACACACTTCCAGTTTACACTCAGACTGGTGTGTTGTGATCTTAGGGAATCTAGCAAGGCCCCTACCTAAAAACTCCTCTTGCCCAGGTGAGTCGCATGTCACCTTCCTCTTGGAAATGCAGACCTAATTCCTTCCACGTGTCCTGAGATGAACCATAGGTACTCCTAGCCCAGAAATGCACCACCAGATCTTTCCTGTCTTTCCACCCTTTAGGCCCTAGTGCTGATCCTGGCATGGGCCTGGACAGAAGAGCAGGTCCCTGGGCAAGGAGGGAGCGGGATCAGCCTAGCGCTGCTCAGAGCAAGTGGGCCTGAGCTTGCACTACCCTCCCTCCCATGCCAGAGCGTTTGCTTGGGAGCTTTCCTCTTCATCATAGCTGTCTTGACCAACTGGCGTCACCTAGAGGCACAGCCTTCTCTTAGGAGCTTCCACTCTGCCCCAGGAGAGTCTGAGGACACAGGGCCACAGAATTCTCTTCCGTTCCGAGAACTTCTAGACCTAGCTCAGATTTAGCTGTGAGTTCATCAGAATGAGGAAAGCGACTGGACACCTGTGGTCACGAAGGAGTAGCCTCTCTCGGTGAGGATCTTCATGAGGTAGTCAGTGAGGTCGCGGCCAGCCAGGTCAAGGCGCATGATGGCATGTGGCAGGGCATAGCCCTCGTAGATGGGGACATTGTGGGTGACACCATCCCCTGAATCCAGGACAATGCCTATGGGCACAGAAGGTAGGATTTATGGAAACCACATTCTCACCTTACACATATCTCTTTCTGGCATCTGTTATCAAAATAACCTTCAACAACCCTGTTTTCCTTTAGCAGTTAAGAAAATTGGCCCACCTGGAGAATCATTAGTCACGTTTTTTATTTTGTGTGTGTCAATTTTTTTTCTCTTAAATGAAACTGTAGGACTCTGAAAAGCAAATAAAAGTCTCCTTTTCTTGCATTTCTTTAAGCACATTCATGGTGATGCACAATTGTTGATTTGCATTAAATCTAGACTGAGCATGGATAATTTACACATCCTTTAGAAGTCAAACTAACACATATGCACATACAATCAGAATGTTAGATCTGGAAGGAGCTACGAAAACCAGGCAATGTGAAAAAAATTAACATTATCTACTGATGAAACTTTCAGCAAACCATGAGAGGAAGCAAGATTTCTCAACATAAGAAATCCTTCTTGGGGGCAGGCATTAGCCTAGTGGTTAAGACACCCATATCCCACATTTGAATCCAAGCTCCACTTCCAATTCTAGCTTCCAGATAAGGTGCACCCTTGGAGGTGACAGGTAATGGCTCAGGTAACTGAATTCCTGTTACCCACATGGGAGACCTGGATTGAGTTCCTGGCTCCTGTCTTTGACCCTAGCACAGTCCCAGCTGTTGTAGACATTTGGAGAGTGAACCAGCAGATAGGAGCATGCTTCTTCTCTCTGTCTCTCTGTGTCTCTCTGTCTCTCTGTCTATCTCTATCTCTCTGTCTATCTCTATCTCTATCTCTCTCTCTGGGTCTCAAATAAGAGAACACATAAAGATCACCTTATTTTGTTTCCCTGAGTCATCCTTCTATATCATGGTCACCAGCTGATATACCCACCATCACAGATTCTGCTGTTGCCACTTCATGAGGCAGGAGCATTGCAATGTTGTTGGCACATGTGTACAAACTTCTGGAATGACTGCTGCGAGGGAAACAGCCCTCAGCAGATGTACTAGCTAAGGATAGTTCACATAGATTCTTTCCAACAATACTGGCTAGATTCATATCTGACATTCCATTTGGCAAATGCATCTAATTTTTCTTGGTCTTTGGTGGTCCCTTTGATCCATCTGAACAGGGAGCCTCTGCAGGAGCTCAGATTTTCCCTACCTCCCCTGCACTCAGAAAAGGGGTGGATTAGAGGGCTACTTTACAGACCTGTTGTGCGGCCGGAGGCATAGAGGGAGAGCACAGCTTGAATGGCGACGTACATGGCAGGGACGTTGAAGGTTTCAAACATGATCTGAAAGAAAAATGAGGAATGAAAGATGTTCTGGCAAAAATCACAGCATCTCTTGGCTTACAGAATGGTTTTTAATCTTATTAAGGGCAGGAATGGTGTCAATTTAGTTATCCCACTCCCACCTTCCATTGGGCCTGGCATGGTCTACACATATTAGCAGGTCCTCAAAAACAAAACAAAACAAAACAAAACCTCACTTGCATTGAGGTATGAAGTGGAGACAGTATCTGGCCAAGCATTCATGTTGTGTTCTTGTACTAGTGCACAAGTCTTCCTGGCTCTTACCTGTGTCATCTTCTCCCTGTTGGCCTTGGGGTTTAGTGGCGCCTCTGTGAGCAGAGTGGGGTGCTCTTCAGGTGCTACCCGCAGCTCATTGTAGAAGGAGTGGTGCCAGATCTGGTTGAGACAAAAGCCACATGAGCCCTCATCCAGGAGGTTCGAAAAACCTGACTGCCATGTCTACCTGGAAGAGTGGGCCCAATGTTGTCCCATGTTGGGTTGGGTTGGGAGAAGAGAACTGTCAGCCCTGGGCATCTCTGGTTGACATCCAGAGGGTTTATTCCTTCTCAGCAGAACCAGGGCAGGACCTAGACCTTGAGCTAACACACTCCGTGTGTTGATTCTTTCCATTTGACCCCCTCTCTTCTTCCCTCTTCTCCCTTCTCTGCCCTGCTTTGGGTGCCTGGGCAGAGGCAGGGCAGGCACATGGCATCACTGAGTGTTCATTTCTCTCTGGTTTCTGGCTACGTTTGGCTGATGGAAGATACTAGTAGAAGTTAGACCATGGGAGGGGAGAGAGAGAGAGAGGTCAGGCACTTGTCCAGAAGCGGTGTGGCCCTCCACAGAGGCTCTGCTCACATCCATCTGTTTGTTGTTGTTGCTTTCATTTATTTATTTGAAAGGTAGAGTTAGAGAGGCAGAGCCAGAGGCAGAGAGAGAGAGAAAGGTCTTCCATCCGCTGGTTCACTCCCCAAACAGCTGCAACAGCCAGAGCTAGGCCAATCCAAAGCCAGGAGCCAGGAGCCCAAGCATTTGGGCCATCCTCCACAGCAGTCTACCTTTTAACCAGCTTCCAGAAAACTGCACACTGCCTCCTGCTGGGAATCTCACAGATGTGCTTAATCTCAATTTTCATTATTATTGAATGGGCAGGCTAGGGCGTTAGACCAGGATTTCTCTACCTCAGCACTATGGCATTTTAGATTGGAGAATTCTTGGTTGTGGATGTAGACCTGTGCATTATGGGCTCTTAAGCAGTATCCCTGGTTGCCACCCACTAGATGCTAGCAGCATCTGTCCAGCTGTGACAATCACAATGGTCTCCATCATTGCCTAATGGGAGGAAATCAGCCTGGGTGACAGCCACTGCTGTAGAGGAAGTCTCTTCTTCCACCTGCATCCCGTTCCCTCTTCACTGTTCTGGGACAACCAGATGGCAATGGTTCTTTCAGAGACCAGACAAAGAGCGGCAGGGACATGGGGCTTTGGTTCCTTCAGAAGTGAGGTGTGGGGCTGGCATTGTGGTGCTGTGGGTAAAAGCCGGTTCAAGTCCCAGCTGCTCTACTTCTGATCCAGTTCTCTGCTATGGCCTGGGAAAGCAGATGGCCCAAGTCCTTGGGCGCCTGTACCCGTGTGGGAGACCCGGAGGAAGCTCCTGGCTCCTGGCTTCAGATCAGCACAGCTCCGGCTGTTGTGGCCATCTAGGGAGTGAACCAGCGGATGGAAGACCTCTCCCTCTCTCTCTCTCTCTCTCTGCCTCTGCCTTTGCCTCTCTGTAACTCTGCCTTTCAAATAAATAAATCAATCTTTTTTTAAAAAAAAGCAGTGAGGCGCAGGGTCACTTGGTTCCACTGGACCCATGTATTTATGGACTTTGCTTGGATGGTGCTGAGTTCAATGAGGGCAGAGATGAGTGAGACTTGACGCCCAAGTTCCTAGTTTCAGATGGCAGAGGAGAAAGACAGTCAAAAAGACAAAACACAAAGAAAGGCACAAGCCACATTTTAAGTGAAAGAAGAAACTCATTATGCCGGGGATCTGAACGGGCTTTGAAGGCCCAGGAAGGTATCCAGAGACTGCGGGAGGCACCTGAGGCTGAGGACTTGGCCGGGGCAGAGGCCCTGGGCTCTGAACATTCCACAGCAACGTGAGGGACAGCAGCTGGCCTCAACGAGGGGACGCCACGCTCCCTGCCCTGTGCTTCCCAGGCGCCCTGCCTCGGTGTCACCTGCGATCACTGTGACAGGTGTGGGTTCCCAGGCTCTGAGCCAGACCCACACAGTCAGCATGTTCGGGTGTGGGCCTGAGCATCTGCACCTCATTTCATCTTCCCGAGCTCTTACAAAGCACCTTCACAGTGAGAGACACTGGTAATTAAAGAAACCAGAAAAACATTTTTAAAGGGAACAAAACCTCCCATGTTCCTGCCACCTAATAAGAGACAGCTAACATTTTGATTTTTTTCCTTTTCCCTAATCTTTTGTCTTTATGTATTTTTGAATTCGTCATTGTTTTTATTTCCTATCTTTTAATTAACATATTATTTGATTATATGGTCATGTTCAAATTTGCTTTTATAACATACTCTCCCTTTTCATTGTAAATGTTCTTTCTGATAAATGGAACAAGCATATTTTTAATGCTTACACAACATTTCATCGTATGTATTTTGTCAGTTACTACTCATGGTGTTTTTGATCTTTGCTTATAAATAGTTCTGTGACAGCCTTTGTGCTATCATATTTTCTTTCTTTGCATTCAGGATGTTCTCCAAAGAAAAGAATTCTATAAGTGCAATTACGGGGCTAATGGACATGGTAACTGGAAAACCTTTTGACTTCTTTTACCCACAGAGAGGCGCTCTCCTGTTTCTTTGGGAATGAGAAAGTGGCTGATTTGTCCCACCCTGACCTGAATTCAGTGTTCTCACCTTTAAAATAAGAAATAATTTGATAGATAAAATTCATACTTGTTTTACTTTGATTTTTTTGTTTGTTTCATGTGTTTCAAAGAAGTTTAAATTTTTTGGGTAAAATTTTATGTAATTTCTCTTTTGCAAATTAGCTGCTTGCCTCCTTTGTTTATTTGCTTGGGGACACTTCATATTGTTCTTATCAGCTGGTCTGAGCTGTTTGTACTAATCCTTCAATGCATTTGTTGGAATATTTTTTGCATTGCATTGTTTGGATTTTTAATTCCACCTCCACAAATTTTTTGAAGCAGTCTTGTATGCAAGGACACACATAATATGTCTTATTTATTTATTGAGTACTGACCTGCCTTGAGATTATATTAAGTGGCTACCTAATTCAATCTCTAAGGCAATCTATTGAAAAGAGTATTTTTATCTGTACTTCAGAGATATGTAAATTAAAGCTGAAGGGGTAGGATTTGCACCCAGATCTCTCTGTGCTGATTCCAATATCTGTGCTCCTACCCACCCCCCATCTAATGTGAAAGCTGCTGCATTTTATGTACTTATCTCACATCCAGAGTGACTGAATCTGGGGTTTAGGGAAAATGGTAAGTGAATCACGGATTTCAAATCCACATTCTCCATTCCCAGTTGCAGTCAGCTCAACAAGCCCTCTATCACATTTCGAAAGACTGGCATTACAGAAATGAGAACTCTCAGACAACTCAGCAGAATTGATCAAAAGAATATTAGAAAGGCTCTATTAGCATTTTGCACACATGGTTTTGTTTATGACAAACGCTACCATTTAAAAATTGCCTCCCCTGCATTTTTCTTTTACAAAAAAAAGCTTCTAGAAACCCCTAGAGAGCCCCACTTAAAATGTTCATTAGCAAATCCTCATCATAATACAGCATCAGTGCACTTATCTGAAGCCATGACAGGGAAAATAAAAAGGAGAGAGGAGCATTCGCCTCCCCGGAGGAGGCATCTGGGTTTTCAAGGCTGGAGTGAAGCTGCACAAAAGCAGCAGGCCAGGAATTAGGCAGGGCCGGGGAGTCAGGGGCCCTCTGTCGGTTCATCAGGAGTTCTCAAGATGCGCGAGGAGGTGAGTGACACACGCTGATCTGTTTTTATAAAGAGAAGCTTTGCAGCAGTGTAGAAACTTAACTGGGTGAGTAAAGGCAGGAAACAAAGAAATCAGGAGGAAGCCATCCCGGGAGCCCAAGGAGAGAGGTTGGTAGATGAGGTTGGAGAAGTGGTCTTGGGGATGACAGGAAGGAGAGAGGGATATGAGAAAGACTGTAGGGGAAGGGCTGACCAGGCACTGCGGCCTGTGCGAGGCCAGGATCAGGAGGATGTGTTGCCTTGGAAGGGAACGCTGTACTGGGAGTCCATCCACATACCTTCTCCATGTCGTCCCAGTTGGTAATGATGCCGTGCTCAATAGGGTATTTGAGAGTCAGGATCCCCCGCTTGCTTTGAGCCTCATCTCCCACGTAGCTGTCTTTCTGGCCCATTCCCACCATTACGCCCTGCGAGGCGGAAGGGAAGAGGAGTGCATCAGCAGAGGGCTCCCCACAAGGAAGGGAAGGTCAGGGATGAAGGATCAGGGTAGGGAAGGAGTGCTTCTTCCCCTGGAACAGGACACCAGGGAGTGTGGAGGTGACGGGAGGGACTGGGGAAGGCTTCTTGTTTCTCTCCAAGACAAAGTCCTTTTATGAAAAAAAATCAGAGCCCATCCATCCACCTTCCCTTCACCTCACTCCCCCCCCCCCCCCGAGGACTTGTACCTGACTTCCTTAAATACCCTGCACTTGCACCGTACATCTCCAGATCTCTGCTCTGCTCTTTTCCACCTGCTGGAGTCTCCCTTACCCCAGGTGGCCCCTTTTCTAAGTCCCCCCCTTCCCAAGTCTCTGTTCACATCAATTCCCTTCCTGCCCCTTTGCTCCTCTGCCTCTGTCTCAGCCATCGATCTCCAAGTGTGTATGTGTCGTCGTGGAGTTCAATTTCTCACAGCTATTCCCTCCTCCAATGCTGAGATCTGAGTTAGGGTGGATGGGAAGTGGTGAAGGAATTAGTTTTTCCAATCCTAAACCAAATGTAGTACATCATTGTATGCTAGCTGTATATCAGTTTAGGCCTGGCTATTTCTATTTAAAGGGTCCTGCCCTACCAATGAATCAGAAAAATGTCCCCATCCCCTGCACAAGTAGACACACATTCACACATGCACAGCTCAGCAAAGCCTCCCCACTGCAATGCTCTCTCCTCAGGACTCAGGGCCTTGGATCCAGGGGAGCACACACCTGATGGCGAGGGCGGCCCACGATGGAGGGGAAGACAGCCCGGGGGGCATCATCTCCTGCAAAGCCTGCCTTGCACAGGCCAGAGCCATTGTCACACACGAGCGCGGTGGTCTCCTCTTCACACATGGTGAGTGTGGCCGAGTCAGCTGGGGACAAGAGCACCTTGGGGTTTGGGGAGAAGACAACTAGTCAGTCATTTGTTAAATTAAGCTGGAGACAGTCTCTTCGGCGATAGCAAATTCCCAAAATAAAGTGTGTCGCCTATGATCATTTATGGGATTTTTTTATTTTGTTAATTTGAGAGGAGACAGAGAGAACTCTTATATGCTGCTTCACTCCCCAAATGCCCACAGTGGCCAAGCCCAGCCAAGCCCCAACCGAAGCCACGAGCCAGGAACTCAACCCAGATCTTCCATGTTGGTGGCAGGACCCAATTACCTGGCCAATACCTGCTGCCTCCCCAAGTCTACATTAGCAAGAAGCTGGAGTCAGGAGCTGGAGCCAGGAATTGAACCAGGAACTCTGATATGTCTTACCCACTAGGCTAAACACATGCCCTTGATTTCTTTTTAAAGCACAAAGCAGTGTCTCTCTCATCATTTTCTACTTATGGATATAAATGCATAGCAAAGCGTTCCAACAGACTGATACCCGTGACTGCCTTTGTGGGGCAAGGAGACTGTTTCCTGTAGTTTATCTGATTAAAAATCAGCAACATAACAGATCATTAAGGCAGAAAAGATGCAGTGGTTATGGGTGAATTGCAGCATCCCAAGAGTAGAACCACCTTGGAAAGGAAGGGATTTTACCATGGGACTCCCTCCCTGCTGCCTCCAACCGTGGAGAACATGAATTCCCTCCCCAATGCTGAGATTTGAGCTGGGATGGATGGGAAGCGGTGAAGCAATAACTTTTTCCAATATCTGCTCAAGTTTCCTTCTCTCTCTCTCTCTCTCTCTCCCCTCCTCCCTCCCTCCCAAGTTTCAGACAGCAGCTGACAAACTCTTGGCACTTGGGGTTGAGGCAAAAGCGACAGAACCTCAGAGGTGGTGAGCAGCTCCGCACCCAGCCTGGCCTGCCTGGGGCAGGGTTGGGTGGGCGTGGGGAAGACCCCAGCTGAGGGGTTGGGGAGGCAACTTCCAGAAATCCAGAGCACAGAGGAACAAGAGGCTTGGAAAGAGGAGGCAGCTGTGAAAGAGGAAGACTGAGCAATGCTTCTTTTGGGGTGCAAGACCTCAGAGGCTCCGCAGTGGAGGGGAGGGGAGCGGTGCTGCAGAACCCTGTGGCCCCAGCCCCCAGGGTCCTTCTGCTGACACTGGACAGAGAAGCCCATGACCAAAGCAAAGAGGAGACAGCACCACAGGCCTAGGAACTTGAGGCCAGAGGGGCTAAATGGAGACCAAGCACAGGTTTTTGTTTAAGACTAAAAGGAAGTCCTTCCCCAGTTATGTTTTTTTTTTTTTTTGACTGATAGAGTTAGACAGTGAGAGAGAAACAGAGAGAAAGGTCTTCCTTCCGTTGGTTTACCCCCTAAATGGCCACTACGGCCAGAGCTACGCCGATCTGAAGCCAGGAGCCAGGTGCTTCCTCCTGGTCTCCCATGCGGGTGCAGGGGCCCAAGCACTTGGGCCATCCTCCACTGCCCTCTCGGGACCACAGCAGAGAGCTGGACTGGAAGAGGAGCAACTGGGACTAGAACCCAGCGCCCATATGGGATGCCAGGGCCACAGGTGGAGGATTAACAAAGTGAGCCATGGCACTGCCCCCCCCCCCCCCGTTATGTTTAAAGTTGAGTGTGTGTTAGGTGAACGACTTGCTGTGATTTCCAAAATCCAGCTTCGCTTCTGTCTCTGCTGCTTCTAGTGGCCCTGTGGCCCTGGATGGAGCCCTAGCGCCCTGCCCCAACTCACAGGGCTCAGACCAGGATGTCCTTGTGGACACCACAGGCAGGCTTCTACACCTGCCTGACTCCCGTCACTGAAAGGTGTTCAGTAAGGGGCCACCGCCAACCTGGAGGCAGCGCTGCACCCCAGGGCTCCACTCCGGGTCCTCTTGGGACATTTTCACAAATGAACTGGATGAAAATGAGGTGCCTGGGCTGATCGAAGTTCCAGACAGAACACAGAGCTGGGAGAGGGAGTAATGCATGCATATGTCGGAAGGAAGGCTCAAAGGCCAAGAGGACGTGAGAAGACAGAGGAAATGACCTGAATGAAGCTAGATCACTCCTGATGCGAGAAATACGAAGTCTGACAGGTTGATCTCAGTAGCACCACGAGGACAGCTCTCGTGTGGTGTCTGTGAGCAGGGCAGGGAGTCCTATTGACGGCCAGTGGTGTGCTATGGCCAGGATGAAACCTGCCCCCACCGCTGGCTGAGGAATGTGTCCGGTTCTTGGGGCCACCGTTTCTGGCCAAGCTTCAGAAGCGTTTGCCAGCGTCAGGTTGTACCACTTTTCCATGGAGGAATTTAAAAACGCTTCCCAAAGGCCTTAAAAAGGTGTATATCTTTTAATTTGACCAAAGCCCTTCTAAGCATTTATCCCTGTGAAACACTCCAGGGTTGAGGAAAAGATTTGTCCGAGAGCCTGTATGCCACAGGTTTGCCTGAAGTGATCAAAATCAGAAACCACCTTCATGCTGAAAAGTTATTGAATACTAAATAAATTGATTTGTAAATTGATTGCCACACCACAGAGAGAACAAAATATGCAATACAATGGAAAGGGTGCAAGTTGCCTCGCTCAGCAAACATAGCTGGTGTAAGCAGCGTTTCCACTTGGGGCGTAATAATATACATTATCTGTTTCATCTTTACAATGGCTCTGACAGAAGATATTTTTAAGTCCCATTTTACAGATGTGGAAATCAAGTCACAGGGAAGTTCAAGATCTCAGCCGGAGACCTCCTAGGCTGGGAGAGGCTGGGAGAGGCTGGGAGAGGCTGGCCTGGCATCACCCAGGACCCGCCCGAAGCCCGGGCGTGAGCCTTCCTCCTGCTCTTGTGAAACCGCCATAACTTCTCCATGTTTGGTGTTCTTGCTCTGCCTCTCTCTCTAGAATGGTTGGCAGCCAAAACCCCACAACAAAAGATCAGTGTTCTTCAATTGCTATCAGCCTCTGAGCCCCTTCCATACCAGGATCATATCTGGTTTACATTCAGAGCCTCAGCACATAGTAGGTGCTCAACAAATGTTGGATGAGAGCCCCACCACCCAAGAGGTCCCCTTTCAGGCACGATCTAGCCTGTGTTTGGGCTCTCACAGTCCCATCTCCCTGTGGCTGGGCCCACGCATCTGAGCCCCAGGAGCACAGTTCTCCCTCTGCCAAGTATGCTTCCCTGTTCTAGCCGGTAGTGCTCCGCGCGGGGAAAAACCTCGAAAGCTAGGAGACAGCCGAGAGGCAAAGCTGCCTCTCCGTGACTGCCCCGCCCCAGGGTCCCTCGGCGTCCCTCCTCATGTGTGATCTACAGTTCAAGCCTGTCTGGCTTTTCAATGAACCCTTTTGTCTCCCGCCTGGAGCTGCCCCCACACAGGAGGAGAGAGAGCCGAGGCAAGCCACAGAGCGACTCCAAGCTGTCAACAACGCGGGTCAGCAGCACTTCAGGTGGTTTTCAATCTTTCTCCAGGGCAGAGCCAAAGGAGAAGTGAGGGTGGTGAAGACAGGGCGCGGGCTGGCAGCCTGGCCCGGAGCCCCAGCGGGGTCGGCGCTGCCCTGGGAAGAAGGACTTTACCCTGGCGTCAGACTCCGGCAGTGCCTCTGCCAGGAGAAATCCGAAACCTTCCTCCGCCGCTGTCTGGTAATTTGTGGCTAGACTTGAGCATGTCAGCTGAACGGGAGCCAAAGTCACTGCGGTTTCCTGGGGTCACACCGCGCTGCGCTCACTGGAAGCTGAGCGGGCGCTCCTGGCTCCTTCTGCACGTCTCACATCTGGCCTTCATTGGGGCTCTCACCAACTCAGAAGCACAGCTTTTATTTTATTTTTTTCTCTCCCAAAGGCAGCCAAAACCCAAAGACATAATGAGAGCAAATAATTTGCTCACTCACCCACCTCCCTGGCCACCCCCAAGTCAAAGTGAGGACAGAGGTGTAAGCTCCGCCCTCCCAAACTCCAAAGGGACCCATTGGGTCAAGAGCTCTTCTTGCCTCTCCTCTTCCTGCCCTCCCCTCTCCTGCGTACCTTTCCCGTGTCCGGGTCTGTGTATGTCCCTCCACTCGCCCTGTGTTTCCCCCACTACGAAAGGGAAACAGTCACGTCTCTTTCCAGAATGATGAATCAAATGAAATTATGGAAAGGAAAGTGCTGTATGAATTGTCAGTCAAGACAGGCACACTCAGGCCTATTTTTGCGCAGCCTGTAAGCCAAGTGATTTTTTTTTTTTTTTGAAAAAAGTCTTTAAATGGTTGGGGTAAAAAGCAAAAGGAAGATAATATTTCATGACCCATAAAATGTGAAATTCAGATTTCAGTGTCTGTAAATAAAGTTTTGTTGGAACACAGCCACACCCACTCATTTCTTCTACAGAAAAAGCATCCGCAGGTTGGAGCCTCTCACCCTGCAAAGAACTGGGTGATCAATTTCACAAATCAATGCCTACAGAAGGCTGCATGCAGGTCCCAGACTTCAAACAATAGCTGGGGTGAGGGTTTCAAATGACAGGTTGGGGGCTACCTATTTGCCTATACACACGATCAGAAAACCTGGAAGAACGAAATCATCTCACAAAAACACTGCCACTGTGGAAAAACCTAACAGCACTTCTAATTAACTCCAGGATATCTTTGCGGAGTCCCCACACACTTATTCAATTAAAAACCACTGCTGGTAGTAGTGATGCTGACCCTCGGGCACCTGCTCTTGATGCCTGGTCTTCCGGCTCTTACAAGGGTGCTTCAGGAAGTTTATGGGCAAAAAATGAATTAAAAGATAAGTTTATTTTGGTGTAAAAAAATTGAAATCCATGGGTAGTTTTTTTTATGGATTCTCCATGATTTTCTGAATTCTCCATGGATTTTCTGAATACCTGACATTTGCATGGATTTCAAAAATTTGCATCAAGATAAACTTAAAATCCCATTTCCCAAGAGCTTTGGGGAGGCCCAAAGCTGTGCCTCCCATTCATTCCCCAGGCTAATTCTAGTCCAGACCCCTCCTCCTGAGCTCCATATCACAGAGCCAGCTGCCAGCTGTGCATCTACTCCAAGCCTCCTGGCATCTCGGCTCCCCCAGGACTGCTCTCCTCATCACTGCCCCCTACCTGGAATCCCCCCTCTGAGGGTTGCACCCCTCACCCTGGGGCCTCCCACCTCCCACACAACCAATCACCAGTCCCCTTTACTTCCACCTCCTGCCACCAGCACACTGCACACCCGCACACTGCAGTAGCGCTCTTGTCCTGTGCCCGTCCACTGTCCCCACAGCTGCCAGAGCAGTCCCTTCGAAGGGCCAACCTCTTGCACTCACAGCCTCCCTATGCCTAAAGTGTGACCCGAGACCAGCAGCCTCCACCTCACCTGGGAGCTTGTTAGGCACCAAACGATCAGCCCAGCCCATTCCCCAGCCTACTGACCCAGAGCTGGGGCTGAGCGCTCGACCCTGTGCATTAACCAGCCCTTCAGGTGATTCTTATAGAGACAATGTGGCACCGAAGTCCTCCTGTTTGCACTTTCTCACCCGGTCCCCTAACTGTGCTGCCAAGTGGGCAGTGTTAGCATTATCCCCAATTTACCCTGAGGAAATCAGGGTTGTTCAATCACTTCGGTAGCGGCCCGTGTGCCTCCAAGGCTTTCACTGGCCTGTCTTGACCAGCGGATGCTCATCACGACAGTGGAAGGGGCCTCTTGGTTTCATCCTCCTCTTAATTCCGTGTGCACACCTGTGTGTGTGTGTGTGTGTGTGTGGCAGGGGCCGTGGGGGCAATTGCATTGGCGTGTGTCTTCACGTTGGGTGTCTTTTGGACCCGTGGGTTACCATTCCTAGGTCCAGTGCCCTCATCAGAGAATGAATTAGATGCCTGTACCCTCTCTTCCCTACCAGTCCTTTCCAGGCCTATAACCTGTCAATGCCACAGGACGCTTGCCCCCACTCACCCCTGACTTTCTCCACCCCACCCACAGTGACTCTTCAGGAACTGAGCCATGTGCAAATCAGGAGAAGCCACCGGGCCAGGGAGAAAATACCCTTCTGCTGCTCCCCGCACCAGGGCCCTTGTTGGCCCGGCTTGAAACACCCTAAGAAGAAGTTGGTTTTCTGCAAAGCATCCGCTCGCCTAAAACAGCCTCCCAGACGTTCTGATCCTGACCAAGGACGGCCCGGGGTCCACGGGTCCTGGCCGGCGGAGCAGGGCTTGCAGAGACTGAGGCATCGCGTCCCAGATGGCCCTGCTTCAAGGGCAGGGAGCACGGTTCCAAGCCGTCCCTGCCCCCAGGAAATGCCTTTTCCTGGCAGGCAGCAGTGTGCTCGCCTGCCGGCGCTGCTGCCCGCCGAGGGCCTTGACGTCTGACCTGGGCTGGCGTCACAGAAGCCGGCTGATCTGGAGGCACCTCCCGCGCCCCAGAGGCCAGGCGGCCCCAGAAAGGAGGAGGCGGCCGAAGCCGTCCCAGTACTCACCGAGTGACCGAGAGGTCCTTCTCCCAGCGGCCGAGGGCTGGTGTGTCTTTGGCAGAAATACCAGAGCAATATAAAACCCCAGAGGCGGATCTTCTTTAAACAGAGTCCCTAAAAAGGCCAGCTGACGGTGTGTTAGCAATATTACCATATAAGGTGGTTTTTTCAATAAACCGGCCTTGGGGGGTGGGGCAGGCGGGGTGGGTAGAGTGAATTATCATTTGAAAAATGTATGCAAAAGGGCTCCAGCGCAACAGCCCCGGTGCTAGTGGATTTGTTCCTTTTATGCTGCACTTGCATAAACAAAACTCACACCAGGCCTTATAAGCTGCCCAGAGTGAGGCCAGAGGCAGCTCTGCTCCTGGAGAGAGAACCATACCAAGAATGGCAGTGGGTCGCTTCCCTCCACACCCCCGCCCTCGGGCCCGGCTGCCCCCGCCTGGGTCTGCCGGGGACACCCAGGCAGTGTCCCCCAAAGGGGTGCCATTGGGCCTTGGCTGGCAGGAGCCTGGAGGAGTTGAAAGCCAAAGGAAAATGCCCTGTGGGTGGGAATGATACGTTGGTGCCCGCTCACCGGCTGCCCCGTGGCACAGGCTCCTAACCCCTGGGCTGAGTTACCTGGGGGCCTCCACAGAACTTCCCTCCACCAGCCGGTGACAGGCCCCAGGGCATGGGCCATGACAGGACCCGGGACCAGCTTCAGGCTGGAGACACAGCTAATGAGACTCACGAGCCTGAAGGACTTCCCACAGTCCCGTGGTTCTCCTTGGTCTTTTTATATCCCAGGTGCTCTCCCGGGTAGCTGTTTCCTCTGCCACACCATGAGCTACCAGCTCTGTGCACAGTCACTCCCAGTTGCAAGTTCCCACAGTCTCAATACCTCATGCCTGATCCAGACAAAAGTGATCGATTGCCTATTGACATCCCATCCAGATGACTCTCTCTGACTCCTTAAACTCAGCCTATCCAAGCCTGAAATTGTCTCTCTTACCCTCAAAGGTGCTGTGCAGGGGATCAGCTTTTGATGCAGCTTTTAAGACACCATTTAGGACCCCTGCTTCCTGTATCAGAGTACCTGGGTTCGAGTCCTGACTCTGCTTCCAATTCCAGCATCCTGGGAAGCAGCAGGTGATGATGGCTCAAGTAGGTGTCATCCAAGTGGCAGCCCTGGACGGAGTTCTAGGCTCTCGTCTTTGGCCTGGTCCAGCCCTGGCTGTTGTGGGCATTTGGGGAGGGAACCAGCGGATGGAGGATGTCTTTCTGTTGGTCTCCCTGCCTGCCAAATAAAGAAAAATTAAAGAACAAAAAACCTGCTGTGCCTGCTGAGTGTCCTCCCCACATGTCCTTCCTCTCAGTTCTCCAAGCCAGAAGCCCGTCAGTCTAGAACCCTCTCTCTCCCTGGTGTTCCTGTCCCCTGGGCACCTTTCCTGGGAGTGCGGCCCCCAGGACTGCCTCTCCCTTCCAGCCCCGCTTCAGGCTCTGGTCCTGTCTGGGCCACAGTGGGGCACAGCTCCCCGACTGGTCTTCCTGACTCAGCTCCACCTTGAAACCTTGCTGCTCCCAGAGACTGGGGACCCCCAGAACTCAGCATTCGAAATGCAAATCCTCAGGCTTGCCCAGACCCACTGAGTCAGAAACCACCACCTGTGCCTTAGCCACTTCTGGCCAGCGGGGTTCCCGTGAGGCCTTCTGCTCCACACAAGCAGCACAGGGTCTGGAGTGGCCTGGCGCCCTGGCTTCCCCTTTAACTGAGACCTGGGGCAGGGGAGGTGTGGATAAGATGCGCCCTTTGCCGAGAGAACCCAGCGGGAAGGTTAGGGAGGCTTTCTCTGCTGGCCTGTGTTTGCCCCTCGGGCAATCTTGTCAGCCTGAAGTCTCAAGCCCAGGTCCTGTGGGAAGCTTTTTTTGAGGCTTTCGGGGTCCCCTCCAATGGCCGCCGAGGCCGGCGCACTGCGGCCGGTGTACCACGCTGATCCGATGGCAGGAGCCAGGTGCTTCTCCTGGTCTCCCATGGGGTGCAGGGCCCAAGCACTTGGGCCATCCTCCACTGCACTCCTGGGCCATAGCAGAGAGCTGGCCTGGAAGAGGGGCAACCAGGACAGAATCCAGCGCCCCGACCGGGACTAGAACCCGGTGTGCCGGCGCCGCAAGGTGGAGGATTAGCCTATTGAGCTGTGGTGCCGGCCTATACTACTGAAATCTTTATAAACCACAAGACAGGGCTCAAATTCCCTGTCTCCTGTGTTCTTCAAAAGAATTTATTAACTAGTCAACATCATCTACTAACAAGTCAACACCATTTATTTATCAACAATGTATCACTATCTCCATGATTTGAAATGTCCCTCTGTCTATCTCTGCTCTTTTCCTACCCACCACCTGATAATTTTAAATATAGCTTTAGGGTTTATTATCTTCACTGTTTTTCTGGTATCTTCACTCTTCTTCAAGCATTTCTTTTTTGAAAAAATATTTATTTATTTATTTGAAAGGCAGAGTTAGAAAGAGAGCAAGAGAGGCAGAAAGATCTCCCATAGTCTGGGTATTTCCCCAATTGGCTGCAACAGCTGGGGCTGAGCCAGGCTAAAGCCACGAGCCTGGTTCTCCCATGTGGGTGGCAGGAGCTGATATACTTGGGTCTTCTGCTTCTTTCCCAGGCACATCAGCAGGAGGCTGGATTGGAAGTGAAGCACCTGGGACTGGAACTGACACTCAAATGGGATGTTGGCATTGCAGGGGACAGCTTAACCCGCTTTGCCACAATGCCAGCCCCTCAAACAATTCTTGGTTATTGTTCTCATTTATTCTCCCAGAAAAACTAAAATCATTTTGTGAGATTCTTTCATCCCATCCTTTGAGAAAGTTGAGATTCTAAATGGAATTTACATATTAATTTAGACCATGTTTATATTTTTACATTATTGGACATAATAGTTCTTTCCACTTGTTCAAAAGTTTATGCTCCTGAACAACATCTCAGAGTTTACATCATAGGGATCCTATACAGTTCGGAGATCACTTTGAAACCTAATCAGCCTGTGAAGTAAAAAGACACTTGTCCTTTTCCCACCATCCCTTGGGGATGACCCCAACCCAGGAGGAAACAGGTTATACCCCTCTCCACTTTCCAAGTGTCCTGAGCCTTGGGCTGGCTGGGGAGGTCCCCAGGATCAGGGCTCCCATGATGCCCTCTCTCCCGCCTCCACACCAATCGTCCCTGGCAAGCAGTGGGTTGTGATTCCCCAGATCCCTGTCCACATCCTGGGAGACAGGAGAAGCCGGGGGTGGTGCTGATAGGGGGAGGGGGCCTGACATGCTTTACAACTGTCGTTGGCAGCCTCCCCACTGGATGGTCCTCTTAAACTCTACGCTCAGGCCTGCTTACTGGGAGGGTAGCTTTGAAATGAAAGCAGGACCCTTCCCCGTTTTGTGATTAGCGACTGTGGTTCCCTGGGAAAGGCTTTAACCTGTAGGGACTCAGTCAAGTCAGTGCTGTTAGAACCCTTTGCCTACCTTTTCAGGGAAGACAAGGACAATACTTAGGGCCAGCGCTGTGGCATAGTGGGTAAAGCAGCCGCGTGCAGTGCCGGCATCCCATATGGGCACCGGTTCAAGTCCCAGCTGCTCCTCTTCCAATCCAGTTCTCTGCTATGGCCTGGGAAAGCAGAAGATGGCCCAAGTCCTTGGGCCCCTGCACCCACATGGGAGACTGGGAAGAAGCTCCTGACTCCTGGCTTCAGATCAGCCCAGCTCTGGCCATTGTGGCCAATTGGGGAATGAACCAGCAGATGGAAGACCTCTCTCTCTCTCTTTCTCTCTCTCTCTCTCCCTGCCTCTCCTTCTCTCTGTGTGTAACTCTTTCAAGTAAATAAATAAATCTTTAAAAAAAAATACAAGGATGTTCCCTGGAACACAGTCCCCAAAGGATCTGGAGCAAACCACTGGACTAAGGCCTCATCATTATTACTGTTATTGATAATTGTCATTTACTGAGTTATGCATTACTTTATTTAGTCGTGGCATTCTTTGCATTTTAAATTGTTGAGGAGTTTGAGATCAGAGAGGGGAAGTAATGTATTGAATTCACACAGCCGGTGAACGAGGAAGCAAGGAATTTATCCCGAGTCAGTGTAGCGCCAGAGCCCGTCTACACACTCTGCCTCCCCAGGGCTGAGGCAGAAACCTCTACCTGCCACTGGGTGTGAGCTGTTGGCGTCATCACTTGTAGAGTTTGAAGGGGAGGTGCTGATGCAATGGCATAATACAAATTAGAATCCATTTTCATTTCAAAATGCTCCTGCACGTGAGCGCTGTACTTTTCCTACCTGTGGTTTAAGAAGAATTCTTGGGTAGCCAAAATCATCAAAATCAAGTGAAAAAACTGAAAAACCGAAACAGGAAGAGCCCACTCAGGAACTCATAAAAGTTAGAACTTAGGGGACATTGTTCACTGTCTCAAAAGTACTTTATTTCACTAATATGCTGGGGTGAGAACTGCCTCTGGCTGCTAGCTCTCCCAGCAAGGGCAGCCTCCAGAAGAGTTGTTTTGGTTACCCTGGCAAGTGAGTCTGTGTGAGGCCAAACAACGGATCAACACTGAGGAAGGCCACTTCCTCCGGCTCTCACACAACAAGGTCAAGTGCCCCAAGTCTTGTAAATACGAGGCCAGTCTCCGACTAGAACTCAATTATGACCTTTCATAATTATGCAAGCAATTTCCAAATTTGAGCTGCAAACAGCACCCATAGAGGACTTTTTGCTTCTAGAGTTGTTAATGCTTCTCTGGAACTCTGGGCTCCAATCCTCAGTTTAATTGATTTGTGTATTTTATAATTTTTTTTCACTCTATGCACTTAGCTCCGTGTGACCAGACCCAGAGTTTATTTTGTCTTGAATAAGAACAAACTATGCCCCACCCCCACTAGTTCAAATGAAAGCCCTACTTGTTCACTGATCATTCCACACAGATTTTATGGTAGCTCCTTAACAAACAGCAAATTGGGCTTCTCAGGTCAGCATTTGACCCAAGGAAGAGATGGAATTTGGACATTTCTATCACAGGTAATGGCCATAGTTTTTGTCTGATGGTGGTGAGAAAAATATCAAATCATTTGCAGTTTTATTGACGTTTCCCTAGTTCTGGGTCAATGGCAGATTGACTGCTGCTCTGCTTCATAGGTCAGAGTGGTGGGAGCAGCTTTCTGGAGGTCTGATCCAGCCTGAGCTCTGACACCAAGGACGTTTCCACTCATTAAAATGAAAGTCAGAAACTGTCTTGGGATGAGCTGATTCATAGCCCCTGCTATTAAAAAAAGAGAGAGGGAGTTTTCTTTTTCTTCACTCTAATGCCATGGCTTTAGTTTCTTATACAAGGAATGGTCTGCATATACAGCAGACCCTACTAATTAATTTGGGACAGAAAGTCTCCAGGCAGAAACTCCAGTGTTCAAGTTATTACCCTGAACGTATTCATTCCCACGCTATTCCTAAGTTCGTAAGTAAGGACACGATCACATTGTCCAAAACATGACTCCCCAAATATGCTTACGTAGCCATCCTTTGTGGTTCCTGCCGATCCCTTCTCCACTGTAAAGAGGAATCCATGTGGTCAAGGGCCATACGATCTGTTAGCCCAACTTGACGGCTAGGTTCAAATAGGACAAAGATAGGTTGAAAGTTGAGAGCCTTGGATCTTCCTCAGCCACCAATAAAGAATGGCAGCTGCACTCTAGAAACTTGCCAAAGTTTCCAATTCCAAGTTCACTGTCAGTAAATATTTATTAATATGTCTCTGAAGAGAAACTCAGACTTGTTTAAAAATCCATGCAGTTCATCTGAGTTTGCAGATATGACAAAAGCTATCCCTGTGTTAAGCCAGGGTAGAAGACAACTCAGTGTCTGAGCTGGGCCGTTGCCCACCCCCAACCCACACCTACCCAAGTCCCAGTAGAACTGTGCTATACTTGTACTATAGGTTGTGCTTTAGTGAGACTCCACCATTTTTACAGAAAAACGAAATCCCTCTACTTGATGTTCAGGTTTCTTAAACAAATTATTTACGACGCCATATGTCATATGGCTCACAAATGGCAGGAATGTAGGTAACTGTGGTTTGCTGTTTCTGCTTTACTAGCAAATCCATTTTGTTGCATACTTGATTTCTACATTCCTTTCCCCTTGTGTCCTACTCACTCTTTGCAATATTTTACATATCCCGAAAATCTGTCTGAAATTCCTTCTAAATGTATCCAGAGCCTACCTTTCAAGTCTTATAGGACATGGCACTTAGAAAGTATGTGGTGGGGCCAGTACTGTGGCATAGTGAGTAAAGCCACCGCCTGCAGTGCCTGCATCCCATATGGGCATTGGTTTGAGTCCCAGCTGCTCCACTTCCAATCCAGCTCTCTGCTATGGCCTGGGAAAGCAGTAGAAGACAGGCAAAGTTCTTGGGCCCCTGCACCCATGTGGGAGACCTGGAAGAAGCTCCTGGTTCCTGGCTTCGGATTGGCTCAGCTCTGGTGGTTGCAGCCAATTGGGGAGTGAATCAGTGGATGGAAGACCCCCCCCCCCTCTCTCTGTGTAACTCTTTCAAACGAAACAATAAATCTTAAAAATAAAATGTTTGTGATAACTCCGTTTGCCTTAAATAGTTACAGAAGTTTACATCCTCTGTTAATGCTTTTGTGAAGTAAGTTAAAGGAGCTTTCTGTATTTAACACGTTAGTGTTTCAGTTTTTTTTTTTTTTTTTTTTTTTTTTTACTTTTGACAGGCAGAGCGGACAGTGAGAGAGAGAGACAGAGAGAAAGGTCTTCCTTTTGCCATTGGTTCACCCTCCAATGGCTGCCGCGGCTGGCGCACCTTGCTGAGCCGAAGGCAGGAGCCAGGTGCTTCTCCTGGTCTCCCATGGGGTGCAGGGCCCAAGCACCTGGGCCATCCTCCACTGCACTCCCGGGCCACAGCAGAGAGCTGGCCTGGATGAGGGGCAACCAGGACAGAACCCGGCAACCCGACCGGGACTAGAACCTGATGTGCCGGCGCCGCTAGGTGGAGAATTAGCCTGTTGAGCCACGGCGCCGGCCAAGTGTTTCAGTTTTATAAGTGAAGGTTTTATTTTAAAAACCAGTGGGGGCCGGCGCCGTGGCTCAACAGGCTAATCCTCCACCTTGTGGTGCCAGCACACCGGGTTCTAGTCCCGGTTGGGGCACCGGATTCTATCCCGGTTGCCCCTCTTCCAGGCCAGCTCTCTGCTGTGGCCAGGGAGTGCAGTGGAGGATGGCCCAAGTGCTTGGGCCCTGCACCCCATGGGAGACCAGGAGAAGCACCTGGCTCCTGCCATCGGATCAGCACGTTGTGCGGGCAGCAGTGCACCAGCCGCAGCGGCCATTGGAGGGTGAACCAACGGCAAAAGGAAGACCTTTCTCTCTGTCTCTCTCTCTCTCACTGTCCACTCTGCCTGTCAAAAGTTAAAAAAAAAAAAAAAAAAAAACAGTGGGAAAGAGTGTTTTTTTTTTTTTTTTTTTTTGTATGTCTGGATCCTTCAGGCATTATGTCTGAATTAAGCTGAATGTAGACAAATAAAGACAAAGAAAACTGCAAACGAAAGAAAGAAAGGAAGGAAGGAAGGAAGGAAGGAAGGAAGGAAGGAATGAAGGAAGGAAGGAAGGAAGGAAGGAAGGAAGGAAATGTTATTTGTTGAATGAATTAAAAGTGGAGTATAAATGACTATAATGAAAGCATTAATTTCTCCCTCACTTGGGTTCCCTCAACACTTACAGTTGTACTTCTCCTGGGTACACCTGTCACAAGAACAGGACTCTCCTCTCTTGCCCCATTCCCCCTCCTTGAGGACAAGGAGCATAGTGTCTACGTCTTGCATACTTTGAGCAGAACAGCACTCTACACACAGTGGGTGCTCAGCAAATGCAAGCCGAGTAAATGACCCCCGGCCTGGATGTGTGATCAAACTTTTCAGGAGTGAGAGGGTTACCTCCCCAGTACTGTTATTATCTAAAGCCAATAGCACGTGGTGTCCTCATTTTTATTTAACTAGCATATTCACCTTGGGTCATGCTATGATGGTAGTGGTGATGACAGGCCCTAGCTTTTTATCCTAGGCACCTGCCATAGACACCTGTTGTCTTTGCCTGCCCAGCATCTACTTCCCTGTCAACTACTAATGCCACCATGATTGTTCCTTGGAAATGAAAACTCCCCATTTTCAGTGTCTATGTCTGAGATGTGGTATAGATACATGAAGCTGGCCCCGCCAATCAGAGCATTCCATTCCAGTGATTTTAGCCCAAGGATGAATAATGGCCAAAGCTTGACCCAACAACTCAATTTTAGCACTTGTGTTGGAACAGTTGGACCCAGAAGATCTCTTTTTTCAGCTGGATTTACAAAGACAATAGATATCAACCTGTCCTGTCAAAGTTACCCCACTGGAAAATCCTAATTAATGAAAAAAACATTAAACATGTGTGAGCCAAGAGCTGAATACAAAGTGAGTCTTGATGACAGTGGACATTGGAAAGAGCTGTGCTTGAACACTGGTTTTAATTAAATTTTCTGTGAGTGTCAGTGCAACGAAAAGGGTTCAAACCCACACAAGATTCTGTTCTTATTACGGGGCCTCTTTCTGGATCAGCTGCAGCCTCGAGAGTCACAAACAGAGGCCTTGTGCTGATGGAGCAACACTGGCACTGGGAACTAAAATCTTCGTGTGAACTCATCCAGATTCTATCATGATTCAATTCAAAACTCCTAAGTCCTGGGGAAAGCATAGCACACGAGGCTGGGTGAGAGAAGTTTCAGACACAGGTAAGTGTGATGAGCTGGGCACTCAAAGTTTTTCGAGGAGGCAGTGAGGACAGTGTTGCAGAGGGTATGGGCTTGATATTTACAGAATTGTGCTTTGGTGTGATGCCATCTACCTGTTGCAAGGCAAAGTGAGGTGAAGAGGAGGCTGCTGAGGGTGAGGACGTTAACTGCAGGGAATGACAGGAACGTCTAAGCATAGACTTACTTCCTTTCATCTAGGCGTCTCCCGTGGTCCACCAATAAATAACCCATTATGATTTGTGCAACACAAGCAACAATGTACATTTCCACTCGGACCCAGAGGAAAACAGGAAGAACAGGGGACACTTGCGGGAGTTCTTCACTGGACGAAGGTGAAGTAACCCTCTCCTAGGAACCCATCACCGAGATCTGTGAAGCCCACCTGGAGATCCAACACGGCTTCAGCCCACGAGAGCAGAAATTCTCTCTTCTTAGGTCACTTCTTTCTGGGTTCTCCACCCTCCAGGACTTATCCAAAGATCTCTGCGAGCTCCTGCAGGCAAGGTTTATGTTGAATGGGTTCCAGCAGTGAGGTCACCCTCGTGGGAAGTTTCCATATATGACAAGTCTCTGCTGTGGCATCCAGGAGCTTTCCCAAGGCCCTTTCACTGATGCTGTCCAAGAACAAGGTCTTGGCTGGATTCCCACACTACCAGGGCAATGGAGTGTTGTCCCTTTTGTCTAATTGTAAGAGCAATACATGTCCTCTGTAGTATACTTGGAAATTTTAAAACCATTGAAGGGAAACAAAAGAGCAGTTAGACCATTAAGCCCATCATCTACAGATACCTAATACACTATTAATATTTCATTTTACTGTTTTCTGATAGTTGTTCTGAATACACATATCTATGTGTTTGTTAGGAAGGCAGTATTGCAGTGCACTTATCAACATGGGCTTGGAAGTCTGACACCACAGCTTTAGAGTTCTGCGGCCTTGAGCAATTTAAACTTCTTAAATCTTAATTTCTTCAACAATAAATTTGCTAATTCTTAATATAGTCCTCAGCCCCTAATGTGTTTTAATTTACAGGTTTATAGTAAGAGACATATGGAAAAATAAAATTTATCACAGTATTCTCCTTCCATTTTTTAATGTTAGTTCATGCATTCTAGATTAATTTTAAATTAACTTTAAATTTACTTTTCAAGTAAAACCATGAGATTAAAATTTAAATTTTTGCATTAAAGAAGAATAAAGTGTACATCTTCCCTTCATGGGATATAGTGTGTCTTTCTTTCCATTTATTTTTTTCATGCCCCTCTGCAAATCTTAGTAGTTTTCTTTACATGAGCCTTGCACATTTCCTGTTAACTTTGTTCCAAGGTTTCATCTCTCAATCAATTATCTATTCGACTGACTGATTAACAGATAGATATAGATACAGAGATACAGATTCAGCTGGGCTGGGCCACAGTCTGGAGCCAGGAACTCAGCCCAGCTCTCCTGTTTGGGTGGTAGAAACTCAGTTACTTGAGCCACCACTGCCTCTCACAGGCTGCACTGGCAGGACACTGAAATCAGGAGTTGGAGCGGGGAATCAAACCCAAGCCCTCCATTTAATATGGGATGTGGACATCTGAATTCGCATCTTAACTAAGCCAAACACCTGCCCCAGTTACTTCATATTTAAAAAAAAAAACTTTTGGAAAAAAGATTTATTTATTTATTTGAGAGGCAGAGTAACAGGGAGAGAGAGAGAGACAAGAAACAGATTTTCAATCCTCTGGTTCACTTCCCAAATGCCTGTGACAGCTGCAGTTGGGCCAGGTTGAAGCCAAGAGCCAGGAACCACATCAGGATCTCCCACTTGAGCAGCAGGGACCCAAATACTTGAGTCATCATCTGCTGCCTTCCCAGGCACATTAGCAGGAAGCTGGATCAGAAGTGGAGGAGCTGGGCCTCAAATCAGCACTCAGATAGAGGACATGGGCGACCCAGTTGGTGGCTTGACCTCCTGCTCCGCAGTGGCCTCCTGGCTTGGTATTTGTAGTTGCTAGAATGAGTGAGACTATTTTCTTTTCTAATCACAACCAGCTATTGCCTATACTGGAAAGCTATTTTCAATGTTTTAAATGTATCATTTAGTGGACAAACTCACAGCTCTCTCTTACTAGGTCTAGCTATTTTTCAGAATTGATTATCTTCAGATTTCTAGGTAGAATTTTAGACAGTTTGCAGCCAAACTTGTATCTTTTCCAAAAGCATACTCTTTATTCTGCCTCATTACAGTGACTAATTATCCCTTCAGGATGCTGTTCAATAATAGCTGTTAGAATGAATCTATCTTGTCTTTGACAACATAATTAGCTTATTGAAAATGATGCTCAGGGGTGGTTTCTGTGGCATAGTAGGTTAAGCCTCCACCTGCAGCGCCTACATTCCTTATGGGCGCCAGTTCATATCCCGGCTGCTCCTCTTCTGATCCAGCTGTTTATGGTCCGAGAAAGCAGTGGAAGATGGCCCAAGCCCTTGGGTCCCTGCACCTATGTGTGAGACCTGGAAGAAGCTTCTGGCTCCTGGCTTCAGATAAGCTCAGCCCTGGCTGTTGTGGCCATTTGGGGAGTAGACCAGTGGCTGGAAGATATCTCTGTTTCTCCCTCTCTCTGTAACTCTGCCTCTCAAGTAAATAAATCTTAAAAAAAAAAAAAAGAAAAAAAAAAAAAGAAAAAAGAAAATGATGCTGAGTGTTGCAGCAGAAGATATATTTTATCAGGTATATTAAGCTTCTTTCTTTCCTAATTTATTAGTAGAGTTTAAAAAAATAATAAAATAAGGGGCCAGCATTGTGGCGTAGGGGGTTAAGCTGCTGCCTGCAGTGCCAGCATCCCTTATGGGTGCTGGTTTGAGACCCAGCTGCTCCACTTCTGATCCAGCTCTCTGCTATGACCTGGGAAAGCAGTAGAAGATGGCCCAAGTCCTTGGACCCCTGTACCCATGTGAGAGACCCAGAGGAAGCTCCTGGCTCCGAATCAGCTCAGCACAGCTCCGGCCATTGCAGCCAATTGGAGAGTGAACCAGCAGATGGAAGACCTCTCTCTCTCTCTCTCTCTACCTCTCCTTCTCTCCCTATAACTCTTTCAAATAAATAAATAAATTTTTAAAAAAGATTTATTTATTTATTTGAAGGCAGAGTTACAGAGAGGCAGAGAGGCAGAGAGAGAGAGAGAGAGAGAGAGAGAGGGAGGATATCTTCCATCCGCTTTGTTCACTCCCCAGTTTGCAGCAACGGCCAGAGCTGTGCCAATCCAAAGCCAGGAGCCAGGAGCTTCTTCTGGGTTTCCCATGTGGGTGCAAGGGGCCAAGGACCTGGGCCATCTTCTACTGCTTTTCCAGGCCATAGCAGAGAGCTGGAGTGGAAGTGGAGCAGCCAGGTATCAAACCAGCACCCATATGGGATGCCAGCACTGCAGGTGACAGCCTTACCCGCTACACCACAGCACTGGCCCCATAAATAAATCTTTTAAAATAGTTACATTAGTAAACTTTGTTGTTTGTTACCATAATCAAATGTCAGGGGCTGACATTGTGGCTCAGCAGCTTGTGATATCAGCATCCCGTATCAGCATCGCAATTCCAGTCCTAGCTGCTGTGTTTCTGATCCAGCTCCCTGGAGATGCACCTGGGAAGGCAGCAGATGATGGCCCAAGTGCTTGGGACCTGGCCACCCATGTGGGAGACCCATATGGGGTTCCTGGCTACAGGTTTGAGCGTGATCCAGCAGATGAAAGATTCTCTCTCTCTGATGCCTTTCAAATAAATAAATAAATCTTTTAAAATAAATGGCACAAGAATTCTGTTCCTTGAAAGTTTAAAAAACCTCGCTCATGAAAGCATGTGGAGGGGCAGATGCTTGGCCTAGGAGTTATGATATGCAGAGTCTTGGGTTTGGTACCTAGCTCTAGCTCCTGACTCTGGCTTCTTGAAAATGCACATCCCGGGAGGCAGTGGCGATGGCTCAGGCAATTGGGTCCCTGCCACATATGTGGGAGACTTGGATTGCATTCCTAGCTCCCAGCTCCAATTCTGGCCCAGCCTAGGCTGTGGTGGGCATTTGCACAGTGACCCAGCAAATGGGGGAGCTTTCTTTCTTCATCTCTGCTTCTCAAATGTATTAGTGACATTATAATAAAAGCATGTGGATATAATGCTTGCACACGTTCTTCTGTGTCTTCATTGATTATTGTCTGGGAAATCTCCCACTTGTTGAGTTTGGTGTCATTCTCATACACAATTAAATCGTGCACTTGTCTTATCCCTTTGCTCATTTCTAATTTTGGACAAATGTTTCTTTTTCTTCTTTGGCTACTTTATTGCTTTTTTAAAGAATGACACTATAAATTTATCTACCTATTTTCAAATTAGTTTCTACTTTAATATTTACTTCTTTCCTCATACTTTTCCTGGTATTTTTTTTTTCTAATTTGAGTCCAATGTTTAAAACATGTTTTTTTTTTTTAATTTAAAAATTGTATTTACTTAGAAGCATCCAGAATGTCAACAAAATGGCTGCAACTTTTTTTTTTGCAGTTACAAAGTGGTATTTAGTTAACAGAACCACAATGATTTCATACAAGCTACATCAGAGACAGCTGAAGATGAAAAACTCCCATCCCCATACATAACTGATTGGTGTGTGCACCAACAAGAATCTGCTGTAAATTTCCATGCTAATTTACAACCCCCAGCCCCATCCCCAGTGTGCCAGGCCAGGTTAGTGGCTGCTGAAAATACCACCAGGACGGGGCTCTCCAAAGACACACTCGCTAGTGTGTTTACTCTACAGAAAGACACTGTACAGTTTGTAAACAAATCTGGTGCAGCCTGACAGTTCAACTTAGTTCTGTAAAAAGAGTGAGTAGTGTATGGGGGGTTGAAGGCTTCATAGGCAAGGAAAAATCTGTGCCGGAATCAGATTAGTCATCATCATCATCTTCCTCCTCCTCCTCCTCTTTCTTCTTGCTCTTTCCAGCCTTGGTGGCTCCTGTGTCTGCTGCGCCAGGCTTTCCTGAGGCTCGGGATGCAGCGATCCCCTGCACACCCTTGTCCCCCAGCGTAGCCCCTCCTTCCAGCAGGCTACTTGTCACCTGCAGCAGTGCCATTCCGCCCTGCGCCCAGGTTCATTGTGATGTCACCAAAGGATAGGCTGGGGAGCTCTTTTTTGATTTGGGGTCGATACTCAGAACAGAACAAGAAGGCGGCTGAAGGAGGTCTCCTGGGTACACTGGGATCCTTGGACTTCTTTTTGTTTCCCTTCAGGAGGGATCGAGGTCTTTACCTCTCTCTCGTAGTGAGCCTCATCTGCCTTTGCCAGGTCTTCACACGTCCCCTTCTCTTTAGTAGACGTGGTCTCTGCCTCTCTGAGCACTTCTTAGAAAACGCTGAGAAGTGGATGGGAGCCTCTGGGTGCTGCTGCTTAGGCTCCTCCCAGCAAGTCTGCACAAAGAACGCACATGATGACATTCTGCCGCTCGGCGTCTTAGGATCCCCTGTGCCCATGGTTAGTTATTTTCCCTCGGCAAGGCACAAAGTTGCTCAGTGCCCATCTGGCTCTCACTTGTCCCTGCACTGTCCCCTGTGGAGCTCAATGTATTGCAATGACTGTGAGAGCAGGGGCCAGACACAGCCTCTGTTAATCCATATTTTTCATTCTTCATTGTTAATTAAAGCATTTATACTTCTCAATTTGTTTCTCTGTACAATTTTTAGAAATTCCAGAGGTTTTAATTTGTGATGTTGCATCATAATTCATCTCTAAATAAAAGGTAACTGGCTGTTTATGAAGGTATGTCACAAAGTTCATGAAAAAAATGAACTTAAAAGATCAGTTTTTTGGTGCAAAAAAAATTGACATGCATGCATAGATCCAAGAGTATACATTTCTTCTTTTTTCTTTTCTTTTTAAGATTTTATCTATTTATTTGAGAGATAGAGTTACAGAGAGATGGAGAGACAGAGAGAGAGGTCTTTCATCTGGTGGTTCATTTCCCAAATGGCTGCAACGGCCAGAGCTGGATCCAAACCCAGGAGCCAGGAGTTTTCTCCAGGTCTCCCACATGGGTGCAGGGACCCAAGGACTTGGGCCATCCTCCACTGCCTTCCCAGGGCACAGCAGAGAGCTGGATCAGAAGCGGAACAGCTGGGACTTGAACAAGTGTCCATACAGGATGCTGACGCCGCAGGTGGTGGTCCCATCTGCCACGCCACAGTGCTGAACCCTCAATAATACACATTTGTATAAGCTTTTCTGAAGACCCCTTATATGTAGTTTGTGTTGTGTTACCTGCTTTCATCTTACCTTCCAAGAGGTCATCTTCCATGATGAACTTGTTAATTTTTAAGTTGTACAATCTTTAAATCATCATTCAAAACACGTGCACATTGATTTCTGTTGCCAAAAAAGCTGCCTCACCATTTACTAGCTGGATGACTTTGGACATGTCTGCGCATTCATCCACGTCTCAGTGTGTGTCAGCCAATATTCTGGGCCTGACGGTACATGGCGAACAAGACAAAGTTGCTGTTCCCAAGGAGAATCCTTTGGATACACACACTAGAAACAAACAAACAGGATGATTTTGGCTAGTGATGGTGCCAGGCAGACAGTCAAGGTGATATGACAGTGACAGGGTTGTCAGGAAAGGCCTCTGCTATGGCCCATTCCCATGGATTTATCTTGGGACTTAGCCCAGAAAACTCTTCCGAGCCACTTGGTGTCTCTGACCTCCTGTAACTCATTGCCTTCCTTGGTTTCTGCGTAAGATGGCGGTGCCCCATCTCTTGGTCTCCTCCCGTCTCTCTGCCCTGCCCATTTCAGCCTTCTTTGCAGGCACATCTCCTTCCGGTCACCCCTCAGAGGAGCCTGTGATGCAGATCCGCCATCTATCCTGGCAGCTAGAACTCAAGCCTAGGAACGATGATGAGTCAAGGGTTGGATGGCTTCTCACAGGTAGGGGTAAAGCATCTGAAACCTTGGAACACCCATCCAGCTGGTTTCCTAACATGATTCAACACCAAGGACATCATTTCAAGGAAATGCTATGCAATAAGGAGGTGCTAAGTGGAGTGAAAGGCACTTAACACCGGGCATAAAGTAAACATGGTCCCAACCATAATAGAATGTACATGAGCATTCAGAGATGTGACTCACATAGGATGAAAAGAAAATGCCGCAAAACAGCAAAAACAAACAAACAAGAAACAGCAAACTGTGGGAAAGCGGCTATAAATGTCATTGGAATTCCAGGAGAGGAGGCCCTCAGAGTTAATATGTCAGTGAGAGAAGGAAATAAAGGAGATAGAACTTAAACCAAGTCCCAAAGGAAGCAGATCTGAACACTTAAGGACACAAGAGCCCAGGGTTGGGCAGGGCCACAGGCTGGGTGCTGGGCCTAACAGGTTCAGTGGGTGATTCTGGGTACATTTGATAAGCCTAAGCTCCCACTTCTAACCTCAAGTAGGCTAAGATTAAACAAAAATCGAACCTTGGATTAAGGGGTAAAGACTTCAGCAAAGAGGATCAAAGTTATTTTTTTCTTCAAAGAAGTAGTTGGAACAGCAAAAGTGGGAGGCTCAAACAACAGTGAGGTGCAGGGGCCGGTGTTGTGCCCTAGCAGGCTAAGCTGCATTCTGCAATGCTGGCAGCCCGCATGAATGCCATTTCAAGTCCAGCTGCTCCATTTCTGAGCCCACCTCCGATCCAGCTCCCTGCTAATGTACCTAGGAAAGCTGCAGGAGATGGTCCAAGTGCTTGGGCCCCTGCCACTCAAGTGGGAGACCCAGATGGTCTTCCAGTCTTAGTCCAACCTCAGCCATTGTGGCCATTTGAAGAGTGCTCTGTAACTCTGCCTTTAAAATAAATTAAAGAGTGAGGTGGAGCCAAAGGGAAAAAGGCATGGTGTTATCTTGCTAGGTCCTGGCTGTGCTCTGGGCCTTAGCAACAATGCATAGAGACTTGGAATGGTTCTTGTTGCTCTTCAGGGCCTGTTTTCAGCTCAGAACATTAGGGAATATCAGACAGAGATTTGGAGCTGAGGTCCAACTAGCAACACAAAGGTGGTACAAGGGCTCAGTAGCTGGAAGCAACAGCCCCTCAACTTGAACATTTCAAGAGATACAGATAACAATTCATGGAGCCAGTACTGTGGCATAACAGGTAAGGCTGCTGCCTGCAACATGGGCATCCCACTTGGTGCCGATTTGAGTCCTGGCTGCTCCACTTCCCAACAGTCCCCTGCTATCGTGCCTGGGAAAGCAACAGAGGATGGTCCAAGTGCTTGGCCCTGGCACCCATGTGGGAGACCCAGAGGAATCTCCTGGCTCCAGACAGGCCCAGCTCTAGCCATTGCCACAATTTGAGGAGTGAAACAGCAGATGAAGATCTCTCTTGGTCTCTGCCTCCTTCCCTCTCTATAACTCTGCCTTTCAAATAAATAAATAAATCTTTAAAAAAATAACAAATCCTTTAAATCTTTACAGCATCTTTCAAAGTTTCCAGTCTTTATTTGCATATGAATGCCATTCTATCCTTATTTGAGGTAGATTTATTAGATCTATCCCATTTTTAAGATTTTTATAGAAGTTTGCAAAGTTAAGTGACTTGCTGGTGAATGAGCAGCTGAGTCTAGCAATAAAGACTTAAAAAAACCTTTTATTGGTTGATTTATTTGAAATGCACAAAGAGAAAAAGAGAGATCTTCTATTTCCACCTGCTGGTTCACTCCCCAAATGCCTATAACAGCCAAGGTTGGGCCAGACCAGTCAGGAGCTTGGAACTCCATCTGAGTCTCCTATGTGGGTGGTGGGTACCCAATTGCTTGAGTCACCAGCTGCTACCTCCAGGGTGTGCATTAGCAGAAAACTGGAATTGGGAGCAGAGCCAGACTCAGAGCCAGGCCATCCGATATGGGATGTAGGCATAGCAAGCAGCCTCTTACTAGCTGTGCCAAATGACCACCGCCAGCAAAGCGCTAAATATTCAATCTGGCACTTCCTCTAGTGAGGATAACCTTCCAATGATCCCAATCTGAACAGACCTTCTCAGTGCCCCCACACTCAGCTCCTCATAAGAGAGCAGCCTTGACTTAGCAGTCCCACTCTGGCTCATGTGCTTGAACAATTCTGGGAAAACTGGCCCCCAACCGAGGGTGGGTTAAAACTCCAGGAAGTACAATACCAAAACCTGACAAACTATTTCCTAGGGAACGATATCTGGTCGGGTCCTAAAACTGCCTTATCCAAATCCACTTGAAAGATACCAAAAGTTGTCTGAGATTCTTCATTACTACCCTCATTAAAACATTGTTCTCAGTGGGCTCCATTCCTCCCAGTTCCTCCATGAAACATTTCTCCTTCCACTGGGGTAGCTGAAACCCGTAAGCAGCCATCTGTAGTCAAAGAGGGATAGGCACTTAGGGTTTTAGATTCTATGGCACTAAAAGGAAAGTTGAAACTTGCCTCTCAAGCAAGAAATATCTACCAAGATACTGGCCCCACCAGGGAGTGCCTTTTAAGATGTCTGGTGCACAAGAGAACATTTATAAAGGCCTAAGAAGTTCTTCTTCCTCAATGGCCCCCTGTAAGCAGGAGAATGTGGGACCATCGGACAACCCCAGCCCAGCCCTGATCCCCAGAAAAGTAGCTCTTCCACGGTCTGCCATCTGGCCAGAGGCACTGGAGGCTGACTGGAATACACGAAGACATTGTCTCTGTCTCCTTCCTTGGCCTAGACTACCAAGCGTGGTACTGTGCATCCTGGAAGAGTGAAAAAGCCTCCTGGCATGTGAGGTACGGGAGCCCAGGAGTCAGTTTCTTTAGCCAAAAGGTCTACTCTTTCAATAGAACCTGCTTTCCCCAGGTTTCATGGTTTACAACCCTTTTACTCACAGTCTTCCTTTTCTTACTACTCTAGTTCCTTCTCTGTCCCACCAGCCTGTCCAGTCTTCCTGCGTGCCTAGTGGGCTGGCTCAATCTCATGTCTTTCCCACAAAGGTAGGACAAAGAGGGAGAGAGACACTGAAAGAACCCTGGGGTGCCTTTGTGGCTATACGGCAGCAGGTGCAAGGATGTAGTCTAGGCTGATTCCTTGTATCCATCTAGCCACTACAACATCTTATGCTCAAGGGCACTTTGGTCTCAGTGATGACTAGGGTTGGAATGTGTGACATATCCAGTTCACTTTGGTGGAAGAGACATTTGCTGTGTTTCTGATATGTAGAGACTGACAAGAGAGCTTGTAATTCTTAGGTATAAATACTTGGTGCTGTGGTTCGTTCTTTCTTTCTTTCTTTCTTTCTTTCTTTCTTTCTTTCTTTCTTTTTTTTTTTTTTTGACAGGCAGAGTTAGACAGTGAGAGAGAGAGAGAGAGAGAGAGAGAGAGGTCTTCCTTCTGTTGGTTCACCCCTCAAATGGCTGCTACGGCCGGCGCGCTGCACTGATCCGAAGCCAAGAGCCAGGTGCTTCCTCCTGGTCTCCCATGTGGGTGCAGGGCCCAAGCACTTGGGCCATCCTCCACTGTCTTCCCGGGCCACAGCAGAGAGCTGGACTGGAAGAGGAGCAACCAGGACAGAATCTGGTGCCCCAACTGGGACTAGTACCCGGGGTGCCAGCACCGCAGGTGGAGGATTAGCCAAGTGAGCTGCAGCGCTGGCCAAACATGGGTATTTTTAGGACTGCTGAGGGCAGGGTGGGACAGCCAGGCTGCCTCTGGGCCACCTCAGGGAAAGGGTCATTTTTCCTCTTGCCCAAACCCACATGGTCTCCCATTTCAATGCATGCCAAGAACTGCAGGAATTGCCCATATCTTAGAAATTAAGAGAAGCAAAGAAACAGAGACTTGGCTCTTTGAGGGGAAAGTTTCAAGGACCACTGACCCAAGCAATAAAGACTAAACATACTCAAGACAGAAAACATTTTAAATCAAGCAAAACTTCACACCACTATGGATTCCACACAGTCCCTTCCTCCCACCGGAAATCATTCTTCTCTCCAAGGCATTTACTCTCTTGCCCTCACCTGAGGTGTCACAAACAACACTATTATTTCTAGGCCACCTTGGAAAACAAGGATCAGCTCATTGAAGAAAAATGCAGGATCAAATGCAACTTCAAACGTCTTCCTAGGTGTTGCCTAAGTCAGAAAAGAAAAAGCAACACAGTGAAATGAGCAGGGCGGGGTGAGGGAATGTAATCATCTATTTGGAGTGTAACCTGGTTGTCCACACAAAGGCTCTCTTATCCGCAGTGGAAAGCTTGTAGGGCACAAGGAGGAGGTGAATGGGATGACCCACTTGAGACAGCACCAAACGAACAGTGATGACTTCACAGCCCTGGAAGACCATAGTGGGCAGAGAACACTGCATAATGAGGAGTGAACTGGGACACACCTTCAGTGTCAGCACATCCCAAAATCCACGTTCTGCTCCCTGTCCCCAAAATTCTTATTTAACCCTATTTCTATGATGCTTGATCAAATGGATCTCTCTAGAGTCCGACAACAAGTTAAATGTTATTTTATTGTAGAGGAAAAAAATATCCTGAAATGTTTGTTACATAACAGTGATTCCTGAAAACAATCGTCCTTCAGGGTTTCTAAGTTTCACCATCTGCACGGATGGGAGAGCTTACAGTAAGCTTCATTAATATGGCCAGAAAGCACAGGAAAATTCTAAAGATTTTTCCTAAATGGCTTCCAAATTTCTGCATAGATGCCCTTATTTAGTCCAAAGGTAAACAACAAATAAGTTGGCAGATAAATTAGAAGGATCGTTGAGAGGAAAAGAATATTAACAAGTGGCGAATCTAGAAGGAAGGGTATATGGGTGTCTGTTACACCTTTCTTTCCACTTAATTTTTGGGTTACAGTTACTTTAGTGTGATCATGCTCTTTTTCAGACTTGCCTAAAAAAGATACTCAAATTATTTCTTTTCAAACCAGAAACAGAAAATCAGTTCTCCCCTGGGTGATGTCCCCCTCCTAGTCCATCTGAAAAAGCTTCCAAAGCTCTCTGGAAAGCTTCAAGTAGGGGGCTACAGTCCTCTGATGTGGTCTCATAGTTCTTGGAGGGTCCTGAGTCACACTCTCATCGGAGGTCTGTGATGGTCACCGCTCTGTCCACAACAGTCACGTGGCTGCAGCTCTGCAACAGAGAAAGAAATATTATTTAAATATTTAAAGTGCTCATTCTAGGCCAGTGGTTCCCAGTCTGGAAGCCAGACTGCTACTAAAGTGGCAGCTGTGGTAGAGGGCCTGGGAACTAGCATTTCTAGTAACCCCTTTCTTGCTTAACCAAATCAACTTCTGCCCATATATCTCCATTTAGTTTTTACATGTTTATTCCAGAGTCATTCTTTCTGTTTTTGGTGCCAAAATCTGAGGACAAATAGAGTTATTCTTAAAATACACGTTATTTCAAAGAACTATTGAATTCACTGCAGTTTTGTAGGTCATTACATCAACCAGAAAATAAAGCACACCCATGAGCCATGGGGAAATGCTCACTTTCGGCTTGAAAATGGGGTCTCTGCTACTGAAAACCTGAGCACTGGCACCACAGACTTCTTTCTCTGATTGTGAAGTCTCTGTTCAACATCCTGGTACCCAGACATTTATTACTTTCCAATGCAGACCCATCTATTTGTGAACAGCTCATCAGAAACTTCTTCCTCACATTCATCTGAAATCTGTTATTCCAATGACATGAGAAACACCCAGTACCAACAACTGAAATGAGCTCTTGTAACCTTCCTGGGGTGTCTCTTTTGAACAACCCCAGTTCCTTCCATGTAACAAGGCTCTGATTCCCTTTCCCATATTGGCCACTTTTCTCAGAACCTGAAAGAAATAACCATACTCCATGGCCTACATGTAGGAAAGCAACACTGTCACATTAGATTTGAGGGCTGAATTGAAACATACTGATCTTATCATCAACTAACTCTTCATTCACAGAACACAACTTTGTGGGGAAAAAACCAACCACTTCCTAGGATGATTATAACACCCCTCTTACCTAAGCAAAACTCCAGAATCAAGTATACTCCATTTACCTATTTTAAGTGACTTTCTTCCTGTGCATTTTCAATCTCTTATTGAAGAACAGGCTTAGTCACTGACATTGACAAAAACTAATATTTAATGAGCAGTTATCACAGTGGGTACCTTCTACACATTATTTACTCTCTCAGTCAAGTGGCTATTGTTGTTACTATTGTCTCCATTCTACACACGAGGAAGCTGAACCCTGGGAAGGGTTTGTGGCCTCATCACATAGATTTGAATCTATCCAGATCCCACACTGTTTCCCATGTATGTCCTCATTCTGGAGATGAGGCAAGATAAGCGACAAGGCTGATCCTGAAAGGAGTCAGGACGATGTTGACTCATCAGCCTGGTGTCCTCCCTGTCTGAACCACAGCTCCAGTGTCTTCTAGGTAGATACGCACACAGAACAAAGGTGGATCCTTGCTGTGCGGATGAAATCCCTTCTGGCGACAGGAAGAGATCTCTTCTAGCCCATGGTCAGTCAGTTTAAAAAATCCAGTTCTGAAATAACAACAGGCAGGTTCAGAGACCAGCAAAAGTGTAGTAGCCTATCCATTCCATGTGCACATGCACGCTCACACACACACACAGGCATGCACACACATACACAGGCATGCATGCTCACACATATACAGAAGCACACATGCTTACACACACATAGGTATGCACATTCACACAGGTGCACACGCTCACACACAGAGAGACATACATAGGCATGCATGTTCACACAGAGACACGCACACACATAGGCATGCATGCTCACACACACAGAGGCACACATGGTCACAGAGACATGCACACATACACACTCAGGTCATGCACACACACAGGCATGCATGCTCACAGAGACATGTACACACACACAGGCACACATGCCCACACAAGAAGTCGTTTTGAGAGAGCATCCACAGCATGCTGGTTTACAGGTCTCTTCCCTGGTGAATGAATCAGTTAGGGAGTGATTTATAACCGCCACCACCCTGTTTTGCTGGGAGAATTCATAGTAAATAACAGGATTTGAAAGAAAAATGATCTTGAGATCATGTGCTTGATTTTGAAGTTCTTTAATCCAACATCAAACTTCTCAAGTCAAACACTTCATTTTTCTTGAGAACTTTTTTTTTTTTTGGAAAAGCAACTAAATAATTGCTTGGTTATCTTTTTAAACCAGCATGGTAGGTTTATTAGTATACAGGGCTTAAAAGGAAGCCTTTTAGAACAGCCAATTCATACTACAATCTTTATTTTATAAAACCCCAGCTCACAAGGAAAGAGACCTTTTCCCCTACAGCTTCTTTGGAACCCAGAGCCAAGTCCTGTGGACTCACTCTTGGAACTTGGGAGAGCAAACGATGGCTATGGACTCCGGCAACATCATCTGGTAGGAGCAGTGCGTGTGCAAGTCAACACTGGAGAGAAAGGCAGTCTGGGTGGGATGCGTCTGCAGAGAAAAAGCAAGAGAACTCTCAGAGAGGCAGCCAGCCAGCCTGGGACAGAAAGAATGGCAGAGCCAAGTAATTCTCAACGACCCCAATCTCCCCTTCAAGCAGAAAGCCAGTGGCAACCGTGAGGGGAACACCTGGCACTCCCAGCAAGTAAGGATACTCTTTCCCAGCACTGGAAACAGGAGTATGCTTAGAGACTCACAGCGTCTTTTTTCTCAAGTTCTAGAGATGAATATGTTGACCATAGTTCATATCAACGGGTTATACACTTGGAAACAGAGTAGCTTCTAAGTTTTCACCACAAAAAATAGTATGTGAGGTAATGTATGTGTTAATTGGCTTGATTAGCCACTCTACCATGTATACTTATTTCAAAACATCATTCCCCATAAATAAGTACAATTATCATATGCCAATTAGAATAAAAATAAAACAAAATATGTTGTATACCATATGTATATATATTGATTTTATTTGCCAATAAAAATAAAAATATATGCTCCTATTATGAAGTCCTAGATAACAAGGAGTAAAATGAGTCAAAGAGCTCACAGCAATAAAGGGAATAAGCAGATTTTGGAAACTGGAAGAGCTGCCTGTGGCAAGGAACACAGTGAGTGAGGGGAAGGGGATGGGAGTAACAACATCAAGTATCTTAGGAGGTGGGGACTTGTCTGTGGAGCAGTGGCGGGGAGACGCCATGAACTCCGAGGGGGCTGCTTGTATTAGAGATGTCTTCACACACACTGCACAGAACCCTGATGCTAGAATGCTGCCCAGAGGATGCAGTCTGAGAGACGGAGTGATGCTGAGCCCGGACACATGTATCCCATCCTAGCTCACAGTTACAGGTGACATAGCCCCCAACCTTCTCCAGGGGGGCTGGGCCATGTTGTCTAAAAGGAAACAGTGGAGAGAGAGGGATGACACGTTTTGACTCTCCCCATGGGAAGGAAGAGAGATGTTAGGCAACCTGAACCCTTGGTGGTAGTAGTAGGGGGCAGTGAACTTCCCTCCCTGGACCATTCATAATGGGAACTTTGGTCCACTGGTCCCAAGGCCTGGCAGGCCGAATAGGTTGTCAACGCCTGGTCAGATGCAGGGCTGCAGGTTGCAGAGCTTTGGGGGCTGGGGGTGGCAGTAAGGTAGCTGGAAAACAGATGGACACCACTATGCCAGCAGGGTACAAAGAGGGCATGGGCACAGCTCAAACAGGGAAAGATACTGATAGGCAGTGCCAAGGCCCACAGATCACTGCTTGGAGGAGCTGACTTCTGAGGTCGAGGCAGACAGGAAGACAGCAGAGCTGGGCCCCAGGTGTTGGGAAGAGGTTTCCCTGGCATGGTGCGGTGGCCTTGAGGGCTGGGGCCTGGTGGGGGAGCCCCACCACCACCACCGATGTGGCCCATGGAAACTGCCAGCTGCCCCGAGTCCCGTACCAGCGGAACACTGGAGCGACTTCCGCCTGGGGCGTAGCGAGCTTCAGGGCGTGGAGACACATGTCAGGGGTGCGGGGGTCTTAGGCCGGGAAACTGGTGAGTGGCTGATTCAGCATGGAGACAGGAGACGGCCTTGTATAAGCACTGGGGATGGAGACCCAATGCAGAAACCTCCATGGTGGGCAGTGCAGGTGAGGAGACTGGCATTGTGGGAGCTGGAAGTATGGAGCCCAGGAGATCACTCCTGTGCCATGGGCACTGCAGGTAGGGAGACTGGCATCCCTGGTGCCACAGGTGGGAAGATGAACGTACCTGTCTTTCCACCATATGGAGACAAGCAGAGAGACCAGTGTCAAGGCTACCTGTGGTGAGAAGGTCACAGGCACGATGGGAGTGGAGACAGGCACAGGCTTGGAGACAGGAGAGGGGGCGGGTTGCTGATTTTTTTTCTCTTTGTTCTACTCCAGAGCCAAACTGCAAGAATTCAAGGACATTGATGTTGGGCTCACCCTGGGATCCATAGAATCAAAGATGTTAGTAGGGTCATGGTGATGGATGTCCATAGACAAGGCTGGGTGTCCTCAACAACTGAATGGCAGGAGAGTGGCCCTGGAAACTTACTCTGAGAATTTCTCCTTTTTACCGTTTCCAAGAAGTATGAGTATCTCTCTGGATGATTCAGGCATTGGTTGTTCAATAGACGCACACTTTTGAATTGGCCACCAAGACTCATTTGGCTCTTCACAAGCTCTCTCTATACTATGGAGAGTCATCCATTCTGAACAGATGGGACATGCTGCCCAATAGTTCAACATGGTAGATGTTAAAGTCTTAATAAACCACAATTAAATGAATAAGTCTTCTTCCTTATGGAGTATTATGAAAAGGTCAAACATGAGTCCTGGGCTCTATAAGTATAAGTTGTCCTGAAGTTAAGGCATCATTCAAGGAACATATGGCAGGTAGGGGGCTACTTAGATTTCAGTGGATAGTTAAATCTTGCCAAAGAACCTGTCAGACAGTAGAATATGATGTTGAAATTTGAGGGTGATAAGTGAAGGCACCATCTAAATGTGCATTCATTTTATTTCAATTGTTTTTAATTATCTTATTTTTAAAATTTTTGAGAGGCACAGAGAAACATTAGAAAGAGAGAGAGTGAGAGACTTATCTGCTGGCTTACTACCTAAATGCCCTTAACAAATGGGGCTTGGCAGGTGCCAAAGTCAGAAGCTGGGAACTCAATCCAGGTGTCTCACGTGGGTGGCAGGAACTCAAGCATTTGAATATTGTCTTCCAGGGTCTGCATTAGCAGGAGTCAAGAGCCAGAGCTGGGTATCAAAGCCAGGTATTCTGATAGGATGCAGGCATCTGAACAAGCATCTCAACTGCTAGGCTAAATGCCTGCTCGTATTTTATGTTTTATTAAGCACATTTTTTTAAATACAGAAGACAACTATATGATGAATTATGTTCTCTGACAGAGGGTGTGATCTTAAGTAACAAGTATGAAAAAATAAAGAGCCATTTTGACTCAAAAACACCACCACCTTTCACTGAGAGGAAAGCACAGAAAATAAACAAGTGTAATTGATTAGCATCCTCCTATTGGTTATGCAAAAAATGAATGTCCTGAGGCACTTGTCAAAAGCACATACCCCTGGAAATATCTATCTACCCCTGTGCCATACCCCTGGAAATATCTATCTACCCCTGTGCCATACCCCTGGAAATATCTATCATGAAAAGGAAATTTGTTTTCAAAAGGCAGAGAGACAGAGATAGAGAGATATTCCTCAAATGCCTGCAACAGCCAGGACTGGACTAGGTCAAAGCTGGGAGCAAGGAACTTAATCCTGGTCTCCCAAGTGGGTGGAAAGGACGTAAGCCCTTTAGCCATCACCTGCTGCCTCCCAGGG